>NC_041384.1:35290289-35298031 GCF_002162155.2 Triticum dicoccoides | reverse complement strand
GGTCCCAGCAGTCAGGGGGAAACGATTTTTTTCGCAAAATACTAGTGGCCCGTCCGGTGGGTCCCCGCTGTCAGGTGGAGGAATAATTATTTTGCACGTAATAAGGAGGAACTTCCTTGCTGCGGCCATGGACCCAGCTGCCAGCCTCTCCACGTACAGTCCACGTCCGATGGAAGCCGTTCCTTGACCACGTTGACCACGCCGCACTGAGAGCACCAGGGCGGTGGACGACGGCGAGGCCTAGGAAGGGGACGATGCGGAGCCGGGGAAGACACGGTAGTGGACGCCCACGCGTAGAGGAGTACGAGGGTTCACTGGTTCGATGCGGTGTGAGGCTGCCGTCGCCGCAGAATAACAGGGGGTGTGGGTGAGTAGAGGGATGGCTTGGCCATCGGTGGGAGTAGTAGGGGGCGGTGAGGCCTCCGCCGCATCACAGCCGGCCACGGGAGGCAGGAGCATGAGGCACGGTCGGCGCTGGTTTGGGCGGCTGGAGCAAGAAGACCAGAGGTTGAAGAAGCACTACGGCTGTTGGATGGACATCGTACGGTCACTGGAGCTAGAATCGTGCATATTGGCTAAGTTGACAAAGCCCTCCGTCCCCGTCAACTTAGTAGGCCCACAAGTCAGCCTGCCACTAAGGTGGGTCCCAGCTAGCAGGGGGTATTCATTTTTTTGTGCGTAATAAGGAGGCACTTCCGGTGGGTCCGAGCTGACAACAGGGGAACATTTTTTTTGCGAAATACGATGGCCCGTCGGGTGGGTCCCAGCTGTCAGGGGCAAACGTTTTTTTCATGATATACTGGTGGGAGTCCGGTGGGTCCCTGCTGTGAGGTGGAGGAATAATTATTTTCCGCGTAATAAGGAGGCAATTCCTTGCGGCTGCCGTGGACCCAGTTGTCAGCCTCTCCACGTACAGTATTCTTTCGATGGAATTCGGTCGTTGACCACATTGACCACGCTGCACCGGCAGCACCACAGCGGTGGACGACAGTGAGGCCTAGGAAGGGGACGACGCGGAGCCGGGGAAGACGCGGCAGTGGATGCCCACGCGGAGAGGAGTACGAGGGTTCACTGGTTCGGCTGCGCTGTCGTCGCCGCAGAATAACAGGGGGTGTGGGTGAGTGGAATGGAGGGATGACCTGGTTAGCGGTGGTTGTAGTATGGGGGCGGTGAGGCCTCCGCGGCAGCATAGCCGGCCACGGGAGGCAGGAGCAGGCAGCACGATCGGTGCTGCTTTGGGCGGCTGGAGCAAGAAAACCAGAGGTTGAAGAAGCACTACGGCCGTTGGATGGACAACGTATGGTCAGTCGAGCTAGAATCGTGCATATTGACTAAGTTGACAAAGCCCTTCGTCCCCGTCAACTTAGTAGGCCCACTATACTGGGTCGCAGCTAGCAGGGGGAGGATTCATTTTTTGTGTGTCCGTAATAAGGAGGCACTTCCTTGCGTGCGAAGATATAGCTGGTGGGTCCAAGCTGTCAGCAGCGGTAACGTTTTTTTCATGAAATACAGAGGTCGTTTCGGTGGGTCCCAGATGTCAACTGGAGGAAATCATTATTTTGCACGTAATAAGGAGGCATTTCCTTGCGTGCGGCCGTGGACCCAGCTGTCAGCCTCTCCACGTACAGTCCACTTCAGATGCATGTTAGTCGCTGACCACGCCACACCGAGAGCACTAGGGCGGTGGACGACGGCGAGGCCTAGGAAGGGAATGACACGGAGGCAGGGAAGACTCGGCCATTGTTTTTATTTCCCACGCGGAGGGGAGTACGACTGTACGAGGGTTTACTGGTTCTTCTGCCGTCGCCGGAGAATAAGAGCAGGTGTGGGTGAGTAGAGGGATGGCTAGGCCAGTGATGGGAGTACGGTGGGGCGGTGAGGCCTGCATGGCAGCACAGCCGTCCGCGGGGAGGAGGGAGCAGGTAGTCCCGCCGACGCTTGTTTGAGCGGCTGGAGCAGGAAGAGCAGAGATTGAAGAAGCATGACGGCCATTGGATGGACATCCAATAGTATACAGACCATCTGTGGAAAGCCTCATGTCACAGCCCCAGTTCAGCCCTTGCCTGACTCTGCTTGCTCATCATGCCATCATGTTTAAACTTTGAAAGAAACTTGAAATGGGGATTGCCTAAACCCTAGCATTAAAGGAATTCATTAGGTTCAACCAAAATATTTTCAGTAAATCCAAATGGCTTTCAAAAATGTTCATCATCTATGGAAAATGCTGTAATCAGTAACCAGAGGTGATGCACATTTTTCCATGACCTATTTGGGCTGTGAATTAAATCATACTCTATTTGCATTTGGACATTTAAATGCTATAAAATATTTTAAATGTCCAAATATTCATGAACTGAAATGTTTGTTGTTGGAAATAATCCAAACAGTGGCCACAAGCAGTCTCATGAATTTTGAAAATGCTCTGGCATTTTTAATAAATCCAAAACAATTACAGATAATAGAAAATAGAAAGAATTAGAAAGAGAGAGAGAGAAAAGCCAACCTGGCCACTTACCTGTGCGGCCCATGAGCCGGCCCAGCCCACCTAGCCGTTGCCAGTCGTCTCCCACCTCTGCCAGTAGGCAGAGGCAGAGACAACGCACGGCGCGCGCCAGCGCCACGCCACCAGGCTGCCTGCCTGCGTCCGAGGACAGCGCGACACCGCGAATCCCCCTCCTTGGCATTGTCCCAATCCCTCTAGCTCGCTCATTCTTCCCCCTGCTATCTCCCTCGTCGTTCCCGATCTCACCGAGCGCGTCCGTCGCCGCTGACAAGCACCACCGCGGCCACCGCCTTCCCCTCGACCCCTCGCCGTGCCTGCGAGCTCCGCCTCGACGTCCCCGACCTCTTCGACGACCCACGAGGCCCCGGACGCGCCGCAACGCCACCCCCGTTTCCCTCGTCGGCCACCGGAGATGCCTCTCGCTGCCCCGCTCGTTCCGGAGCATCCCAAGCACGCCGAGGCCACCTCCAAACTCGCGGTGAGCTCCTCTACCGATCCCCCCTAATCCCATGCCCACTAGATCATCGTAGCCCTTGTTTCCGTTGAGACCGAGACCTCACCAGCGCCGGACTTGTCGCCACCGTCATTTTGGTATGCCTCTATCCAAACCGAGCGCGTCACTGCACTCAGTGCACCCCCAGGAGCACGTTTCACCCACCGGCTCCTCCTCCCGTGCACCACAACGCCAAACCCGCAGGTGCCCGAACTCCGGCGGCCGCAACCGAGCTCGCCGCCGTTGACTCCGACCACCCCAGGCCCAGCCACGGCCATCAACGGACACGCCGTTGCGCCAGCTATCCGTAGAGCCCAACGGCGCCTCGAACGGTGCCCTGTAGGTGAAACCCGCACCTGCACCGCCGCGTTTGGCCTCGCCGGCGGCTAAACGCCGGGGAGTTGACCCCGCTGACCCCGTTTGACCACGGGTGGGCCCAGTTTGACCCCTGGGTCAATGACAGGTAGGGCCCAGCCCTGCTGACTAATTAGTCTTAGTATTAATTAATATTTAGTTAAACTAATTACACTGACACGTCGGACCCACTGTCAGGGTTGACCTGGACCGTGCCCGTTGACCGCTGACATCACAGTGATGTCATGCTGACGCAGTAACTCACTTTCTGGATTTATTCTTATATAGGAAATTCCAAAAAATGTTGCAAACTTCTAAAAATCATAGAAAATTAACCGTAACTCCAAATGAAACAAGTTATATATGAAATATGATCAGAAAAATCCAAAGAATATGTTTATGGCATTTTCATGCATGTTTGAACAACTTAACCTCACTGTCTAGTCCAAAACATGATAATGCACTATTTGAATTCATAGTTTGAATTTGAATTTGAACCTAGGGTTCAAACCAACTCCATTTAACATGTTGCTAGTTGCATTAGCTCAAACCACAGCATATTGACATGTCATGATCATGCATCATATTGTTGCATCGCAATGATTGTGTTCTTCCTTGTTTGCCGGTAAATGTCCCCTCTCGGTAGACGCTGCTCCGACGCTGTGATCGTTGACAATGATGAAGACTCAATGTTATCTTCAGGCAAGCAAAACCCCCTTGTTCATTCCGATACAATCCCACTCTCTCGCTCATGCTCTCTTTTACTGCATTAGGACAACAATGATTCATCTGTTACTTGCTACGGTAGCTGAACCCCTTTATCCTTTGCATGACATGTCATTGCCACAGTAAATAGATGAAAACCACTAGCATGAGTAGGAGTTGTTTGAGCCTGATGTGCCTACTCATTCATATTTGTTTGTCATGCCTGCTACTGCTTAGAGTTGAGTCGGGTCTGATTCATCAAGAATGAATCGGAGGTGTGTGAACATGTCCTACTGTGTGTGAACACGTTTTTGGTAAAGGTAGCGGTGAGAGGCCATGTAGGAGTACATGGTGGGTTGTCTCATTGCAGCCGTCCTCAAGAACTGAGTTTTGTGTCTGTGATCCATGAACAGCTACTACCACTCATTGGGATCCTTAATTGACCCTCTCGGCTTCTTAATCACCCTAGTACTCTATCCAGGAGTTGCAACTAGTTTCTGGTGTTTGTAGGTTATGTGTTGGCGGCCGTGCGTAGCGCTGACCCTAGGGGTGTGCTATGTTGCGGTAGATACACCGTGGCACAGTGTACCGGGCGCCCGTTTGGTGTCTCGGGTACCCTGTTCACATCGTTCGGGGCCGTATGTGGAAACCTCGGCCGGACTCCCTGCGGATGGAACCTGGATAGGCGATAAACCTGGACTAGAGACTTAAGTGTTTAGGTAGGCCGTGGCCGACACCCTCGCCAGGCTTCCGCTTGAAGGTTGCCGAGATACATGACGTGTATATGGTGGTAAGTGGTGGGAGCGTATGTGAAGAAGTACACCCCTGCAGGGTTATCATTATCTATTCGAATAGCCGGATTCCTCGGATATGGAAACTTGGACCCCTTGCATAGTTCATAGACAAGTGAAAGTGGATACTCTAAAACTCGCAAGATAAGCGTGAGTGCTATGGATGGCCTTCTCGTAGGGAGACGGAAGCGGATCCATAGTGGTGTATTGATATGGTGAATATGTGGACTCGTGTGCGCCACCTCAAAAGAGTTACTTACAGTCGTAGTTCAGGATAGCCAGCGAGTCAAAGCTGGCTTGCTGCAGTTAAACTCCACTACCCCCTTTGTTGATACCGATGCATATGTAATTAGTTCTGATGTAAGTCTTGCTGGGTACATTTGTACTCACGTTTGCCTATTTTATGTTTTTGCAGAGAGACTTCAGTCTCGCTAGTAGTACCGCTTGGACTTCGACGTTTAGCTTGTTACCTCGGCTACGATCTTGTGCCTCGGCAGGATCTGGTAGATAGTCAGGCTTCTCAACCTTTTTCATTTGTAGATGTCTGTACCCAGACATGTTAAGCTTCCGCATGTGCTTTGACTTGTATGCTCTGAATGTTGGGTCATGAGACCCATGTTTGTAATATCTCGCTCCTCGGAGCCTAATGAATAAATACTTGAGTCGTAGAGTTATGTTGTGATGCCATGTTGTATTTGCACATATTGAGCATATTGTGTGTATGATTGAAATGCTTGATATGTGTGGGATCCGACAATCTAGTTGTTTATCCTTGGCAGCCTCTCTTATGGGGAAATGTAGTCTAGTGCTTCCATGAGCCATAGTAGTCCGCTACAGCCCGGTTCACCGGAGTCCTGCTAGCCCAGCATTACTGTTCAAGACACTTGACTGGTCAGCATGTGTTTCACTTCGTTCCTATGTCTGTTCCTTTGGGGAAATGTCACGCGGTGACATCCGGAGTCCTGGATAGCCTGCTACAGCCTGGGTTACCGGAGTCCTGTTAGCCCAGTGCTACAGCCCGGATTCACATGCTGCTGTCCGACATGCTCGAAGTTGATTCATGTATGCCTGTCCCCATGGGTTAGTGCCGCTTTGGGTTCACGACTAGCCATGTCGGCCCGGGTTCTCTATCTTATGGATGCTAGCGACACTATCATATACGTGAGCCAAAAGGCGCAAACGGTCCCGGGCCAGGTAAGGTGGCACCCGTGCGAATACCGTGCGTGAGGCCGCAAAGTGATATGATGTGTTACATGCTAGATCGATGTGACTTGGAATCGGGGTCCTGACAGCTTTGGTATCAGAGCCTGACTGCCTGTAGGATTACCAAGCCAACTGGTCGAAGTCGAGTCTAGAAATGCTTTAGTTATGTAATGGAATTGATTGTGGAGGGGGACGTAAGGCTCTTTTTACTCCTTTACCTTATGTCCTTCTGATCTGAGTGAACCTCTTCTTTTCTACGGGGATTAAGAACTAGGCCTTCTCATCTATCTATCAGGATGACGTGTTACTAAACCATAGTTGCCTAGGATTGTTGAGTTTAAGACCGAGTTCGGTTCCTACTACTTCCATGTGTTCTTAGTTGATCTTAGAACATTGATATTGTGATGTTGAGTGGTTATGCCACCATTTTGCAGGATGTATCAAATCCTTTTGAGCATTTACAGCCGTTATGTTGTCCGAGTCATCCCAGGTTTCTAAGTAGTCTGATGCATTTGCAAACCCCTTCCTCCTGTTCCTGATGTCCAATTGGGCCAGATTAATCACACTAATTGGTGAGTTGAGGTACTCTATTGCCTCGACATATATGTTGGAGCTATTACTATGACCCTAGGTGTTTTTGGGAGTCACCTAGTGATCTAGCCATGTTTTTATCCCCAGTGTGTGATTCTGGTCATTATTCTCGAAAGCATCCCGTGATGCCATGTAGTAGTAGGTACTCTATTCATGGGTTCTTGAACCCGAGATTCACCCTACTTACCTCATGTTGATAGTGTTGCTAGTTCCTTTAGGATATTAGTAACCTTGCCTTAGTCCTCGAGGTCCGTGGTATTTCCTTCTTCCAAATACTATGAACCACTTATGGCAGAAGTTTGTTGGATCAGAAGCTCACAACAAGAGTGCTCTCGATGAGTTCCCCATTCTATATTGTGATTCTGCCAGTCCTACCTCTCTGCATGGGTTATCCGGAAGAAACCTGTTGAACTTCGTTCGACATACTAATCTATGCATCCACAAATCAGAAAGTTATATGTTCCTTGAGTTGACCCTCCTCAGCTGTATTCCGACCCTAGTCTATCAATTGTTAGTCAGGAATAGTTGTGCATTCACGTTCATCGATGCCTATTATTCTTGTGGTTCGTCCACTACTAGAAAAAGGGCTATAGATGGGATTGACATTAATGGCGCACCAGACAAGTGGTGCGTCATTAGTATATACTAATGGCGCACCACCTTCTGATGCGCCATTAGAGTTGAAACTACTATTGGCGCACCTGGCACGCGGTGCGCCATTAGTATCAATTTTTTTTGAACTAGTGCGCCTGTCCAAACATACTAATGGCGCATCCATAGGTAGTGCGCCATTACTAGTTGTAACTAGTAATGGCGCACCTGCTAGAGAGTGCGCCACTAATGTTGTTTTTTTCATTATTTTCTTTATTCCTTTTTTTGCAAAACTACTAATGTACTTATGGCGCACCGAGGGGTGGTGCGCCATTAGTATTGTGCGCCCCTACTTCGTACCGATCCCCTCTCTCTCCCTCGCCCTCGCCCGCGATCCCCTTCCCCGATCTCCTCTCCCGACGCCACCGTCGCCCCGCCCCGACACCACCGTCGCCCCGCCGCCCTCGACGCCACCGTCGCCCCGCCACCCCAGCACTGCCCGCCATCACCA
>NC_041384.1:35276230-35289896 GCF_002162155.2 Triticum dicoccoides | reverse complement strand
CCCCACCGCCCTCGACGCCTCCCCGACACCACCGTTGCCCCGCCGCCCCGACACCACCGTCCGTCGCCCCGCCGCCCCGAACCAGGGAGCGGAAGCGCGGCCTCCGTCGTCGTAGCAGAAGCAGCGATCCCCATCGCCAGCAGCCAAAGAAAGGTTCCCCTCCCCTCCCTCCCTCCCTCCATCCCCTACGCCTCCTCACGCGTGGCTCTACGGATCGGTGATCTTTATCATTTCGTTTTTGTGCTGGATCGATTTAGTTGCTGTGATTGATTTCGTTGATAGTTTAGTTCCCGATATCTCTAGTCCGGTAGCTACTCTTTGGATCTCAAGTAAGCATCGTGTTCTTGCTTCCGGAATCGTTGACATATACTATATGCTGGTCCTTGCTCAAGATTTGTATAGAGGAGGAATTGAAACATACTGTGTTTAAATAAAACATGATATAGTTGGAGCCAGAGCCCTATATGGACCTTACTGGTTCTTGCTGAAGATTTATTGTACTTTCTACTAACGGTATAACTTTTGTGATATGTATTGTTATGTTGGTAAAATAGACAACCTAGATTTACACGCAGGATCTCTAATCCAGAGAGGAGGGAGTATAAGATAGCAAATTTACTTGCAATAAAACAGGGGCTGTTAATTGTAGTTTTGTTTTGGTCTGCAATTGCATATACGGACATTTATTTAATTACCACAAGATCTAAACCAGGATAAGAGCAAAGAGTAATCAGATCTGAACTGAAACTAGCTAGGAGCAGAGCACATTTGTGTAGAAGCAGAGTGCATGAAATATGGGGCTTTTCTGGATGCTGCTGTTCTTGGTAGGATGAACAAGTGGCACCTTGTAGGGTCTTGATTGGTTATGTTGCAAACTGAATATGTAGCTGCTAGGACCCAGTTTCCAATCTAGTCTGTAGTAGTGACATGCTAGTTTAGCACATACTGCTTGTAGTGGGTAGTAGTGGAATGCTATTTTAGATGGTCTATTACTATGTAGGACCTTAATTGGTGGAGTCTCAACGCTGAACTGGGTAGTAGTTAGGAGTCAATTTCTTTAATCCTAGTGTAGCTGCTCTCTTAATACTTGTCTGTAGGTTCTTAATTGTTGGTGTCTCAAAAACTGAATATGTTTTCATAGCATAACTTGAGGGATAGTTTGTTTAGTAAAGTGCGAATTTAGCTATCCCTTACTATATAGATGATTGATCTTTGTCGAAAAATATGTGGATGATTGATAGTACGCTTCCTGTTTCTGCACACAGTGCACTCTGTTATGAACTATATGTATGCTGCACTTTCTTCGTCCGAGTGCATCGATCTAGACGTTTTCCTGCTTGTTGTTGGGAGTGAAAATAAGAACCTCTTCTCCCTGGTTAGCAGTAAATACTGCATGCGCAATGCCTGCTGTTTTCTCTTCTAAAATTTATGAATGTCAGTGGATCAACATCTATGTGCCATAAATTGCATTTTCCCTTTTTGCTTGTTGAGGAAACATGTTTTCCATTTACTTGTTTGGCTCATGCTGTTCTTGCTAGGATAACAAAATGGTACCATGTAGGCTCCTGATTGCTGGTATCTGAAAACTGAATTTGTAGCAGCCAGAACTCAGTTTCCAATGTGTTGAAGCAGAGCACATTTGTGTTGAAGCAGAGTGCATGAAAGATAAACTGGGTCCTAGCAACTACATATTCAGTTTGCAACTTTACTTCCCATCTTAAGGCACGCCCCATTTTTACTGTTCTTTGTTAGCAGAGCTGCTTGTTTCTAAGAACTTTGATACTATTTGGATCAAAGTTAAATGAGCACATAGATGACAAAAATAAAGTTCAGATTGTATAGCGATGCCGACGTATGTCGTGTACAAGGGTAAGGTTCTCGGAGTCTATGATGACTGGGAGGAGTGTCGGAGACAGGTTCACCGATTCAGCGGTAACAGTTACAAAGGGTACACCACTAGGGCCGAGGCCGAATCTAGATATGCCTGCTATCTAGCGGGAGAGGGGAGGGAGCGTTGGAGGAACCGGATGAAGACGAGTTTCATTGTGATGATGCTCATCGTGATGACCGCAGCTCTCTTCTATGTGATGGTAGTTTAGATGATCGATATCGACTTGTAATGTGAAGACAAACTCGCTACTCGCGGTCTCGAGACTTGTAATATAATGGTCTATCTTTGTTCGGTCTTTTCAATTCGGAGACTAATATGATGAATTGTATTCGGAGACTAATATGATGAATTGTATTCAAAGACTAATCTTCTATTGTATTCGATGAATCTGTTATTGATGTGTGTTGTCTATATTTTGTCAAATTATACATTTTGTAACCTGTGCAAAAAACAAAAATAAAAAATAAAAAAAACCTAATATTCATACTAATGGCGCATCACATGATAGTGCGCCATTAGTATGACAAAGCATACTAATGGCGCATCACTGGACAGTGCGCCATTAGTATGCCTCGGTTACTAATGGCGCATCCCTTCGTCGTGCGCCATTAGTATGCCAAAGCACCTGGGTATACATGGCCCTGGGAGGCATACTAATGGCGCACCGTGGCCTATACTAATGGCGCACCAGTGGTGCACCATTAATGGCCAAATTAGGTGCGCCATTAGTAGCGGTTTTTCTAGTAGTGGTCAAGCCATTCTATTCCGGAATGACTAGGAGAAACAAACTCCAGAACCTCAACCATATCTAGGATTGGGTCAAAGAAATTGTATTCCGTGGATAAAATGCCAATCCAGCTTTTGCTTCGCTCTACCTTGGAGTGTTACCATCTTTATATCAAGAGTGTCATGAGAATTGAACCACCTCTTATGAATTCTTGACACAGTAATACTTCTTGCCATCATTGTTCATTCCTCGGTTCCCGTGTTATTGTAACCTGAATACTGACAAGTGAACCATGATGTGTGAAATCAATACTCCTAGCAACCGTGTCGCTTGGTAGTTAATGGGCATTAACATCATCCTTAGTGTGTTGGTTATTGAATCACCATCCTAGGACTGATCGTGCTACCTAGTCCATTTTTTTGGGGCACCCTTCGATCAATGAGTTAGGATTGTGTCAATCCCTCACTCTTTTGATCATATCATCTTGCCCTGAAAGCAAGGTTGATCTCGAGCTTAGTAACATATCGGTGGTTCATGATTTTCCAAATATTTTCTCGAAAGTATTACCTAGTTGTCACCTGACCGCTATGTTGAGTTCGTGATCAAGTTGATTTTCTTATAAATCACTCCTTCTCCAGGAATCTGTGTTGGATATCCCTGAGCTAGTTGGTTGAGCTAGACAACAACTTGGAGAGTTGGAAGATAAAAGCTTGTCTGACTTAGTTCATGTCAAGGGATATCTTTTTGTGTGTGTGTGTGTGTTGAAGAAAGATGATATCTCGATCGATTGGTCCTCGTGATCAGTTGTTGGATCTATTGCCTTGTCAAAACTTTGACTTGAGTATGGGCTATCGT
Source organism: Triticum dicoccoides (assembly GCF_002162155.2). Classification (NCBI taxonomy): domain Eukaryota; kingdom Viridiplantae; phylum Streptophyta; class Magnoliopsida; order Poales; family Poaceae; genus Triticum; species Triticum dicoccoides. The sequence continues at coordinate 35,286,423 of NC_041384.1, read as the reverse complement.
CAAGTCAAATCAGAACCAACGATGTTCGTAATGGTGTCTTACCCGTGGTTGATCCCTCGGGCATACACCATTATATCTTTTGGTCTGACCAATGCTATCACCGTGTTCACATCATGGTGGAAGTCCAGTGATATGGAAATTCCGACGAGTTGTTGTTGAGCCCATCAGCAGCATTTTGTCTCCCCCATGATTCATGCTGAACATCAACCTAGTGTTGAAAATTTTATAAGCAATGCCTTCGTGTTCCGTTCATGAAGCTTATGCTTGGATGGAAGAAGTGAATTCCTCAAATTCATGTGCATATGGTGCAAGCTACCGCCGTGAGTTCAAGAAAGATTGTTTTTGTTTCCCCTGGAATCATCCCAAGTTAGTCATGCATATGTGCGAAGTATTCTGTGGTCTGCAGACTTGCAACCTTCATTCTATATGTATCCCTAGCACACCAAGCCACTGATTGCATTGTTCAAGGAGAAGAAGTTCCTTCTTAAGAGCATGCCTTATACAAGAACTTCAATATCCTCGTTGATGGTTCCCAACCAGAACTCGGTAGTGTTTCATTGTAAGACTACCATGTGGTCATGCTTGTCTGGGATAGCGTGTTCACATGTTTGTAGCGGAACCCGCTCATGTTTTGGAGCATGCTATCGTAGTTCATCTCCCGAGATTCTCGTAATATCATCTCGTCGAATTGTGTTGCAAACTTTCTTTCCAGATATGCCGATGCCTGAAGTGTCCTGTTACTAACCAGATCTGAATCTCAGGCAGATATAATGGTTGGAAAAATCCCCAACATTTGCATTTTGTTCCCAGCTTGCACCACCATTGTGCCATTTTTCCCATGGACTACCCTTCCCGGTAACCTCTGGTCAGGATCATCTTCAAAAGTGGTCCTACCATGGGTCCCATCCATTTCTGATGATAGGCAAAAATCATCCATTGCATTGTCTTCAACAAGATAGTCCACATCATCCATTCTAGTCGGAGTATGCCATTCTTCGAACTTCTTCAAACGATCGTTGTGATTGCCAAAGGCTGGTATAGAGAGTTTCAATGATCTTTGTATCAAAAGTAATTCCTTTTGCCACCTAAGGGAAAATCCCATGGGTCATCTTCCCTAAGGTGCCCCATTATGGAATCATGGCAATTATTTCCTCGCTATCTTGAAAACATGCACCATCCTTTTCAGCGTGGAATTTTTGCCTACCTAGTAGAACCTTGTCATCTACCTCTTTTCCATCACTCCTGATCTGTGTTTCATGTCTCAGCTCGATAGATGTTACTATGTCTCATTCCATGAGTTGATCCTGTGATCATTAAGATGATCCTAAGTTGCTCGAACCTCAGGAAGGTCGATTCTTCTTAAATTCTCCCCTTCCACTTGTTGTCATGTTGGATGTAGTTCTCAAAGCAAGACGTCGAGATTAAGCTGATGGAATGAATCAACATCCTCGAGAAAGACATCTGGATCGTGAATATTGTGATAGCTTGTGTTTCCCCCTTCACCTTACCCTACGCTTGAATCTCGGGACGAGATTCTTGTTTAGTAGGGAGTGAGCTGTCACAGCCCCAGTTCAGCCCTTGCCTGACTCTGCTTGCTCATCATGCCATCATGTTTAAACTTTGAAAGAAACTTGAAATGGGGATTGCCTAAACCCTAGCATTAAAGGAATTCACTAGGTTCAACCAAAATATTTTCAGTAAATCCAAATGGCTTTTCAAAATGTTCATCATTTAGGGAAAATGCTATAATCAGTAACCAGAGGTGATGCACATTTTTCCATGACCTATTTGGGCTCTGAATTAAATCATACTCTATTTGCATTTGGACATTTAAATGCTATAAAATATTTTAAATGTCCAAATATTCATGAATTGAAATGTTTGCTGTTGGAAATAATCCAAACAGTGGCCACAAGCAGTCTCATGATTTTTGAAAATGCTCTGGCATTTTTAATAAATCCAAAACAATTACAGATAATAGAAAATAGAAAGAATTAGAAAGAGAGAGAGAGAGAGAGAGAGAGAGAGAGAGAGAGAGAGAGAGAGAGAGAGAGAGAAAAGCCAACCTGGCCACTTACCTGTGCGGCCCATGAGGCGGTCCAGCCCACCTGGCCGTTGCCACTCGTCTCCCACCTCTGCCAGTAGGCAGAGGCAGAGACAACGCACGGCGCGTGCGAGTGCCACGCCACCAGGCTGCCTGCCTGTGTCCGAGGACAGCTCGACACCGCAAATCCACTCCTCGACGTCGTCCCAATCCCTCTAGCTCGCTCATTCTTCCCCCTGCTATCTCCCTCGTCGTTCCCGATCTCACCAAATGCGTCTGTTGCCGCCGACAAGCACCACCGCGGCCACCGCCTTCCCCTCGACCCCTCGCCGTGCCTGCGAGCTCCGCCTCGACGTCCCCGACCTCTTCGACGACCCACGAGGCCCCGGACATGCCGCAACGCCGCCCCCGTCGCCGTTTCCCTCGTCGGCCACAGAAGATGCCTCTCGCCACCCCGCTCGCTCCGGTGCTTCCCCAAGCACGCCAAGGCCACCTCCAAACTCGCGGTGAGCTCCTCTACCGATCCCCCCCTACTCCCATGCCCACTAGCTCATCGTAGCCCTCGTTTCCGTCAAGACCGAGACCTCACCGGCGCCAGACTTGTCGCTGCCGTCGTTTTGGTACGCCTCCGTCCAAACCGAGCACGTCACTGCACTCAGTGCACCCCCAGGAGCACGTTTCACCCACCGGCTCCTCCTCCCGTGCACCACAACGCCAAACCCGCAGGTGCCCAAACTCCGGCGACCGCAACCGAGCTCGCCGCCGTTGACTCCGGCCACCCCAGGCCCAACCACGGCCACCAACGGATGCGCCGTTGCACCAGCTATCCGTAGAGCCCAACGGCGCCTCGAACGGTGCCCTGTAGGTGAAACCCGCACCTGCACCGCCGCGTTTGGCCTCGTCGGCGGCTAAACGCCGGCGAGTTGACCCCGCTGACCCCGTTTGGCCACGGGTGGGCCCAGTTTGACCCCTGGGTCAATGACAGGTAGGGCCCAGCCCTGCTGACTAATTAGGATTAGTATTAATTAATATTTTAGTTAAACTAATTACACTTACATGTGGGACCCACTGTCAGGGTTGACCTGGACCGCGCTTGTTGACCGCTGACATCACAGTGATGTCATGCTGACGCAGTAACTCACTTTCTGTATTTATTCTTATATAGGAAATTCCAGAAAATGTTGCAAACTTCTAAAAATCATAGAAAATTAACCGTAACTCCAAATGAAACAAGTTATATATGAAAAATGATCAAAAAAATCCAAAGAATCTGTTTATGGCATTTTCATGCATGTTTGAACAACTTAACCTCACTGTCTAGTCGAAAACATGATAATGCACTATTTGAATTCATAGTTTGAATTTGAATTTGAACCTAGGGTTCAAACCAACTCCATTTAACATGTTGCTAATTGCATTAGCTCAAACCACAGCATATTGACATGTCATGATCATGCATCATATTGTTGCATCGCAATGATTGTGTTCTTCCTTGTTTGCCGGTAAATGTCCCCTCTCGGTTGACGCTGCTCCGACGCTGTGATCGTTGACACTGATGAAGACTCATTGTTATCTTCAGAAGTGCCAGGCAAGCAAAACCCCCTTGTTCATTCCGATACAATCCCACTCTCTCGCTCCTGCTCCCTTTTACTGCATTAGGACAACAACGATTCATCTGTTACTTGTTGCGGTAGCTGAACCCCTTTATCCTTTGCATGACCTGTCATTGCCATAGTAAATAGATGAAACCCACTAGCATGAGTAGGAGTTGTTTGAGCCTGATGTGCCTACTCATTCATATTTGTTTGTCATGCCTGCTACTGCTTAGAGTTGACTCGGGTCTGATTCATTGGGAATGAACGGAGGTGTGTAAACATGTCCTACTGTGTGTGAGCTAAGTGTGTGAACACGTTTTTGGTAAAGGTAGCGGTGAGAGGCCATGTAGGAGTACATGGTGGGTTGGGTCATTGCAGCCGTCCTCAGGAACTGAGTTCTGTGTCTGTGATCCATGAACAGCTACTACCACTCATTGGGATCCTTAATTGACCCTCTCGGCTTCTTAATCACCCTAGTACTCTGTCCAGGAGGTGCAACTAGTTTCTGGTCTTTGTAGGTTATGTGTTGGCGGACGTGCGTAGCACTGACCCTAGGGGTGGGCTATGTTGCGGTAGATACACCGTGGCCCGGTGTACCGGGCGCCCGTTTGGTGTCTCGGGAACCCTGTTCACATCATTCGGGGCCGTATGTGGAAACCTCGGCTGGACTCCCTGCGGATGGAACCTGGATAGGCGAAAAAGACTAGAGACTTAAGTGTTTAGGTAGGCCGTGGCCGACACCCTCGCCAGGCTTCCGCTTGAAGGTTGCCGAGATACATGACGTGTATATGGTGGTAAGTGGTGGGAGCGTGTGTGAAGAAGTACACCCCTGCAGGGTTATCATAATCTACTCGAATAGCCGGATTCCTCGGATATGGAAACTTGGACCCCTTGCATAGTTCATAGACAAGTGAAAGTGGATACTCTAAAACTCGCAAGATAAGCATGAGTTCTATGTATGGCCTTCTCGTAGGGAGACGGAAGCGGATCCATAGTGGTGTATTGATATGGTGAATATGTGGACTCGTGTGCGCCACCTCAAAAGAGTTACTTGCAGTCGTAGTTTAGGATAGCCACCGAGTCAAAGCTGGCTTGCTGCAGTTAAACTCCACTACCCCCTTTGTTGATACCGATGCATATGTAATTAGTTCTGATGTAAGTCTTGATGGGTACATTTGTACTCACGTTTGCCTATTTTATGTTTTTGCAGAGAGACTTTAGTCTCGCTAGTAGTACCGCTTGGACTTCGACGTTTAGCTTGTTACCTCAGCTACAATCTTGTGCCTCGGCAGGATCTAGTAGATAGTCAGGCTTCTCAGCCTTTTTCATTTGTAGATGTCTGTACCCAGACATGTTAAGCTTCCGCATGTTCTTTGACTTGTATGCTCTGAATGTTGGGTCATGAGACCCATGTTTATAATATCTCGCTCCTCGAAGCCTAACGAATAAATACTTGAGTCATAGAGTTATGTTGTGATGCCATGTTGTATTTGCACATATTGAGCATATTGTGTGTATGATTGAAATGCTTGATATGTGTGGGATCCGACAATCTAGTTGTTTATCCTTGGCAGCCTCTCTTATGGGGAAATGTAGTCTAGTGCTTCCATGCGCCATAGTAGTCCGCTACAGCCCGGTTCACCGGAGTCCTGCTAGCCCAGCACTACTGTTCAGGACACTTGACTGGCCGGCATGTGTTTCACTTCGTTCCTATGTCTGTTCCTTCGGGGAAATGTCACGCGGTGACATCCGGAGTCCTGCCTAGCCTGCTACAGCCCGGGTTACCAGAGTCCTGTTAGCCCAGTGCTACAACCCGGATTCACACGCTGCTGACCGACATGCTCGAAGTTGATTCATGTATGCCTGTCCCCATGGGTTAGTGCCGCTTTGGGTTCACGACTAGCCATGTCGGCCCGGGTTCTCTGTCATATGGATGCTAGCGACACTATCATATACGTGAGCCAAAAGGCGCAAACGGTCCTGGGCCAGGTAAGGTGGCACCCGTGGGAATACCGTGCGTGAGGCCGCAAAGTGATATGATGTGTTACATGCTAGATCGATGTGACTTAGAATTGGGGTCCTGACACCTCAAATTTGTGGAAAACAGCATACAACCCATCTGCCATTATTTCAAATAATTTACAGCCCATTTGCTAATTCTTACGGGGTTTTTTGGAGCCCATATTCTTTATGTTAGCATTACAGCCCATATTGTGGCCACGGTTAAAAAATTATACGAAATTTTGCATTTGTCGGTGCGGTCTGAACTGTTTTTAATCCCGAAATTTCGAGTCACATTCAGACTGATTTTAAAAATAAATGTATATCAATATAAAATCCAATAAATTGTCCACGCATAAAAATCAATGCAATTTAAAATCTCGAAATGAAAAAAGACATTTGAAAATAATTGCCAGTTTGATGTGTTTTAAAAATGTACAACCCATTTCTCATTACTGATAGGCCATTTTCTCGGCCAGCCGAATGAAGATCTCCTCGTCTTGAAAGATTTGCAGCCCAACAGGCCTGATAAAGCGACTTACTTGAAAAATCACAAAAGAACTGGGCTAGCCATTTTCAGAAAGAAAAAAACTACTGGGCTGGTCTGTGGTAAACATAAAAGAAAAGGCTGTCTAGACAGGCCAGAGTGTCCCGCACAGCCCAGTTGACACCCTGCTTCCATCACAAAAACAAATTAGATAAATGCCACTCCAATTATGGCGATTCATAAAAATGCCACTCCAATTTCCAAACTTTAAAAAATGCCACTGCAATTTTTGCAAACTTTGAAAAACACCACTGCAGTTTGCAAACTTTGAAAAATGCCACTCCAAACTTCGAAAAATGCCACTAGAAATGGCATGAAATGACATTTTTCAAAGTTTGGAAATTGCTATGGCATTTCTCGGATACACCATATTTGGAGTGGCATTTATCAAATTAACCCAAAACAAAAATAACTGGGCGAGCTGCTGGGTCCCTGGTGTCAGCCGCTCGTCGTGCAATTCTCTCGTTTATTGACTACATTAACAATGGCATGGGACCCAGATGTCAGAAATCCACTAGGAGGAGCCATTTTTTTATTGCCTTGAAATAAGAAGGCACTTGCTTGCGTACTGCCATGACCTTGGCGGGTCCCTGCTGTCATCCTCTCCATGTACAGTACCAGTTAGTCGTGCTTCAAAACTAATCGGCACGCCATTAAAAAAATAAAGGTCGATAACTAATGCGGCACCTCGGGCCAATGCGGCCAGATCGCATTTTGCACGACAAATTACACACCATGTTTCGTTGACATGTGGTCCCGTTCCAACATATCAGTGAGACGACGGCGAGTAGTAGGAGTATTTCTGAACGGACATGTAGGCCGGGGCGCCTCTTCGTGAACCGTGGCAAACTTGCAACCGTCCACTGACTCTTCGCCTTTCCCTCTCGATTTGGAACTGCTGTCGCACGCTCTTCCTCCCCCTCCTCCATTTTCCTTCAGCCCTTCACCCTTTCTTCTGCCATTGTTCGATCGTCTTCTCCATGGAGGCCGGAAACGACCCCGTTATTCTTGCCCCGATCTGAAAGATGACGTGGTGGAGGAACTCATTGATCGATGCGACGTCATCACCTCGGCTAGCATGGCAGGTTCGTTCAAGCCCATTATCGACTCAACTAATAACATCATTACAAAGAACCCAAGAGTCAAGGAGTAGTTTGATCTCCCCTATCTTCTTCGTCGTGACCCTGATGACTGGCGCCGGCACGACGGAGGCCTTGCCCTGTGCCAGTTGATGCCACTTGATAATGATACGTATGGTGTTAAGATGCCATCGCTTGAGGGCAAGGCTTGGGCAGGCAAAAATGGAGATTGGGTTGTTTACATTGGGTCCAACTGCGAGTGGGAACTTGTGAATGTGTACACTCGTCACCGGTTCCACTTCCAAAAATCTCAGCACACTGCCCAGAGGTTGAGCACACCGGTAATGTACGCACGTTCAAATAGGATCATGGTGACTTTTTCTACGGAAGATAGCAATTTGTCGAGTTCCCAACTACTCTTGGAATTACAAAAACTATCAAGTTGTTGCTATCTTCGACAAGCTTGTTGTCGTCGTTCGTGGTTCGACTCGATGGATATTGCTCAAAAATCAGTTTCTGTACACGGATGAGTACTGCGATGCAATTCAATACGAGGGCCTTGCGTTTGCTGCCACCACTCGTGGCACTGTTTTTGCATGGCATCCTAGTAGTTTTGGTACGTTTGTCTTCCACCGAAACTAGTGTGCTAGCGCCAACTCCTTCTCCCTGGCACAGAATTGATAGTCTTGGAGAAAACTCGCCCTTCCTTGGACAAAACTATCCGATGATGGTGAAAGGCGATCCAACTATTGTTGACACATTTATGAGAAGCAACTGTGTCTATACCTCGAACATTTAGGTGGTTCCCTACCCTGGTACTGATATATTAGGCCGCTTCAGCCTGGATGATCGGTCCTGCGTTGGTCTCCAGATCGACAACGGATGGCCCATCCCAGAGAATCACTTGTGGTTCAAAGCAAGCGTTTCCAACGTCGCGGAATGGTTGAGTTGAAGTTCATTTCATGGCTTGTTATTTGTTGTGTGGTGAAAACTTTAGTATTTATAATGTATACTCGTTGTCAATGTGGGTTGATGACCTGTTGTATGTAATAAAATGATATGCCTATGATAAACTTACTAAATTTATGAATGGCTTTTGAGTCGCTTCTCTAAATTTGTACTAGCTTCACATGCTTCGCGCGTCGGGCGGGAGTTTTTACTGTAGCCATATGTTAATGTGTTCGTTGTACGTAACCAGCACCTCGAATCCTCGATACTAGTATACTATATACTGGTAGGAGTAAGTAGTAGGAGTAGTAGGGTGGCATGGGCCAGAACAAGCATTCACGTCCAGGAGTACGACACACGCCACCACCATGACATCCATCTAACACCATATTATTTCTTGGAGTCCGTGCTAGAGCAATCTCTTCAACCTCGTTGTTTCTCTAACTTCAGCCATCGTGCGGCGGGCGAGGTGGGGGTTTGCCGATAGTTGGTTTCCTTAACTGCGGTCCCACTTGTAAGGCCAACTCCAATGCACGACCCCAAATTGACCTCCGTTTTGCACAAACTCCAACGATAATTTTGACTAGAAAAGCAAGACCAAAGAAAACATGAACCACAAGAATACATTTTACTACTCCTGTAAGTTGGATTAGTGCCTTCTCGATGCATTCATTGTTGATCTGCGGAGGCTCGATCTTGCGTGCTTCTTTCTTCTTCGAGTGTAAAGAAGTAGACGTTGCTTCCTCGTATCTAGTCTCATGTCTAGCCTCTATTCTAGTAGGAGTATCAACAAGTGCACTAATCTCATCCGAGAGCAGAACTGAAGATTTGGTCGGGTTCTTCCTCCTTTTGCCGACACGTGGGACATCCAGCATCCAGGTCGTGTCATGAAAGAAAATAGAGTGGTAGTTGAAGCCACGAGATGTGCATCTTGGGTTAAACTGTAAATAGAATCTTACTACTCTCGAGTAACTCCAAAAGCGGCCACCAAAGATCTTTATTGGATTTGTTCTTCATCACCAGCACGTCGAGGTGAAAGATGTGCAGGTTCAGTGAGTCCTCTTGCGTTTTCACTAACATGTGGGGCCGCATGTGAGCAAACAGACGATGGGATCCGTGCTTCCGCTGGCTAGCTAAGAAGAGAGATAGAGGAGGGCTGAGCACGGACTGCAGGAAATTTGTTCTACGTACCTCGATATAGGCTCGATATAGTGGGGTGGCATGGGCCATAACTAGCATTCATGTCAAGTAGTTGCCACGACCGGTTTTTTTCCGGGTAATAAATTTCCAGAAAAGACCGTCGTGCTCATCAGCCCCAGGATTACTGTTAGCTGATGAGGCTCCAACTGGATACAGAAATTCCAAGCAGAATACAACATATGTAGTACAAGACCATTCTGGCCTGAGAGTACAACAAATGGTTTCTAGTGGTTGATGGCGGAAGCGGTTTGTGAGACATCAGTGTCTATGGGACTCCATTTCCCACGGGAACAGCTGACCAGGTTAACTCCTATCTTCGCGAGGTACTATCTCCATTGTGTGGGTTCCGGGGCTGACATCGCGTCGCTCCTCTCCGAGCAAGAAAATCTGGCCAAGACAATAGCCAGGGACAAGCGAGTGAGTACTTTGAATGTACTTGCAAACATTATGAACACAGGTATAATATAACAATGATGTGCTAAAATATTTTATGCTCATGACGTCAGTCACAAACGATAAATGAAACTCTGATGCGTGCAAGCAAGTTATTTATAAAAATGCAATAACATGGTAATATTAAAGTTTATGAAAACAAATAACAAGCAATGCCACAGTCGGGTGTCTGAGCGACACCACATAAAGGGCTTTTAAAAGAAATGCCACAGTCGGGCGTCTGAGCGACACCACATAAAGGGCTTTTAAAGAAATGCCACAGTAGGGCATCTGAGCGACACCACATAAAGGGCTTTAAAAGAAATGCCACAGTCAGGCGTCTGAGC
>NC_041384.1:35268560-35275978 GCF_002162155.2 Triticum dicoccoides | reverse complement strand
AAGAAATGCCACAGTCGGGCGTCTGAGCGACACCACATAAAGGGCTTTAAAAGAAATGCCACCGTCGGGCGTCTGAGCGACACCACATAAAGGGCTTTAAAAGAAATGCCACAGTCGGGCGTCTGAGCGACACCGCATAAAGGGCTTTAAAAGAAATGCCACAGTCGGGCGTCTGAGCGACACCACATAAAGGGCTTTAAAATAAACAATCATAGTGAATATCCCGGAGGTAGAACCATCCCAGAGATACTCGATAATAACAATAATATCACGGGTTAGTCAACAATAATAATAATAATCATAGTTCTCACAAGTCACAAGTAGTAATTCCATTTCTGGTTAACCGGTTCACCTCTGAAGACCGACACTAAGACCGACACCTGACCCATCCCAGACTGTAATCCTTAACCATGGACACGGCTATTCGAATAGATTTAATCTCTGCAGAGGGTGTACTCTTTACCCACGAGTAATGGATTTCTTTAGTCCATCGGGACTAATTCCGTCTACGGTCTTTTTGTTGGAAACACACCTAACTTGCACACACCAGCTTAACTCACACGTGTCTGGAATCACCCACAACACCTGTTAAGCAACTCTAAGTGGGGAGGCTACAACCTCGCATAGCATGGGATCAAATTTATATCGCGCGCTCTAAGGGGTGGCCTCCCCTCTCGGTCCCAACCGGAAACACCCATGCCCCCGGACCAGGTGGCTTGCCTACCAGCTACAACCGGTACCTTCCACCATGGCCTCTCTGTACGGTGTGTGCTAGAAAGAGGTTGACAACTTACTGAACCGTACTCTACTTGCTGTAGAGACGAGTGGTAGTACGAAACAAGTATGGGGGTTACTGGCACAAGACTCGATCTTTGGTCGACTCAGGAGGTTTAAGTATTCCCTGCATGATTAGTATAACGAATATATTTCAACCAATAGGGTCACTACTCATATCACTTTACCATGCCATACCAGACATAACGGTCCCGACGGAGACCGGCGACAAACTCATGCCTACCCAAGGCTGAGGTTTTCCCGGGTTCCTGCCGGTATGCATGCAAGGCACATGAGGGTGAATATTATCACAAGTGTGTTCATTTCCAACAGCCTGGAAATCACTAATATGCACTCATGCATAAGATCATACCACATGAAATAAGGAGTCCTTCGAAATGCGGTGGTGTTATAAATGTATCCATGATCACACCAAAATATTATGCCGGGATTCAGAATGCTTGCCTTCAATGTTGTGGAGGGGTGGGGTGCTCTCCAAAACTTTTGAAAGCTTCTTCTCTCTCCCCAAAATCCTATTTAAAAATATATTTGAATTAACACACATTTCAAAAACAGTACAAAAAAGTTGTTTGGAAAATTTTCAAATGAATCTTAAAATAAACTAGACCAAATTTGAAGAAGATAGGAAAAAGAATCAACTCATTTGGAGTTATATTTAAAAAGTTATAGCCAGTCAAAGTTGTGGTCAAAATCTGTTATTTAAAATAAAACAGAAAAGAAAACGTTTCAGATAGAAATACGCTTTTGGTGCAGAGGAGGCGTACTTGGGGCTTTACGCCTCCACTTAACCACGGGGTCGCTGATAGTGGGTCCAGAGGGCCCACTGGTCAGGTTTGACCAGTCTTCTCCCTCCTCTTTATCTGTCCCGAGCGGAGGCGGGACTCCGGCGATCGCCGCCGGCGATTGGCGGCTCCGTTCGAGAAACCGAAGTCATCCACGGGTTCAGGGGGTCGAGGCGGTCCTGCCGGTGGGTGTTACGACCTCGGGAGTGGACGGGGTCGTCGGCGATGAGCTTTGCGGCGGACGGAGAGCTTCGGGGGCAGAGTGGTTTTGGGGCTACGGTGGTCCTCGATCAAAATCGAGTAGTGGGAATGGTTTACGGGAGGATGAGGGGGCTCTTGGTGGAGAGAACGGAGAATGGGAGGCCCTGGTGGTGCCGAATTGGCCGGGGCAGTGGTGGCGGCTGCAGTTGCCGGAGGTGGGGAAGAAGACCTCCCCCGGGTCGAGGGCTGTCATGGGAGGACTAGGGGTGCATTCTAAGGCTTCCTGTGTGCTCGGGGAGGCTCGGGGGCCTCCTTTTATAGCTCGTCGAGGTCGGTTCCGCGGCGGCCGGATAAGCTCTCCGGCGAACCGCCTCCCTGTAGCTTGCAGGGCAACGTGGCGTGGCTGGGGATGACGGCAGGAGCTAGCGGACGAGTGGGCACTGCTCCAGGGGCGAGCTGGCGAGCGGAGGTGGCTTTGGCGGCGCCGACATGGGCAGAGGCTGTCGGGCGGCGGCGGCGGCTAGCTCTTGGCTTGCCGGGCATGGCGAGGGGCGGCTTGGCGCGTAGCGGTGAGAAAGGGAGTGCGTGGGGAGGCTCTGTAGTGTGGGCCAAAACCGTGGGGGACAGCGTGTCGGCTCGGTGCGCGTGCGTGCCAAACGCACGCTCTGCTCGCGCTCTAGGCGTGCACGGGACGTGCTCGACATAATGCCAGAGCATGCTAGAGGTCGCGGTCGAGGCTGGTAATTAACAGACCCAGGTTAGGAGTAACGGGGAGTCTAGTGGACATGCTAGTTTGGTCAGGGGATTAGGTTCACCGTGCAATGCCAAAACTCATGTCAAAACTGGTCATGCACTCCAGGTGTTTGACAAAATGCCAAGGGCACTTAGACAAGTCTTGGAGTGGTCAAAAACTCCAGATGGGGGTCTCTTTAGATGCAAGAGAGAGTGGTGAGGTTAGTTGGCCAAAAGCATAAACTTGCTAGTGTAAGTTTAACAAAACTTCAATTCTGGACAGAAAACAAATGGCATTGTTGCAAGCACTTAGTATCATCCAATGGGTCCACTCTCCTGGACTTAAGGGTTTGGCTAGGGAAACTACCAGTAGGAGAAATAATCATGGATATAGGAGCAACTAAAATAGTGGTTGCTGTACAAATCATCAAGTTGGTCTAGAATGGAAATGAGGTTGATTCACTCAAAATTTTCAAAGAACAACCCTGGATTTTTGCACAAGGTGGAATAATATGCTCCTACTGACCTCCCCTAATTTTGGTAGATGTTTTAAAGAAATATATAAATGGGTTACAATGCAAAATGCACTCTGGACCAGAGAAGAAAAATTGAGTGTAGGGCTCAAAATATTTCATGAATGAAATATAATTTTGCATAATAGTGATTTAAAAACATCACATGACATCTCCAAATTTTGGTTGGAATTTTAAGAGAATTTATCAAATGGTTGTAGTTCAAATATGGCCATTTAACCTTGAAAAACCATTTTCAAAAAAATTAAAGATCAAGCAACTTAATTATTTAATTAGTTACACAGATAAAAGGAAAGTTTTTCTTGAGAGGTTAAACAAGTCCAATAACATATTTGAAAAGTTTTCTCTTTGGGAAAAACTCATCATAACCGGGAAGGAAATGATTTAAAAATCAAAATGGAGCTCAGAAATTCAAAGTTTTAATTCCTAGCAAAATTTTTAATTCATTAAAACAAGGCCAAATTCTTGGGGTGTCACAACACTATCCCCCTTAAGAAAAAATCTCGTCCTCGAGATTTGTTAAAAGCGGTGTTAAGAAAATAATTACGCAATAAAGATGTGGCTACAGTAAGAGGGCAATAAGTGGTGAAAAAAACCACAGTGTGAAAACTGGGGCTGCGTGGAAGAGTCCACGGTTCAGGACAAAAACGGGTGATTTCTACGTTGGAAAAAAAAATTAGAATAAGTCCTAAATTTAGATATACGCTGGTCGTACCCGAGAGCACAGTGCTCTCTCTGGCCGACAGGTGGACCCGGGGTCCACTGTCAGTCTCCTCTTCTCCCTCTGGCTCTTCCTTCTACCTCTTCTCTCCCGCGCGCTTTCTCATGCTTTCTCCAACGGCGATGCCTAACGCGTAGGGCAGCTAGGCCGTACCGTGGTAGTGCGCGGCGTGCTAGCTGCCGGTGCAGCGTGCACTCACCTTGCGGGCCAGCGTGCTGTCGGCACTGCTCGCGGATTCGACTCCGAACACCGGCGATCGGCGACGAGCGCCGTTGGTGGACTTTGCCCACCGTACACCGAGCTCGAGCTATAAAACGGCCGGGGTGCCTCTCTCTTCTTCCTCGCACCTGGCCTCACTTCTCCTCCTCCTCCCTCCATTACTGCTTACCAAAGCTCGGGCGAGGCTCTAATGGCGGAGGCGATGCCGGACTGGTTTGTGATCCTGATATGCGGAGGGCTGGCGACACTGCTGGGGCTCTCTGTGCTCCTGTGCGCGATGATCTTCGACGAGTATTGCGATGCTGCTGCTCGGGTGTTGGCTCTCCGTGGTGGTGGCGATCATGAGCAGTAGATGGAGGTGTGCCGGGTGCTAACTGTTGTTAGGGGGTGATTAGCTGGATGTAACACCGTTGCAATGTTTTGCAAACAGTGTATGTGTCTGAATGATTATGGTTGTGAGTCTGCTGCGTGGTGCTATGTGAAATTAATTAAACCACGTCGTGAGAAGGGGCGGGTGTAGCAACTCAGGGAAAAGAAATCTCACTCCAGGATTTTGCGAGGGAAACAGTTAATTTAAAGGAGCATAAACCACAACAAAAACTACACACATTAGTAGAAGCCAAATAATTGACTCGTCGTACAAACTCAGGGTATCACGCATAAGTCACACACATAAATAAATGTTGCAAAGAACAAATACAGTAGTGATGTCTAAAATGAAAATGGTAACTGGGTGGGGTCCTGATAAAATGTCTCTGGTAAAGGGATACACTCTTCTTCTATCGGAGGCAGTGGATTGACCAGTCGATGTATGCGTCTCTCCGTGTCGGGTCTCAGTGGTCTTCCGATGGCAATCTGAGGATTTAAATCTGCGAGGCTCTGGATATAATCCATCACTCGCTGGTTCAAATGCTCTTGAGCAATGATGTACTGGATAAGGTTGCCCAGAACTGGGTCTCTCTCAATACGTCCACCGGGAAAAGATGATACTTCTCCGGGTGTTGCACGGCTCGGAAAGTAATAATATCCTCGTTCGCGGGCATAGGGTACTGCGGATCGAAGACAAGCAATCGCTTCTTTTGGAGCAGCTTCTATGGCCAGGTGTGGGGTTGGCATAGATTTCCCCATGAAAGAAACTTCCGTTGGATCTTGGTTGGAGTCTACGGGAGGGATGTGTACTGCTGCCCAATATTCCGAGGTGGATGGGGTGATCCTTGATTTGAACAGCTCGTACTGAGGTGGCTGGGTAGAACCCATGGTACTGCGGGTAAAATCCCACAATATTTTGACAAAGCTACCTGGGGTTGCATCTGGGGTTCTCAGATGAATGCTGGGGCTCGGCATGACAGGAAAAAGTGTGAGTGTGGTGCACAAAGTGAGGGTTGCTGGGTAAGGTCACAAGGTGGCCTTTATATAGCAATGGAGCTGGATTCATTTTACCGTGGTGAAAGGTAATAAATTTGCCAGCTTAGCTCCAAAGGTCGGGTCAGTGTCAGAGATACACATATCTCATAAAGAGACGTGTTACTGTGGTTGTCGTCGGGTTGGTTTTGGTAGTTGTGCCCGGAAAAATATGCAGCTATGCGCTGACCAAATATGCAAGGCTACTACTAAAACAGAGGCACAACGACAGGTTGCGTTAATATACACGGTTGCACGATTACAAAGTGAGGATACACTGAAAACTCGGTGCTACTCATACGGCTTAGTCTACCTCGTTCATGTCTAAACGGGCGTGCCTGGTGGATGTCGAGGCTTCTCCATGTGTCTCTCTGCCGGGATTAGTCGGAGATGGTGGAGGAACTGCAGGGTCGGGGTAGTGATGATGACCATCGCGGGGATTGTTGGCCACAACCCCGTTGGAGTGTGTTCCCAATATGCGACGAAGCACCTCTGGGGTTATCGCAGCACCTTGGCTGATGGCTGGGGTAGATCTCGGGGTCTCGATCGGTTGTCCAAACAGCACGACTGGGTTGTCGGCGTTGGGCTCGTTTTCTCCTCTCGCCGGGGCTCGACGAACCAGCTCTCCACGAGCTGCGATTAAATCAATAGTGATCTGGTCGAACAGTGCCTCTAGTGCACTTACATAGCGCACTAGGTGCAACAATGCGGGGTCCGTCTCGTGATCTCCATTGGCAACTTGGGGTGGTCTACCATACCCTTCACGTCTGGGGTAGTAGTGGAACGAGCGACAGTTAACTCTGGGCGACAAGTGCCTGAGATGAACTATAGCCTCTCGAGCGGCTAGCTGGATGGCTTGTGGCTCAAAGGAAGTTGTCCTTCCAGTGAACCTGTAGGGGCGCTCGGGTGCTAGACCCCTACCGTAGATGTGCACAGTGGCCCAGAATTGACGGTCTTCACCGCTCATGGGTCCTTGATACACAACATATTCTGGTGGCTCTTCTAACGCGTAGGCACGACGGGTGAGGTTTGTGAGGATGGTCACAAAACCTCCAAGGTTGGTTGCTGTGGTTTCGTTGTGCATTGTAGGTCCAGGCATTGTGGCTCGGTTCGGGGTAGCGGCTGTGCAGTGCTGTGTTGGGACTAGCGTGCCCTTTTTGTAGGAAAAAGGGGGCGGAGTCTTCCTTCACACGCTTGAGAGAAAGGACTATTTAGGGGCCGGTCACTGGCGCATGAGTGACAGGTTAGGTTGATAGGTTGGGCACCGACTGCCAAAAGGTGTTGGGTCACTGTGTGGCTATCTTGCACGAGAAGCTTGGCTGGGGTTTGGCTAAGGTCTAGTGGGTTGGTTTGCCTAAGTTTTTCGACCTGGCTAAGATAGGATTAGCCAATGGTCAGCCTAGCTCTGATACCAAGTCTGCCACGACCGGTTTTTTTCCGGGTAATAAATTTCCAGAAAAGACCGTCGTGCTCATCAGCCCCAGGATTACTGTTAGCTGATGAGGCTCCAACTTGATACAGAAATTCCAAGCAGAATACAGCATATGTAGTACAAGACCATTCTGGCCTGAGAGTACAACAAATGGTTTCTAGTGGTTGATGGCGGAAGCGGTTTGTGAGACATCAGTGTCTATGGGACTCCATTTCCCACGGGAACAGCTGACCAGGTTAACTCCTATCTTCGCGAGGTACTATCTACATTGTGCGGGTTCCGGGGCTGACATCGCGTCGCTCCTCTCCGAGCAAGAAAATCTGGCCAAGACAATAGCCAGGGACAAGCCAGTGAGTACTTTGAATGTACTCGCAAACATTATGAACACAGGTATAATATAACAATGATGTGCTAAAATATTTTATGCTCATGACGTCAGTCACAAACGATAAATGAAACTCTGATGCGTGCAAGCAAGTTATTTATAAAAATGCAATAACATGGTAATATTAAAGTTTATGAAAACAAATAACAAGCAATGCCACAGTCGGGCGTCTGAGCGACACCACATAAAGGGCTTTTAAAAGAAATGCCACAGTCGG
>NC_041384.1:35188030-35268194 GCF_002162155.2 Triticum dicoccoides | reverse complement strand
GTCTGAGCGACACCACATAAAGGGCTTTAAAAGAAATGCCACAGTAGGGCGTCTGGGCGACACCACATAAAGGGCTTTAAAAGAAATGCCACCGTCGGGCGTCTGAGCGACACCACATAAAGGGCTTTAAAAGAAATGCCACAGTCGGGCGTCTGAGCGACACCACATAAAGGGCTTTAAAAGAAATGCCACAATCGGGCGCCTGAGCGACACCACATAAAGGGCTTTAAAATAAACAATCATAGTGAATATCCCGGAGGTAGAACCATCCCAGAGATACTTGATAATAACAATAATATCACGGGTTAGTCAACAATAATAATAATCATAGTTCTCACAAGTCACAAGTAGTAATTCCATTTCTGGTTAACCGGTTCACCTCCGAAGACCGACACTAAGACCGACACCTGACCCATCCCAGACTGTAATCCTTAACCATGGACACGGCTATTCGAATAGATTTAATCTCTGCAGAGGGTGTACTCTTTACCCACGAGTAACGGATTTCTTTAGTCCATCGGGACTAATTCCGTCTACGGTCTTTTTGTTGGAAACACACCTAACTTGCACACAGCAGCTTAACTCACACGTGTCTGGAATCACCCAGAACACCTGTTAAGCAACTCTAAGTGGGGAGGCTACAATCTCGCGTAGCATGGGATCAAATTTATATCGCGCGCTCTAAGGGGTGGCCTCCCCTCTCGGTCCCAACCGGAAACACCCATGCCCCCGGACCAGGTGGCTTGCCTACCAGCTACAACCGGTACCTTCCACCATGGCCTCTCTATACGGTGTGTGCTAGAAAGAGGTTGACAACTTACTGAACCGTACTCTACTTGCTGTAGAGACGAGTGGTAGTACGAAACAAGTATGGGGGTTACTGGCACAAGACTCGATCTACGGTCGACTCAGGAGGTTTAAGTATTCCCTGCATGATTAGTATAACGAATATATTTCAACCAACAGGGTCACTGCTCATATCACTTTACCATGCCATACCAGACATAACCGTCCCGACGGAGACCGGCGACAAACTCATGCCTACCCAAGGCTGAGGTTTTCCCGGGTTCCTGCCGGTATGCATGCAAGGCACATGAGGGTGAATATTATCACAAGTGTGTTCATTTCCAACAGCCTGGAAATCACTTATATGCACTCATGCATAAGATCATACCACATGAAATAACGAGTCCTTCGAAATGCGGTGGTGTTATAAATGTATCCATGATCACACCAAAATATTATGCCGGGATTCAGAATGCTTGCCTTCAATGTTGTGGAGGGGTGGGGTGCTCTCCAAAACTTTTGAAAGCTTCTTCTCTCTCCCCAAAATCCTATTTAAAAATATATTTGAATTAACACACATTTCAAAAACAGTACAAAAAAGTTGTTTGAAATTTTTTCAAATAAATCTTAAAATAAACTAGACCAAATTTGAAGAAGATAGGAAAAAGAATCAACTCATTTGGAGTTATATTTAAAAGTTATAGCCAGTCAAAGTTGTGGTCAAAATCTGTTATTTAAAATAAAACAGAAAAGAAAACGTTTCAGATAGAAATACGCTTTCGGTGCAGAGGAGGCGTACTTGGGGCTTTACGCCTCCACTTAACCACGGGGTCGCTGACAGTGGGTCCAGAGGGCCCACTGGTCAGGTTTGACCAGTCTTCTCCCTCCTCTTTCTCTGTCCCGAGCGGAGGCGGGACTCCGGCGATCGCCACCGGCGATTGGCGGCTCCGTTCGAGAAACCGAAGTCATCCACGGGTTCAGGGGGTCGAGGCGGTCCCGCCGGTGGGTGTTACGGCCTCGGGAGTGGACGGGGTCGTCGGCGGTGAGCTTTGCGGCGGACGTAGAGCTTCGGGGGCAAAGTGGTTTTGGGGCTACGGTGGTCCTCGATCAAAATCGAGTAGTGGGAATGGTTTACGGGAGGATGAGGGGGCTCTTGGTGGAGAGAACGGAGGATGGGAGGCCCTGGTGGTGCCGAATTGGCCGGGGCAGTGGTGGCGACTGCAGTTGCCGGAGGTGGGGAAGAAGACCTCCCCCGGGTCGATTGGCTGTCATGGGAGGACTAGGGGTGCATTCTAAGGCTTCCTGTGTGCTCGGGGAGGCTCGGGGACCTCCTTTTATAGCTCGTCGAGGTCGGTTCCGCGGCGGCCGGATAAGCTCTCCGGCGAACCGCCTCCCTGTAGCTTGCAGGGCAACGTGGCGTGGCTGGGGATGATGGCAGGAGCTAGCGGACGAGTGGGCACTGCTCCAGGGGCGAGCTGGCGAGTGGAGGTGGCTTTGGCGGCGCCGACATGGGCAGAGGCTGTCGGGCGGCGGCGGCGGCTAGCTCTTGGCTTGCCGGGCGTGGCGAGGGGCGGCTTGGCGCGTAGCGGTGAGAAAGGGAGTGCGTGGGGAGGCTCTGTAGTGTGGGCCAAAACCGTGGGGGACAGCGTGTCGGCTCGGTGTGCGTGCGTGCCAAACGCACGCTCTGCTCGCGCTCTGGGCGTGCACGGGACGTGCTCGACATAATGCCAGAGCATGCTAGAGGTCGCGGTCGAGGCTGGTAATTAACAGACCCAGGTTAGGAGTAACGGGGAGTCTAGTGGACATGCTAGTTTGGTCAGGGGATTAGGTTCACCGTGCAATGCCAAAACTCATGTCAAAACTGGTCATGCACTCCAGGTGTTTGACAAAATGCCAAGGGCACTTAGGCAAGTCTTGGAGTGGTCAAAAACTCCAGATGGGGGTCTCTTTAGATGCAAGAGAGAGTGGTGAGGTTAGTTGGCCAAAAGCATAAACTTGCTAGTGTAAGTTTAACAAAACTTCAATTCTGGACAGAAAACAAATGGCATTGTTGCAAGCACTTAGTATCATCCAATGGGTCCACTCTCCTGGACTTAAGGGTTTGGCTAGGGGAACTACCAGTAGGAGAAATAATCATGGATATAGGAGCAACTAAAATAGTGGTTGCTGTACAAATCATCAAGTTGGTCCAGAATGGAAATGAGGTTGATTCACTCAAAATTTTCAAAGAACAACCCTGGATTTTTGCACAAAGTGGAATAATATGCTCCTACTGACCTCCCCTAATTTTGGTAGAAGTTTTAAAGAAATATATAAATGGGTTGCAGTGCAAAATGCACTCTGGACCAGAGAAGAAAAATTGAGTGTAGGGCTCAAAATATTTCATGAATGAAATATAATTTTGCATAATAGTGATTTAAAAACATCACATGACATCTCCAAATTTTGGTTGGAATTTTAAGAGAATTTATCAAATGGTTGTAGTTCAAATATGGCCATTTAACCTTGAAAAACCATTTTCAAAAAAATTAAAGATCAAGCAACTTAATTATTTAATTAGTTACACAGATAAAAGGAAAGTTTTTCTTGAGAGGTTAAACAAGTCCAATAACATATTTGAAAAGTTTTCTCTTTGGGAAAAACTCATCATAACCGGGAAGGAAATGATTGAAAAATCAAAATGGAGCTCAGAAATTCAAAGTTTTAATTCCTGGCAAAATTTTTAATTCATTAAAACAAGGCCAAATTCTTGGGGTGTCACAGTAGTACGGCACACGCCACCCACACGAGTCCCATCCGACACCAATTTTCTTGGAGTCCATGCTACAACCATCTCTTCTCCCTCCTGTTTTCTCAGCCATCACGCGGTGGGCGGGATGGGGGTTTGCCGATAGTCGGTTTGCTCAACTACGGTCCCACTTGTAAGTGAAAATGCAACACCGCACGCATTCCTGCTTGAGCGGCGTGCCGTACCAACTATGTGGGGGTGCGACGCGAACACGGCAGGCTTTTCCTTTTGAACTCGTAACTTGTAAAATTTGGTTCTGCTCCATGGCGCGACCGATAGATAGAAAATAATGATTTTGCCTAGAGTAATGAGAAGTTTGGTTCTGGCGTCGTTCATGCATGGAGTACGTACGTAAATGATGAAGTTGATGCGAAAGGTAAGATAATTACTGTAGTATCATATACTACTACATGGATTTGACGAAAAGATAAAAATACATACGGATCCATCAACGTTCAACGACATCCTCACGCCCTAGTGCGTCGGGTCACCAACCGACGTGTGAGGAGCAGCGGAGTTGGCGGCGAGCTCAACGTGCTTCTGAACAGTGCCATCCAAGGTTGCCCTGCGCTCCAAGACGGCCAGCGTCCTATCGTCCTCCTCTTGCATGTAGTAGTCCTTGTGGACGATTTGTGCGTAGACGTGGGTGATTATGTCGATGGTGTCTTGCTGCGCCAGGCGCTGCGCGGCGAGCGCGACCGCGAGGTGGACATTCTCCGGCGCAACGGCGGGCAGTCACAGGGCCACTAGTGCGTCGAAGAGGTTGTTACCATAGTGTCTGTTGAGGGTGGCGGGCATCGCAGAGCCTGGGCGTGCTGGCTGGAGGCTTACATCAAAGTCGTCCGCAAGCTTCTTGACGACGGTGAACTTGTCGAGGAAACCGACGAGGACCTCGTCGAACAAGGAGGCGAAGCTGTCCTCCAAGCGGCCCCTCGCCCTAGCGGCCTCAGGCAATACTACCTGGAGACGTTCCTCGCTGCTGGGCTGCAGGCCGGCGTCGTGGACCATCTGGCATAGCCGGCTGATGCTCGCGCTCAATGCCTCCATGGGTCTAGCGTAGCTTCTAGTCAACTAATCTTGCGATTCGAGTGATCACTCAGCCCTTGGTTAGTGTGCGTAGGTGCGTAGGATGTCGTACTACTCCTCGGCCCTCTACTGCACCTGCCTTTGGCTGTATGATAGGTGGGCCAGCCACCCCCTGGGGCCACGTGTCATTCACCCAAAGGCAGTTGTCGTAAGTCAATGAACTTGCGTCCCCCTCCGTGCCGATGCAGTATAGTCATCTCACTGGACCTCTAGTTGGGGCCAAACGAGAGAAGTTTGATGTTTACTGGTTTATTGGTCCCCTTTGCATTTTGCACCATGTTTTGACCTTTTATTTAACTAATAAAATGTTAATGCATGTAAACAAAAATGTTGTGTAAGTCACCTTACGAAAACCAAATAATCCCAAAATACTTAGGCATGGTGCATTAACTCCCTCCTTGTTTCTTACTCCCTCCTGTCCTTTTTACTCTGCATATTAGAATTCTTTGGAGTCAAACTTCACAAAGTCTGACTGTATTTATATGAAAAAATATCAACATCTGCCATGCTAAAATTATATAATATGAAACTTTAAGTAATGACACATCTAGTGGTATTGATTTCAGATTGTGAATGTTGGCACTTTTTTCTACAAAGTTGGTCAAACTTTACGAGGCTTGACTTCAGTCAAATCTTATATGCGAACTAAAAAGGACCGGAGGGATTATTTCGTGACATACCAACCAATGAGAGATGTGGGCCGTGCATGCTTTCAATGACTTGAGACTACCGAACATGACATGCAGTGTTTAGTTCATTGCAGGTAATCCTATTAGTACTCTAGTTAGGAGTAGCAAAAAAACATTAAGTTCTCTCGCCGATAGGAATAATACACCATGTATTTATTTACAGAGGGAGTAGTACATTTTTGGTGACATGCATTACTAGATATTGATAGTCAAATACTAAAATCCAGATGGACGTGGTAGTACTCCTAAATCCAGATGGTGGTGCTACTAGTACTAGTAGTAGTACTACCAATGTAGGAGTAGTAGTAGGAGTACTAGCACTGTACTATCCGTTGGTCAAATTATTACGTGCTGCTCCTCATAGTGAAGTGACAAGACCCTGCGCCGGAGATGACACCTGAGTATAGGCGCCGTGTTCGGCATACCATAGTCAGCCTCACCGTCTGCAGTCACTACACTACTAGAAAAAGGGCTATAGATGGGATTGACACTAATGGTGCACCAGACAAGCGGTGCACCATTAGTATATACTAATGGCGCACCACCTTCTGATACGCCATTAGATTTGAAACTACTAATGGTGTACCTGGCCCAGGGTGCGCCATTAGTTTCAAATTTTTTTTGAACTAGTGCGCCTGTCCAAACATACTAATGGCGCATCTAGACACAGTGCGCCATTGCTAGTTGTAACTAGTAATGGCGCACCTGACGGAAAGTACGCCACTAATGTTGTTTTTTTTATTATATTTTTTATTCCTTTTTTTGCAAAACTACTAATGGCACACTGTTCCACCGTGCACCATTACTAGTTTAAACTAGTAATGGCGCACTGTGGAACAGTGCGCCATTAGTATGTTTTTTTGCAAAACTACTAATGCGCACCACCAGAAGGTGTGCCATTAGCAACCTGGATTACTAATGGCGCATTTAGAGTTGGTGCGCCATTAGTAAGTGGGCAGCAACAAGATATTTTGGACAACCTCTCCTACCCACACTCACTTTCTCCCCACTTCATTCTCTCCTCCTCCTTGTCTCGGGTGCCTCCTCTTTTTCACCTCATTTCCACCGTAGATTCATTCAATTTAAGTGGTTAAATTACCTTGTTTTGATAGGTAAGTAAGGGGGGAATCTATATTTATGTTGTTCTCCCTACAACAATGTGCACATGCACTTTTTATGGCCTAGCTAGATCTATGTATGTTCGTGGTGTTGCATATGTTTGTGGTGTTGCATATGTGTTTGTGTTTGGAGGTGTACCGGTATTTGAAATGCGATAGTTGCCAATATTTTGCCGGTATGTTGATTCATTTCCGTTTCGGCGAGAATTTTGGCATTAAGCATTCTTTTTGGTCCTATTTTTAGGGAAAGTCATGCCAAATTTTTTCTTGGTTCTAAAATATCGTTTTGGTCTACCCCGCAGGCGACCATGGTCCGCACGATGACCGAAGGCATCGTGAATAGGTTTTTGAGGTCCGCGAAGGCCGAGATGCTTCAAAAGAATGAGACGGAGATAAGATGTCCGTGTCGAAGATGCAAGCTGAAGAGCCTTATTGCGGACCCGAATTCTGGGCAGGTGCGGGACCACGTGCTCTTGCGTGGTTTCATGGATGGCTATCGGTGGCAAGGTGACGAAGATGACTACGAAGTCATCCATGGGGGCCGGGCAAGAAATGAGGAAGGGCAGCAAGACAACCACCGCGGCTCGGGCGGGCGAGAAGATGAAGAATCCCCAGGAGATGATCATGACGGTGATGCTGTACACAGTCATCATGTAGAAGATGCAGGACATGATGATGAGGAAGATGCCAGAGCAGACGACGGGCATGACCATGAAGATGATGATGCCGGCGGAGCAGACGACGCTGGACCATCGATGGGCTGGGTGCAGGACCCTCATATTCAAGAGCTGCTTCTCAAGCAGACGGATAACGCAGGAGCTGCCGCCCGAGAGAAAGCCAAGATGGATCAACTTGAGTTAGACGCGGTTACTCCATTGTATGAAGGATGCAGGCCCGAGGATACCCGCCTGAAAGTAACGCTCATGGCTCTGGAGATGAAGGTAAAACACAAAATGACCGACGCATGCTTCGACGAGAACATGTCATTCTGGCATGAACGTCTTCCCAAGGGGAACAAGTGCCCGACCAGTTTGGAGGAGCAAGGGTGCGGGCCAGCCGGCACCGAGTACGATCCGTGCTCAGGACGGGCCACCTTCACCTGAGGATTTAATGAGGAGGCTGCATGTGGCGGGTAGGCCGATGCTACCGAGAAATATGCTCGATGCTGCAACCAGTGCTATGCGGAGTCTGCATGACAGTGTTCTTTCTTTGGAGAAGCAGCGTCTCAGAGAGAAGGATGTGGCATACCCGGTTTTTGCGGCCAAGGTGCCAGAGGGCAAGGGCAAGGTACTCCATCGGGGGTACGATCGTCCTGCGGTTTGATGACATCCACGCTATGTTGAACCTTCATCCGCTGCACTACACCTTCGTTCGGCTATTTTCGCTGAGTATGGAGATGCGGATCATTCGCGACAAGACCCCGGACATCGTGATAGTCGACCCCTTCTACATGCGTGCCAAGATCTTGGGCAGCGCTGGGGACCGGCAAGTCGCGAGTTCTTACCTCGAAGGCGTCATTCTGGCAGACCAAGATAAGGATAACTTCCTAGTGCCTTACTTTCCCGAGTAAGTCCTCCCCTCAACCGCCCCGTAACATATGAATTCTTAGATTTCGATCGTTTTTCTTTTAACATTCCGTGTTTTCTGCAGTGACACACATTGCACGCTCATCCTCCTAAGCCCCAAATATTCCATGGCCACGTATTTCGACCCGGACCGTCATTCGAACATAGACTACACAAATGTCAAGAAAGTTCTTGATGATGTTCTCCCCGGCTACGCCAAATCTGGAGGCACCTTCACCAGGCCTATTCGTAAGTACGGCAAGCACGTGTTCTCCCACAATACGACGTTCTGCTGCGTCAAGCAGCCGCCTGGCGGTCAGAAGGGTGCCTACTATGCCATCCATCACATGCGGGCGATCGTACGGGACCATCATCAACTTCTGCTACCGAGTAAACTCAAAGATTGGGCTGCGAGCGTGTCGGCAATCCAGGACGCGGACATCAGACAAGAATTCTTTCGCATCCAGTCGGAGTTTGCGGAAATCATCTATCAAGATGACCTTCGTACCTCGGGGCAGTTCTACCTCAGAAATCAATCGTCCAACAGTGACATCGACACAATGCTACAAATGCAGGCTGACAACGACCATTATTTCATGACTCCCATGATAGACGGCGGCTTCATCCACGCTCCGGTCCCTCGAGTCAAGTCAAAAGCAGTGATGCTGTGTCTAGTTCTGAAACATCAATTGGCTCATGTTGTAATTAAACTTTAATGAACTTGTAGTATGTCTCTTTGGTTTCGAGAGTCATTCAACTTAGATGTAATCGATGCTATTAATGTCTTTCTTTTCTCTTCCGATCGTTCTGTTGCATACTTATATATTGCTTATGTATTGTCTGTGAATTAGTACTAACGTTTCGTTTGGCTAGTGCATAGCGATGCCGTCGTATGTCGTGTACAAGGGTAAGGTTCCCGGAGTCTACGACGACTGGGAGGAGTGTCGGAGACAGGTTCACCGATTCAGCGGTAACAGTTACAAAGGGTACACCACTAGGGCCGAGGCCGAATCTAGATACGCCCGCTATCTAGCGGGAGAAGGGAGGGAGCGTTGGAGGAACCAAATGAAGACGAGTTTCATCGTGATGATGCTCATCGTGATGACCGCAGCTCTCTTCTATGTGATGGTAGTTTAGATGATCGATATCGACTTGTAATGTGAAGACAAACTCGCTACTCGCGGTCTCGAGACTTGTAATATAATGTTCTATCTTTGTTCGGTCTTTTCAATTCGGAGACTAATATGATGAATTGTATTCGGAGACTAATATGATGAATTTTATTCAGAGACTAATCTTCTATTGTATTTGATGAATCTGTTGTTGATGTGTGCTGTCTATATTTTGTCCAATTATACATTTTGTAACCTGTGCAAAAAACAGAAAATTAAAAAATAAAAAAACCTAATATTCATACTAATGGCGCATCACATCACAGTGCGCCATTAGTATGCCAAAGGATACTAATGGCGCATCATTGAACAGTGCGCCATTAGTATGCCGAAGTTACTAATGGCGCATCTTGTTGTTGTGCGCCATTAGTATGCCAAAGCACCTGGGTATACATGGCCCCCTGGGAGGCATACTAATGGCGCACTGTTGTATATACTAATGGCGCATCTGAGGTCCTCCATTAGTATACCAGATACTAATGGCGCACCAGTGGTGCGCCATTAGTAAAATATACTAATGGCGTGGCACTAGTAGGCCTTTTCCTAGTAGTGCTATCATCATGGCTGAAGAGCTAGCCTGTTTACAACTAGCCCTGTTCGACATAATTTCCCGTGCGTAGATGCCCGTGCATTGCACGGAACACCAAGATTGGGGGTGGACGGCTCCGGCAGCGGCCATCGCGCCAGATTTTTCGATGGCCTTCTACTCCTAGATGTGGTGGGGAGGAGATGAGGCTGATTGTGAGAGACAAGGAGTTGTTTGTAAAGAGGGAACAAGTGCAGGCATCTTTTTGCAAAAATGGAGAAGCTTGGTTTGTATGCGTCAGATCTAGATCCGACGGCTATTGGTGAAAGATGGGAGGCACAACATCATCACCAACTCAGGACCTGTTTGATTCGCAGGATTTTGAAAACGCAGGAATAGGACACGGCAATATTACAAGTTTCAAACTGATATTACAAATGTTAGGAGTAATGCTGCACCTACGAAGAGGGAATTACTAGGAAGTTTACGTAAGAACTTTCGTTACTTTAGGTGGATGCAGCATTATCGTACAAACTAAAATCCACTGCCATGACAAGTCACTAATGGGCAAATAAGTTTTCGAGTCTCTGGCCACTTGATGTTTCAAAAACAAATTCAGCTTCTGCGGAGAAATGAGCTCCACCGTGTACCCACGCGGGTGTGGCTGGGCACGAAGCGTGAGTACGTGCACGGTGCACCTATTCTCTTCTTGTATACATACACCACATACGTGGGGTTGTGTGAGAGAGATACAAACCTAGAGAGATATATTGTGTGGGTTCTTGAGAGTTTTTTTGTGGGGGGGGGGTCAATCAAAAAATTTAACATATGCAATGTGTGTGAAATAGAGTCCTGGATATAACATATATATAGAGGGGGCGATCCACGAGAAGAGAGTGGAGGTATCATCGGCTTGAGGTGTCCATAGAATCAAAGAGAGGGATGATGATGTGTGTGTGTGTGCGCGCACGCGATCGATAAAGAGTGCCATCGAATTTGTGTGTGCCCACGTCAAAGATATAGAGTGGCTGGCCTACTGGAACATGAGATGGGACATGTGCAGTTTGTCTCTGTGGCATGGATACCTACCTGTAGCGCTCGACTATCGGTGTGTGGTGGGGGAAGAGGGGGGCCGAATTAACTATAGAGGAACAACGGCTGGTATATGTGTGGAGGAGGAGAGAGGCCTACCTCATGTATTAAGGAGATCGATCTGCCTCATGTATTAAGGGAGATCGATCGGCATCCATGCATATGTGCAGGAGATGAATAAGGTTGGGAGAGAGACAGAGCTAGAGTGTTGGAGGGGGTGGTAGTGGAGTTGCTTCTAACAAATGGTGGGATAGGCTTGGTAGACAAACGGAGGGCACGCCCGCAATATCAGTAAGAGAGGAGATGGCTGCTTGTTGTCTGTGCACGTGCGTGTGAGAGACGGGTTAGGAGGCATGCAGAAATGATGAGGGGGGACGATGTGTGTCGGTGTCAAAACCGGCGGATCTCGGGTAGGGGGTCCCGAACTGTGCGTCTAGGCCGGATGGTAACAGGAGGCAAGGGACACGAAGTTTTACCCAGGTTTGGGCCCTCTCGATGGAGGTAAAACCCTACATCCTACTTGATTAATATTGATGATATGGGTAGTACAAGAGTAGATCTACCACGAGATCAGAGAGGCTAAACCCTAGAAGCTAGCCTATGGTATGATTGTTGATGTGTATGTTCTATCGACTAGCCTGGCTCTGGTTTATATAATTCACCAGAGGCCTAGGTTAACAAGAGTCCTAGCCGAATACGCCGGTGGGGAGAAGTCCTTGTCTTGATCGCCAAGTCTTTGTGGAATCTTCCTTGTATGCGGCAGCTGTCCGAGCTGGCCCATGAGTATACGGCCATGGGTGGCCTCGGCCCAATCTAATAGATCGGGAGACGATGTGGTGAGTACCCCCTAGTCCAGGACACCATCAGTAGCCCCCTGAACCGGTCTTCAAGTTAGGGACGCTCCATGATTCTTCCGAACTGTTCTTCATCTTCGGTCGTCGGTCTTGAAAACTAGTTCAACAAATCTTCTTTATCTTCGATCTTGAGGATCGCCGAAATGCATTCGACGAGTTTGCACATCGGGTATCCGAGGAGCCCCTTTAAGTTTCCGGCCTTTACCAATGCCTTGTTATTTTTATGCCACACCTCGGGTTTGAAGTTGTTCCTGGGCGGCAGCGTCCTCTTGCGGCCGAGCTCCAACGCCGGACTGTATTCGAGGTATCTTTTGCAACTGAGCACCAACGCCGGACCGCTTCCTAGCTCTAACGCCGGAATGTATCCGAGCTCCAACGCCGGACTATGTATCCGAGCTCCAACGCCGAACTGTATATCTGAGCTCCAACGCCGGACTATATCCGAGCTCCAACGCCGGACTATATCTGAGGTGTCGTAAATCACCTTGGCTCAAAGAAGTTTGAAGGAGTTTAGCCGAGCTTAATGCCGGATATGCCCTCTATGGAGCCAGCCCCTAGCGCCCGAGCTTTATGCCGGGCTACATCCGAGGTGGTGCACCATCGGTTCCTTTCTTTGGGTTGTCATGCTAAGCATGATCATTAAACCTCAGCTCTAATGTAAGAGCAAAATATTGAGGATTTAGTTTGGGAGGCTAGTTAATAGCCCCGGTAGTGTTCGGCGACAGTCGGGGTCAAGCCGTAAACACTTTGGCCAATGTTATGAACGGCCCATCTTTTAACATAGTCATCGGATCGCTGACCAGTTTACGCTTATTGTGAAAGTCAGTTTTCAGCTTTCTCCACTGAGGTGCTTAACCATGTGAGCTGGAAGCACAATCGCAGTGGTTCTCCCTTTGCACGCCTAGCCGAACAAAACGGAACGTAGGAAGCAAGTGCAGGAGCCGGGCAACCCAACTATTGACCGAAGACACAATTCGAAACCGATGCATATATAGCAATATCTGAGAATGTTTTTGCCGAATCCCTAAAGGTGTCCGGCGTTGCACTGCGAGACTAATGTTGGAAAAGCACAAATAGTTTAAAAGTGCAAAATAGCTTGGAAAACCAAGAAACATCAGTAAAAACATGTCGTCTGAACAATATCAAGTCTTCGGTGCCAATCCGAAAGTTGGTCTTAGAAAAAAGAAGTGCTTATGTCGTGCTTTAACATGATACATCCTATCTCAAGACTTCGAGCGGGTCAGCCTACGGCTTCAACCTCCTATCCCGAGGGGGGGGGGGTACTTCTCATCAGGCCAGTTTAGCAAACTAAACTCTAGCGGCCTTGAGAGAGAAATTAGGCTCCCCGGCTAGTGACCGCACAATCGTGTCGAAAAAAGGAGTGATAGATAATAATAATAAAACTTTGCAATGACTAAGAAGAAGAACACTTATTATAAAACGGCTCAAATAAACTTAAGAGCCCCCAAGTGACTTGGGTAGAAGAATGATTGCATGTACCGAAGTACTTATATCATATCTATGTTCAACCGAACTTTAAACGCGTCTGAACTGACCGTCGGCTTCTCCCTCTTCGGTCAAGGACCGAAAAGTGTTATGTACTCCATCGGTCGAGAATATCGACGGTGTTTCCAATAACCAGGCAATCAGGCCATAAGGCTGTAACAGACAAAGCGTGCTCAGGGAACTTATGCTATATTACCGTGAGGTGTAAGAAGCATCTTCGAAGAAAATAGTACCCCCACTGATACCTTTCTTCGATGCTCATTGTTATTATGAGACTTGTGCAATAGATTTTTTGTACTCATGAGTTCAGTTGTGTGCCGATCATCATTGAAAACTATAAGAGCGCTAGCTTTCGGCTTCACCCAGTCTGAGGTCCGGCTCGGGCGACCCGATCGTGACAATCGCAGAGGTGCTCCCTTTACTCCCTAGCCGAACAATCGGGAACATAGGGGTAAACACAGGAGCGAGGCAACCCAGCTTGCAAATCGCTTAAGTCAATATGGTGCATATTGTGGCGTAATACACGGACAAGGAACGAAGCCGTACAAGTATAATCATATGCAAGTGGAAAAGCTTCATGAAGGAAGCCCCCAAATGAATTGGGTATTTGAATTTATGCGTCGGAAACAAAGTTTGGACAAGGAAATTTTTTACAAGCAACTTTTTTCCAAAAAAGTATGATGCTTGGTCGAACCGAACACAAGTTAGAAATCAAAGCTTTGAGCATGAAAGCGACTTAGCTGGTTAATGTGTTCGGTATTGATGACGCGGTCCGAGCTTGATGCGGGGCAAGGTTCCATCCCCCAAGCTGGTCCCGAGGTGGCGGAGCGGAGAGCTCGACACGCCGAAGTGGTGACATAGCACGGTCAATGCAGACCGGCAGAGTGACGCCGAAATCCCCGGTTCCTGTGCACAGAAAATAGTGCAAACCGGAGATAATAGTAATAATGATAATTAAAAAAATTGTTGCGTAACAAATAATTTATGCAAAGTGAGGAATAGAAGAAATATGGCCTGGCGCCGAAGTCAATGTCGATGCGTGGCAAAGCCTGAATTCACAGGTCGGTCCGAGCTCCGGATGCGGCGTTCGCAGGACTATGTACGGAAACTGATCGAACCACCACGCGACCTTCGTTAATGCGGTCACCATTTGATAGACCTGTGTACATATCATGGACATACCAGAGTAATAATTTCTTGGGAAAAATTAACCCAAACAAGCAAAAAAATACTGGGATTAATAGCACCTGGTTTATTTGTTGTAGCAATCCGAAGGAAGGTGATACCCAAAATTGGGACTCGCTCCGCACACCCATTGCCTGATGGGCGATAAAACGACGGCATGGCAATGCTGGTAAAGGTTGACTCGCCGAGGCAAAGCCCTCGGCCCAGCTAACGTGACGGAGCTGGTCGGCTAGTGACGCCGAAGTGTCCGGAGTAGGTTGATGAAGAGATGGCGAAGTCCCCAGTCCAGCCGAGATGTCGAAGCCTCGACATCAGCCGATGAGTCGAAGTAGGTCGGCATGACGGACATCAGCTTGAAGAAGCAATAGTGCGGCCCTGTCGATGCAGGTCGTGACGTGGTCGATGTCGGCTTGATGAAGCGACCGTGCAGCAATGCCGGTATGCCCACTCCGTGTAATCCGTGGTGCGGCAATGTTGATGATGATTTATCCTTCGCGATGCCGGACTCTTGTTCGGCTTGCCGAGATGATGATCTGAAGAAGTTGAGCTCGGCTAAAGTGACGACGTGTCTAGCGCAGGTCGGCAGCCGTGGAGTAATATTGCCGGACTGGTTTGACACCAGCATGATGTTGAAGATCATGTTCAAAAGATCTTAAAGTTAGTGGGATGTGTTCGGGAACAAAACACAATACCCCATACAAAATTTCCTTCAAAAGGGATGTCCGAAATCCCGTTCATAAAAAGGATGAACTCGGGTCGGATTCGTTTTCGCGCAGAAAACAGATCCGAAAAGTGATGCACTAATCGGAAGGTTCCCGGAGTTTGGACGGTCGGATCGAGCTGAAATTTTGAGAGGTGGTAGATATAGGAATTCCGCAGCCGATCAACAGTTGGATCTTCCAAAGGACGTCCGAGCTAGAAGATGGACACCACGCCCTATACTCATCCAAATTCCCATCCAGATTTGACAGGGCTCCGGTATATCGTGGATTGCCAGAGATTCCTCCATCGAAACTCGACGAAATTTTCCAGGGTTGTTATAGAATCAATTCCGCTCAATTCCACCAAAGAAATCGTCAAAGTGATACTCGAGGAGGTGGTGGCGGCAGATACGAGTTCGCTGTCCAAAAAAAACAGCACGGTCGCTTCAGGGCAATGTTGACGTTGAGCCCCCGAGCTCCATAGATGATTCCTCCGTGATCTTGATAGAGATCGGAGTTGATGTTTGATGAAGGCCCTCGTCCGAACATGGTGATCCGAACACGGGGCGCAATTCTTGGTCGAACCAAGGTGACCAGTCGAACTGGTGACGAAGACGCCGAAGTCGCAGTTGATCTTCAGGTGAGCCATCGATCCTTTTGTCAATCACACAGCAGAACTCTCAATGAAAGCACCAATGTCAGTGTCAAAACCGGCGGATCTCGGGTAGGGGGTCCCGAACTGTGCGTCTAGGCCGGATGGTAACAGGAGGCAAGGGACACGAAGTTTTACCCAGGTTCGGGCCCTCTCGATGGAGGTAAAACCCTACGTCCTGCAAGAGTAGATCTACCACGAGATCAGAGAGGCTAAACCCTAGAAGCTAGCCTATGGTATGATTTTTGATGTGTATGTTCTATCGACTAGCCTAGCTCTGGTTTATATAATGCACCAGAGGCCTAGGTTAACAAGAGTCCTAGCCGAATACGCCGGTGGGGAGAAGTCCTTGTCTTGATCGCCAAGTCTTTGTGGAATCTTCCATGTATGCGGCAGCTGTCCGAACTGGCCCATGAGTATACGGCCATGGGTGGCCTCGGCCCAATCTAATAGATCGGGAGACGACGTGGTGAGTACCCCCTAGTCCAGGACACCGTCAATGTGGCTGTGGTAAGCAGATGTAACTACATAGGAAGATCAATCGCCCTTTGTAAGAGAAAGGAGAGACATAACTTGTGAGGTACGTCGATCGATGGGGGGTAGTTAAAGTCGATCTAGGTATATGTTGGGAGATCGATCGGTATACATGCATGTGTGTGTTAGAAGCAAATGAGGCACGAGGAGATGGATAGAGAAAGAGGGATGCATGTAGGAGGTGGTATGAGAGGCATACTATATCGAGGGGGAGGAGTGTGCGAGTACGAGAACGATGAAAAGAGTGGTGGAAGTGAGGCATGGACGGTGACAAGAGAAGAGGGGAAGCTTGTGTTTGTGCTAGGCACACCTGGCTAGAGAGGCATATCGATCGATGTGTGCCGTAAAGAAGGAGCTGGGGGGCCTACACACACCGTGGTTTAACGACCTAAAGTGAAAAGACGAATTTGCGCGATGGAGTTAGAGAATGCTGAGGGAGGGTGAGAGGGATGCGGGCGTGTGCATGCACAAGAGAAAGTTAGCGCTAGCTACAAAGATAAGAGGGTTGTGTGGGTGTAAAAGACGAATAGAGATCATATATACTTCATTATAAAAAGCGAATTCGAATATTTGAAGAATTTATCATAGTGTTTCAAATTGACGGATGTGTGAATATATATAACGGTGATACACATGGTGTGGTTATGAACATGGTATACTACATTTAATATATTTTATCTCTACTCTTATAAAAAACGGAGTTGTTGATGATGGTGCGCCTGCCATCCTGCATTATAGGCCGTCTGATTTATATCTGGCGGATAGCAAGGAAACTATGATGGTTGAAGTTGGAAACAATCATGATTGTAGATTCTTATTGAAATAGAGAAACGAATTCAAATTTAGTTCGAATTGCAGCGGTAGTATAGACATTTGGAATACACTAAAATGTTGGTATGAGTAGGTTACATGCATTATACAGCAAGCGAAATTTTTTAATCGGACATAACATGGATTCATACTCCCTCCTACCATCTATATAGGGCGTAATGAGATTTTTAAGACCGCCTTCGACTATTGACAAGATTAATAGTACATGACATGCACAATGTGAAAATTATATCATTGAAAGAACCTTTCACAAACGAATTTAACGGTGTGCTTTGTGTAAGTTGCATGTCATATATCATTGCTCTAATATTTGGTCAAAGTTAGCATCGAAAAACGCATTAGGCCCTATATAGATGTTAGGAGGGAGTAGCTGTGAATAGCATTTGTATAGTAAAACGGGGCAAGACTCTCTCTTTGTGTGGTGTGAATAGTTTTATTTTTTTCGTTTTCTTTTTGGTTGAGGGAAGTGAGAATTGATTTGGTACGTACAAGTACAATATTACTACACGTTAGGCTTGTCCCTAAAATTCAACCCGCGTCTTGTTATATCCCGAAAATTCAGATATCGTGCTCCCAAAACTGGCGCCTTCACAACACGCGCCTTGCTATCCCGAAATTACAACGCGCGCGAAAACTCCCTCCAGCTGCCAAATCCCGACACGCGAAATCCCCCTTCTAACCCTGAGCCAAAAGGGCCACTAGTTCAAATCAGTGGGGGTACTTTTGTAACATACCCTACATTTTGGACAAGCGCGTTCCTAAGTCATGCTTCACCCCCTCCCATCGCCCCCTTTTCGCCATTTGAAATCCCAGGCCGCCATAACCTCTCCGCTCCAGCCGCGAAACACCACCCTCCTCCGTCCGCCACATCACCGCAGCCCAGCCAGAGCTTCTTCCCCGACGACGTCGTCCACCGCAACAGCTCGACGTCCCTCGTCCACCTCCCCGGATGAGGATCCGTCGTATATCTCGCCGTCCTGCCGGTTCAGCCGCCCTGTCCTCCACCTCCAAGGAGCTGCTCCGACGATCGCCTCGTCAATCGCGGCTGCTCCATCCCCACAACGCCGCCTTAACCTGCTCCACCGGAACCGCAGCATCCTCACCGACTCCTCGGACGAAGCCGAGGCCTACTCGGCGCCACCAAAGAGGTTGTACACTCATCGCATCACACCTTCTCCTTAACTTGACCTCCCAATGCTGATGGTGCTCCATCCCGCACCCTCATGGAGCGGCTACCTTGAAGCCGGCGCCGCGAGCGACATCTCCACAGCGGCTCTCCCCCAGTGCGAGGCCCCTTCGGCGGCGGCGTCCATACTAGCCGGATCTACTGCTGCTGCTCCGGCTCTCGCTCGATCGCTCTCTTGCCCAGCTGTTGCTGCTACTCTCCCCCTCGCTCGTGTTGCTGCTCTGCTCCGATTAAGCCACACTTCAGTCGACTGAATCGACTTTTGGGTCAGTCGATTTTCAGTGGTTGGGGGGGCTCGCCGGAGTTAAGGAAGAACGGGGGCTCGCCGGAGAGGTACCCCACTATCTATCTTAGGGTTCAGGGTGGGGGCGGGGGGCCTAGAGGGCTGGCCGGGGCGGCGGTGGCGAGTTGTTTTTGGGCGGCGAGGCAGCGGTGGGGCCGACGGTTCGGCCGGTGGTGGCTGGCAGCTTAGGGGGGGTGCAGGTTGAAGATGAAATGCAGGCCCTCCCTAAACTACATGTCAAGTGCCTCTCTGCTACCATTGCATTCAGTTTTGACAGTAGCATTCAGATTCCACAATAAATTTCAGTTTCAACAGTAGCATTCAGATTCCACAGTAAATTTCAGTTTCGACAGTTAAGTTCAGAGTCAACAGTTTTTACCTCATCTGTTGTAGTTAGGTGGTTTTTGGTGATGTTAATTTTACATCCATTTTACATCATCTATTGGAGTTGCTATTAGAATCCCACTTGAGATTGACGATGTCTGTCTTGTGCTGCTTCAGCCTTGACGTCTTACGGCTCACCGGAGCTGCTCCAACGACAGAACGATCCATCACAACAGAGCAGTGCCCTAGATGCCATCTACAGATTCCTCAGATCTTCCTCCGCACCTCCGACAGCCACCTCTGCCTCAACTACTTCAGCGACCAACCCAATGATGCTGAGGTTGACACGGCTACGGCAAAGAGGTTGTACACTTGTTGCATCACTTATTGCTATACATTCACGTCGATCCATTAGGGCTATTTTGGTTCAATAGAAAAACATCGATCCACTGGTTGTTACCATCACTCTAAATTTCTCCATGCTCTCCTTACATAATCTTACCATATTTTTTTCGTATGCATGTCAGATATTGTACACAGTCATGCTGAACATGTAGAGAAAAAGAGAAGAGTTTTGCGCAGCAATACAATGTCATGCAGACATCGCTCCATGGTGGGTTCAATGGCAAACCCTCCCCACCCCTCTCCAGATTGTAATCCAGAGGAAGATATCTGTTCTGAGGCGTATCGGACGCTGCTGACCACTCCTATTTACCCCCCAAGGTGTTTGCTCTACCTTGGAATGATGATGTTAGTCATATGATGCATATGTTGCCTTGCAGTGCCTACTTTTGACATCATATATGTCATCTTCTTAGTTTAGACATGTTCTGTAATGCCACCTGTTTAGTTTCTATATCATATATGGGAATTATGCAGTCTCATGTCTTTTAGCCAGCCATAATATATGTGAAATGTGCAATGCCATCCTGTTTAACCAGGCATCATATATTTGAATGATATCTTGCCCATCCTTTTCTTCATTACATTTCCATTTGTCGACAATGTTTGTACATTAAACTACTCTTCCTGTGAATCAGCCATTTGGGTGGAAGATGGAAAAATCTGGAGTGAGAACAAGGCCTTCAGAGCAGACAGTGCTACCTGTCGAAGGAGATCTCTTGTTGGGTCCCGATAGCTCCTCAGAGATGGATTCGGAGACAGATGACCAGTCCTATTCCCCCACTGAGGTGTATGCTCTAACTTGGCACGGTTATACTGCTCATATCATGCATACGATGTCTTGCATTGCATAGTTTAGACATCATATACACAATATTAAACACCATGTTCTTAGTTCAGACATCATATCGAATGCCCTCTGTTTAGCATATAAATCACATATGTGAATTAAATGATGCGATCATGATTACTTAGATAACATGTAGGTGAATTATGTCATGCGATCATGTTTAGTTATTCATCATATCTTTGAATTATGTTATGCTATGCTATCCAGTTTAGATAGACATCATATATGTGAAATTATGTCATGCTATCCGTTTTAGTTAAATAATATACATGTCAACTATTTCATGCCCTCTTTTTTCCACACTATCTATTGCATCTGTCTCTCATACAATGTTTGTACATTCAACTATGTTTCCTGTTTATCAGCCATTTGAATTAGAGCAGGTGATGCCAGTATCTAGCGGACTAAAAACATGGTCTTGAAATAAAACAGTGCTACCTCTTGGTGGAGATAGCACCCCGGTTGTACATGCACAAGAACCATCCCTACCACACATAACCCAAACTCTCGCAGATTGTACCCCTACTACGATGGACAGAGAACCAGCTTCACCCAATCTAACCCTAACCCCAGCCGATAGTAACCCAGTTCCTGTTGACACAGCACCATCTCTACCACAGAGCTCCCAAACAAGAGCAGTTAGTAAGGCAGCCCCAGTGCCCAAAGGGCCAGTACTATCACGGCGAACCCCAACTCCACCAGTTAGTACGCCTATTCCTGTGGAGGAAGCACAAGCAGCTAGTCGTAGTTTATTATCTATCGCATTTGATGTTGTTAAATCGTATGTGCGTATCTTCCCATCTTGGAAATATTATACTGAAGATGAAGGAAAATGCCAGTGGCAGGTGTTTGTCCAGGAGTTATGTGTAAGTAATGTTATTCATGGCAATTACTTTGCTTTGTCCCATACATCGATCCTACCTCCATGATGGTTATAATACAGCAAATTTTCCCATTTTCTCTACAGAGAAGGACCGATTTGGAAACTCATGATGAGGTAACCTGTGCTAATACCTCTACTATCTTCAAGAATGCTTGGTGGCAGTATCGGAATTACCTAAAGAAAACGTACTTCACCGACAAAGAAACTCATCAAATTCCCTTACGTTCTCCTGAGACACATTTACTGGACGATGACTGGGAACGCCTTGTTCTGTACTGGTCCCGAACCAAGAATGTGGTAAGGTCTATGAACTCATTTTCTATTTTTAAGTGTTATATTCTTGCATCTTATTGTACTCCGTTCATGTAGAACAAGTGCCTAAACTTGAAGAACAACTATTCTAATTTAAGATTCCATTGCTACCATAGGACATAGATATATGTTTGTTTGATGCTTTTATTATGTACTAGTACTTGGCAATAGAAGACTTGGTAGTTTAATCCTGTCCACCTTACTAATGAACTGGTTCACCGAAATGAGTTTCATATACTAGTACATGCTAAACTTGTTATGTGTCTGCTTGTTTCTTCTTTTAGAATGCTGACAGAATATTGGGGAATAGTGCCTTATTAAGCAACGGTAAAGGAAGTAATGCAGATAAGGTTTAGGATAGTGACACATCTTGTCTTGGTTTAGTGTTGGAGTTACTGGCCACTACCGCTTGCACAAGCTATTCAAACTCACTTTCTAAATCAGTTCGGTTTCTTGAGTCTCAACTACAAGCTGAAAGACATCGATCAACTGTGCTGCGACAAGAAGTGGAAGGACTGCGGAAGTCCCTGGAGCATTCAGATGCATACTTTCTTGTGCAATAGCAAATGTTGGAGGATTTTAGCGCCAAACAGGACAAAGCTAATCAGCTTGCTAAGCTTATTGCCAGCATGGTGGATACCCAGGATAACGCTTCTTGAGCTCTTCTGAAGTTGTTTCAGTTATGCTCTTGTTTTGCTGCCATGTTTATTTGCACCGGTGGCCAATTTTGATGGCCAGTGTATATGATATGCTGCTTTGTTCCCTATATTTGAACTGGTGGTGAACTTTGATGCCTAGTGGATGTAATATGTGTAATAGCCGTGATAGCCTAGCGTTAGTTGCTTGCTTATTTATTTCCTTGTTGTCTTGTTTATTTGTTTGTTTGTAGTCATTGCAGTTCTTTTTCCGCGGTTAACTAGTGGCTGCAATAACCTATTTTTTAAAACTAGGCCACAATAACCATGGGCTAATATTCACTGTAGTGACACTGGGCCTCCTACGGGCCGTAGAAATAGTGGGCCTCCTACGGGCCGTAGAAACAGTAGGCCTTCTAGGGCCGTAGAAACAATGGGCCTTCTACGGGTCGTATCATCAATGGGCCTTATATCGGTGATGTAGGGTAGGAACCCTAGTGGCCCGATCTTTCACGTAAGGAGCAGATCCCGCGAAGAACAAGATGAACGTGAAGAGGGGAACGAGGAAAAACGGGGGAAAACACAAGGGGAAACACAAGAGGAACACTCAAACTAACAAGAACAAGTCACACATGTGCTAGATCCTCGGGTAGATAGAACGATACACGAA
Source organism: Triticum dicoccoides (assembly GCF_002162155.2). Taxonomy (NCBI): domain Eukaryota; kingdom Viridiplantae; phylum Streptophyta; class Magnoliopsida; order Poales; family Poaceae; genus Triticum; species Triticum dicoccoides. The sequence continues at coordinate 35,245,564 of NC_041384.1, read as the reverse complement.
TCCACGGACAACTAAGGACGATACATAAGGGTAGCCGGTTCTTCACCGAGAGGAGGTCTTGAATCCACAAGGGGATCTTCCCATAAAGGGGTCTTGAATCCAAGGTGGATCTTCTCCGGAGAGGGGCCGCGGTCACTCTCGGAGAGATGATCCGTATGGATGAGCAAAAGCTATCCTCACATATGAGCTACAACTTTGCTAACCCTAGAAAGTTGTACGGGATAGAGTATATATAGTCTAGGTGACGAAAGGGTACACGGGCCTCCGCCCAAGGGGCTGCGCGTAGGCAGGGCCGGAAGTTCCGGGCCAGGCCGGAGGTTCCGAGGAGGGTCCGGCCTAACCAGAGAGTTGGCGCAGTGGAGAGGTGCTGGCGTCCAGGGGCCGGAAGGTCCGGGCAGGTCGGAAGTTTCGGGCGCCGGAAGGTCCGGGACGGGGTCCGAGCTAACCCGAGAGTTGGCACGCCTGGGCTGGTCGAAGTCATCGGCGGCCGAAAGCTCCAGGTCGGCCGGAAGGTCCGGGGGCCGGAAGTTCCGGGCTCTGGCCAGAAGTTCCGGGCTCTGGCCGGAAGTTCGGGGCTGTCCAGAGTGTTGACGCCTGTCTCTTCTTCTACAGTCCTCAGCTCCGAGTCTTGAGCGTTGTACCTGGTGACACATAGTATCTCGGACTTAGGCAGTAGCCATGTCTCACTTAAAGAGGGGGAAAACTCATGTAGGAGTGATGTCACCTCGGATTGAATAGCACGTGCCCTAGCCCTTGTCATTGGTCCACTTGGAGCTTGGATAGTTGAGGTGGCGTCCATGTGGATGGTCGTGGGATGCTCCGCATCATCTCCCCTCCCTTGGGGAAGATCCGTCCTCAGATCGAGTTCTTCATCACCATGGAAGGGAGAGAGATCTTTGATGTTGAAGATGTCGCTCACGTTGTATTTGTCCCGTGGGAGGTTGATCTTGTAAGCATTGTCGTTGTAGCGTGCGAGCACCTTGAAGGGTCCATCGGCTCGAGGTCGAAGCTTAGACTTGCGTTCTTGTGGAAAGCGCTCCTTGCAAAGGTGTATCCACATGAGATCACCAATGTTGAAGACCATAGGTTGCTTGTCGATGTTGAGTTTGGTCGCAAGGCGTTGTACTTGGCGCTCGATGGTGTTTCTTGTATCTTCATGCACCTTATTGATATGGGTCGCTCGTGCACTTGCGTCCAAATTGATTCGCTCTTGGAGTGGTAGAGGTAGAATATCCAATGGTGACAAAGGGTCGAATCCGTAGACGACCTGGAAAGGGGACTTGCCGGTTGTTGAGTGTCTTGCTTGGTTGTAGGCGAACTCAGCGATGGGTAGACACTCCTCCCACTCCTTGATGTTCATCTTGATGAGTACTCGAAGTAGAGCGGAGAGTGTGCGGTTTGTCACCTCCGTTTGGCCGTCGGTTTGAGGATGGTACGCCGTGGAGAAGAGTAGCTTGATTACGATCTTGGCGCATAGGGTCTTCCAAAAGTAGCTAAGGAACTTGACGTCGCGGTCCGAGACGATAGTCTTTGGCACACCATGTAGATGCAATATTTCCCTACAAAAGAGATTAGCCACATGTGAAGCATCGTCTATCTTGTTACAAGGAATAAAGTGTGCCATTTTGGAGAAACGGTCCACAAAGACAAATATGGAATCTTTTCCATTGCGATTCCTAGGCAAACCAAGTACAAAGTCCATGCTAATGTCTTCCCAAGGTTGGTATGGAATCGGTAAAGGCATATATAGACCATGAGATTCAGCTTTGGACTTAGCTTTGCGACATGTAGAACACCGGTTGGTGAAACGATTGACGTCCCGAAACATCTTTGGCCAAAAGTAGCTCTTTGAGAGCGTGGCGAACGTCTTGTCGCGCCCAAAGTGTCCCATTAAGCCTCCTCCATGAGATTCCTGCAAAAGCAACAAACGAAGCGAGGACTCGGGAATGCAAAGTTTGTTAGCTCTCATAAGGTAGCCATCTTTGATGTAATATCATTCCCAAGATGTATTCGACAAACACTTGGCATAAGGAATGGCAAAAGTTGTATCATGCTCATATAAGTCTTTGATATGCTCGAAGCCAATGACATCTAACTCAAGTTGCGTGACAAGCATGCAAATGCGGGAAAGAGCATCCGCTACTATGTTTTCTTTACCTTTGATGTACTTGATGACATAAGGAAAAGACTCAATAAATTCACTCCATTTAGCATGACGCTTGTTCAACTTAGTTTGTCCCTTAAGATACTTGAGAGTCTCATGATCGGTATGAATGATAAACTCATGGGGACGAAGGTAGTGTTCCCATTCATGCAAAACGCGAACTAAAGCATATATATAGCTCTTTGTCATAGATGGGGTAGTTGAGTTGCGCTCCCGAAAGTTTCTCACTAAAGTAAGCTATGGGGTGCTTCTCCTGCGTTAACACACCTCCTATGCCATTACCACTAGCATCGCAATGAATTTCAAAAGGTTTGTCAAAGTTGGGTAAAGCAAGCACGGGAGCATGAGTAAGCAAATTCTTAAGCTCATTGAATGCGGTATCTTGGGATGGTCCCCAAACAAAAGGCGCATTATTCTTGCTAAAGCATGCAAAGGCGAAGCAATGGTGCTAAAATCCTTTACAAAGCGACGATAGAAACCCGCAAGGCCAAGGAAACTACGCACTTGATGCAAATTGGTTGGTTGCGGCCAAGTCTTAATAGCATTGATCTTGGACTCATGTACATGAACACCCTTAGAAGAGACAACAAATCCTAAGAAAACGAGCTTATCAACACCAAAAAGGCATTTCTCCATATTAGCATAGAGATGCTCTTTCCTAAGAGTTTGCAAAACGGTGCGGACATGGGTGACATGCTTTTGGATAGATTGGCTAAACACAAGAATATCATCAAAGTAGACCACAACAAATATACCAATGTAAGGGCGAAAGACATGATTCATGAGGCGCATAAAAGTGCCCGGTGCTTCTGAAAGACCCATAGGCATGACTAACCACTCATACAAACCAAACTTTGTTTTGAAGGCAGTTTTCCATTCATCACCCTCTTGTATGCAAATTTGATAGTAACCACTCTTAAGATCAATTTTGGAAAATATAGTGGCACCGCTAAGCTCATCAAGCATATCATCTAGGCGTGGAATGGGATACCTATAACAAACGGTGATAGCATTGATAGGTCTACAATCGGAGCACATGCGAAAACTACCGTCACGTTTTGGCACAAGAATGACCGAAACGGCACAAGGGCTCAAACTTTCACGCACATGTCCATGGTCTATGAGATGTTTTACTTGCCTTTGAATTTCTTTGGTTTCTTCGGGGTTGACGCGGTAGGGAGCTTTGTTTGGAAGTGGTGCTCTGGGGATGAGGTCGATTCGGTGCTCAATGCCTCGTAGAGGAGGTAGTCCCGGAGGTAGCTCATCGGGAAAAACATCTTGAAATTCCTGCAAAAGAGAAGACAACACTAGAGGAAGAGTGTGAGAGGTGTTAGTTTGTGGTGCATTGTCCTTGCACACAATGATGTAGTGTAGGACACTAGATGGGTTCTCACACACTTCTCTCATCTCACGTTTGGTGGCAAATATTACTAAGTTCTTGTTTTCTCTCATCGTGGAGGCACTCAATTTGGGCTTGTAGCGCTCACTCTCTTTTTGGTGGCTCACTCTCTCACCATTCTCTCCATGATGGGTATTATGCTTGTCGGCGATCACTTGACTTGGCGACATTGGATGGAGGACGTACTCCTTGCCCTTCATTTTGAAGATGTAGTGGTTCGTTCGACCGTTGTGGGCGACTCCTCTATCGAATTGCCATGGTCGTCCAAGGAGAAGATGACAAACGGTCATTGGAACGACATCGCACTCCAAGGTGTCTTTGTAGGCGCCGATCTTGAAGGAGACTTGTACTCGGTGCTCGACTTGGATGGTGCTGGAGTCACTAAGCCATTGCACTTTGTATGGTTGTGGATGCTTCGTCTTGGGCAATTGGAGCTTGGAGCAAAGTTCTTCACTTGCGAGATTGTGACAACTCCCTCCATCGATGATGACCTTGACGGATCGTCCATTAATGCCGGCCTTGGTGTGGAATATGTGGCATTGTTTGTCTTCTTCTTGGTGATGTTGGAGAGTCAAGACTTTTGAGACAACAAGTGCGGGACTTGAGTCTTCATCACAAAAGACTTGTTCTTCTTCATTGTTCACTTGGCGGTGCATGGCGACTTGCTCAAGTGCTTCCATTTCACCTTCACTCATGGAGTCATAAGTGCCATCGTAGTTGAAGACCATGGTTCGCCTGTTGGTGCACTCGTAGGACTTGTGGCCTCGGCCTCCGCAAGTGAAACACTTGAAGGAACTCGTCTTGACGGTCTCATCGGTTGGGCTTGAAGTTGCCCGTAGTAGGGTTGCTTGTAGTTGGCGAAGCTTTCTTGGAAGTCGACTTGTCGATGTTGGAAGTAGAATGTCTTGTAGTCGGTGTTGGAGTTGTTGAAGCGTGGTTATTGGAGAAACCGTAGGACTTGGATGAGAACTTGGCGTACTTGAAATCATCTTGCACTTGGTGTTCCGCTTTGGTAGCTTGGTGCACTAGCTTGATGAGATTTGAGTATTTTTGGAAGTCGGCGATCTTCTTGATAGGATGATTGAGTCCATTCAAGAAACATGTCATTGTTTTCTCATCATCTTCCGTGACATTGGCTCGTATCCTGGCAATCTCCATCTCCTTGTAGTACTCTTCAACACTCTTGGTTCCTTGCTTGAGTTGTTGGAGTTTCTTGAAGAGGTCGCGGTTGTAGTAGGTAGGCACGAAGCGTGCTCTCATGACATCCTTCATTTGTGCCCAAGTAGTGATGGGTGGTTCACCTCTTGCCTCACGGCGCTCTATGATTTGTTCCCACCATATGAGGACATAGTCTTGGAACTCAAGGGATGCCATCGCGATCTTCTTCTCTTCTTCATTGTGCAAACGGAAGATCTTGTCAACTTTCAATGCCCATGAAAGGTATTCTTCGGGATCGTTGCTTCCGTTGAACTTGGGCATGGTGAACTTGAGCTTGCCGTAGCGTTGCTCTTCATTGTGTTGAGGTCGGGGATGATGACGCCCATGTTGTAGATGATTGTTCAACTCGTGGTGCTCTTGTCGCGAAGGGTTGTGAACCTCGTGTTTCTCTTGTCGCGGAGGGTTGTCAACCTCGTGTTGCTCTTGTCGCGGAGGGTTGTCAACCTCGTGTTGCTCTTGTCGCGGAGGATTCCCATTGTTTTCATGCTCTTGATGAACTTGATGGTCTTGGCGAGCTTGTGGAGGAGCACGTCGAGCTCGAGGAGGAATTAGACGATGCATGCGAGCTTGAAGTCGTCGTTCGTGAATTTCTTCGCGAAGTGCTTCCTCTTCTTCACGGGCTTGACGGCCTCGGTCAGCAATGGATCGACTCGCATTGCGTAGAGCTTGTTGCGCCTCAAGTGCTTGAGCGTCACGGAGTTGTTGTTCTTTACGTTGAGCCTCGGCATCTTGTGCATTTTGGTGTAGACGCGCGCGTTCTTCCTCTTCATGTTGGTGTTGTAGTTGTCGTTCTCGAGCTAGCGCAAAGGCTTCTTCGGCTTGACGTCGTCGGTGCTCTTGAGAGTCGCTGTCGTGTAGAGGATTGCGGTTAGCTTGACGGACGGTGCGCGTGGCTCGACAAAGAGTGTTCGATGTCGATGTACTTGAGCCAGAGAGGGTAAAGTCGGAATGGCGACTTGAACGGCTCCTTCTTGAAGTGGAAGAAGAGCGGTTGAGCAACAAAGCGCGAATCTCGTCCATCCTTGCGTCATTCTCTTGCTTGTGATCGTCAAGCTTGTGGTCAAAGTTGTCCCTTGTACGTTGCTCAGAAAGTCGTAAGTCGGCGGCAAGGTTGTCGATGCGTTCACTCATAGCTTGTTGCTCTTGATGCAAAGCACGTTGTGCACCAAAGAGGTGACTCTTGGTGACGAAGGAGTTCATGTCGTGGTCTTACTCCATGAAGAGTGGGTTGGTAGAAGTACTTGGCCTATCCATCATTCCAAGACAAATGTGAGTGGTAGAAAGAGAAGAACGATTACCAAATGTACCTTGACCGAAGTTGAAAGTGGATCGAGGATCACTCCAATGCAGGACAAGGAAATAGCACAATTGGTAAGAGTTCTTGTCGGTTTCTCACACCTACACAAGTAAAAGCTTTTGGTGGAGCTTGGTTAGGATGGTGGCACAAATATTGATGTAATTGTAAGTGAGCTTCAATAATGTTGGAAAAGATTCACAAGATGCAGTGTAACAAGTAGACCAAGAATATAAGGTACACGGAAACCCAGACGCAAAAAGATAAGTGGGGTTGTGCAACCAAGGGTGAGCCAAAATGTGGAATCCACGAAAATGATCTTGTTGCACAACACTAGAGAGACGCTAGCACGATTGCACGATAGGCGGATACAAGAACTTGTGCACAACCTACTTAGCAAAAATGTAACGACTTCTATCCCAAATACTTTGTATGAAAGGTGTTGTTATGATATGATCCAAGATGATCGAGTATGACAATCTTAATGTTGTATGATGCTATGGTTCTTGCTTAAAAGCTCTTTGCTTATCCTTCCTCTTTGCTTAAAAGCTTGTTTGGCTCTTTGATGTTTGAGCTCTTTTCTCATGCAATGCTTGACGAACCAAGATAGCAAATGAGTATGCGATGACAACTTTGTGACACAAGAGATGATACCAATATAGGCAACAATGATGTATGTATGCTATGGGAAGTATGATCACTAATGTGCACAAGTCTTGTTGCCGGCAATGCTCAATGGCTAGTCTCGATGGGTAGGCAACGCAAAGGAGTAAGGCTATGATGGCTATCAATGTAATGGCAAGAGTGATATGTCCAATACCAAGATGAGGTTACCGGTCTTGCTTCCGGTATGGTGTCCAAATGGTGGCATGAATACCAAGTCGTAGTCGAGGTGCTCGTTGTTGATGACGCGTCCGTGGCGAAAATGAGCAGCGGTGATGTCGATGTCGAACCGTACCTAGATAGCCGAAACACAAAAGGATATAGTACCGCAACTCAAATTCTCAAACCTCAAAGTAGAAATTGTGTCAGAGAGCGTCCAAAAATAGTTGGGTTATGCGGAAATGGTTGAGGTATGCGGAAGTATATATGGTATATGGGGAGCACCGGAACAAAATTTGGTGGAAATTGGGCGGAGATGTGGGAGTAGTGCAAACTTTCTGTCGAAGCCGGAAGTTCCGGGCAAGATGGAGGGTCCGGGGTCCAGAGGTTCCGGGGAGGGCGGAATGTCCGGGCTGGACCGGAAGTTCCAGTGGTCGGGAATCTGCCAAGAACCGAGACTTGGGGATCGTGGATTTGGGCGGAAAAACTTGGGGAAAAGCCCAAATCCGAAGGGGAAAAAGAAGAAATTGGAGGAAAAGAAGGTGGGGCGGCTAGATCTACGAGCCACACACAAATCACGGATCAAAACCAACAAAATCTCAACACACGAACAAATCACAAAAAAAATTTGGGGCTATTTTTGTCGGGGATTTTTGGATTAGGACGAAAAACAACAAAATTAGGCTAGAAACACAACGGGGAGGCTCCGAAATCATGATCAACGTGGCTCTAGATACCAAGATGATGTACGGTAGGAACCCTAGTGGCCCGATCTTTCACGTAAGGAGCGGATCCCGTGAAGAACACGATGAATGCGAAGAGGGGAGCGAGGAAAAACGGGGGAAAACACAAGGGGAAACACAAGAGGAACACTCAAAATAACAATAACAAGTCACACATGTGCTAGATCCTCGGGTACATAGAATGATACATGAATCCACGGACAACTAACAACGATACATAAGGGTAGCCGGTTCTTCTCTGAGCTGGGCCATCGATGGGCTGGGTGCAGGACCCTCATATTCAAGAGCTGCTTCTCAAGCAGACGGATAACGCAGGAGCTGCCACCCGAGAGAAAGCCAAGATGGATCAACTTGAGTTAGACGCGGTTACTCCATTGTATGAAGGATGCAGGCCCGAGGATACCCGCCTGAAAGTAACGCTCATGGCTCTGGAGATGAAGGTAAAACACAAAATGACCGACGCATGCTTCGACGAGAACATGTCATTCTGGCACGAACGTCTTCCCAAGGGGAACAAGTGCCCGACCAGTTTGGAGGAGCAAGGGTGCGGGCCAGCCGGCACCGAGTACGATCCGTGCTCAGGACGGGCCACCTTCACCTGAGGATTTAATGAGGAGGGTGCATGTGGCGGGTAGGCCGATGCTACCGAGAAATATGCTCGATGCTGCAACCAGTGCTATGCGGAGTCTGCATGACAGTGTTCTTTCTTTGGAGAAGGATGTGGCATACCCGGTTTTCGCGGCCAAGGTGCCAGAGGGCAAGGGCAAGGTACTCCATCGGGGGTATGATCGTCCTGCGGTTTGATGACATCCACGCTATGTTGAACCTTCATCCGCTGCACTACACCTTCGTTCGGCTATTTTCGCTGAGTATGGAGATGCGGATCATTCGCGACAAGACCCCGGACATCGTGATAGTCGACCCCTTCTACATGCGTGCCAAGATCTTGGGCAGCGCTGGGGACCGGCAAGTCGCGAGTTCTTACCTCGAAGGCGTCATTCTGGCAGACCAAGATAAGGATAACTTCCTAGTGCCTTACTTTCCCGAGTAAGTCCTCCCCTCAACCGCCCCGTAACATATGAATTCTTAGATTTCGATCGTTTTTCTTTTAACATTCCGTGTTTTCTGCAGTGACACACATTGCACGCTCATCCTCCTAAGCCCCAAATATTCCATGGCCACGTATTTCGACCCGGACCGTCATTCGAACATAGACTACACAAATGTCAAGAAAGTTCTTGATGATGTTCTCCCCGGCTACGCCAAATCTGGAGGCACCTTCACCAGGCCTATTCGTAAGTACGGCAAGCACGTGTTCTCCCACAATACGACGTTCTGCTGCGTCAAGCAGCCGCCTGGCGGTCAGAAGGGTGCCTACTATGCCATCCATCACATGCGGGCGATCGTACGGGACCATCATCAACTTCTGCTACCGAGTAAACTCAAAGATTGGGTTGCGAGCGTGTCGGCAATCCAGGACGCGGACATCAGACAAGAATTCTTTCGCATCCAGTCGGAGTTTGCGGAAATCATCTATCAAGATGACCTTCGTACCTCGGGGCAGTTCTACCTCAGAAATCAATCGTCCAACAGTGACATCGACACAATGCTACAAATGCAGGCTGACAACGACCGTTATTTCATGACTCCCACGATAGACGGCGGCTTCATCCACGCTCCGGTCCCTTGAGTCGAGTCGAAAGCAGTGATGCTGTGTCTAGTTCTGAAACATCGATTGGCTCATGTTATAATTAAACTTTAATGAACTTGTAGTATGTCTCTTTGGTTTCGAGAGTCGTTCAACTTAGATGTAATCGATGCTATTAATGTCTTGCTTTTCTCTTCCGATCGTTCTGTTGCATACTTATATATTGCTTATGTATTGTCTGTGAATTAGTACTAACGTTTCGTTTGGCTAGTGCATAGCGATGCCATCGTATGTCGTGTACAAGGGTAAGGTTCCCGGAGTCTACGACGACTGGGAGGAGTGTCGGAGACAGGTTCACCGATTCAGCGGTAACAGTTACAAAGGGTACACCACTAGGGCCGAGGCCGAATCTAGATATGCCCGCTATCTAGCGGGAGAAGGGAGGGAGCGTTGGAGGAACCGGATGAAGACGAGTTTCCTCGTGATGATGCTCATCGTGATGACCGCATCTCTCTTCTATGTGATGGTAGTTTAGATGATCGATATCGACTTGTAATGTGAAGACAAACTCGCTACTCGCGGTCTCGAGACTTGTAATATAATGTTCTATCTTTGTTCGGTCTTTTCAATTCGGAGACTAATATGATGAATTGTATTCGGAGACTAATATGATGAATTGTATTCAGAGAATAATCTTCTATTGTATTTGATGAATCTGTTGTTGATGTGTGCTGTCTATATTTTGTCCAATTATACATTTTGTAACCTGTGCAAAAAACAGAAAATAAAAAAATAAAAAAACTAATATTCATACTAATGGTGCATCACATCACAGTGCGCCATTAGTATGCCAAAGGATACTAATGGCGCATCATTGAACAGTGCGCCATTAGTATGCCGAAGTTACTAATGGCGCATCTTGTTGTTGTGCGCCATTAGTATGCCAAAGCACCTGGGTATACATGGCCCCCTGGGAGGCATACTAATGGCGCACTGTTGTATATACTAATGGCGCATCTGAGGTCCTCCATTAGTATACCAGATACTAATGGCGCACCAGTGGTGCGCCATTAGTAAAATATACTAATGGCGTGGCACTAATGGCGCACCACTAATGCGCCATTAATGGCCAAATTAGGTGCGCCATTAGTAGGCCTTTTCCTAGTAGTGCTATCATCATGGCTGCAGAGCTAGCCTGTTTACAACTAGCCCTGTTCGACATAATTTCCCGTGCGTAGATGCCCGTGCATTGCACGGAACACCAAGATTGGGGGTGGACGGCTCCGGCAGCGGCCATCGCGCCAGATTTTTCCATGGCCTTCTACTCCTAGATGTGGTGGGGAGGAGATGAGGCTGATTGTGAGAGACAAGGAGTTGTTTTTAAATAGGGAACAAGTGCGGGCATCTTTTTGCAAAAATGGAGAAGCTTGGCTTGTATGCGTCAAATCTAGATCCGACGGCTATTGGTGAAAGATGGGAGGCACAACATCATCACCAACTCAGGACTTGTTTGATTCGCAGGATTTTGAAAACGCAGGAATAGGACACGGCAATATTACAAGTTTCAAACTGATATTACAAATGTTAGGAGTAATGCTGCACCTACGAAGAGGGAATTACTAGGAAGTTTACGTAAGAACTTTCGTTACTTTAGGTGGATGCAGCATTATCGTACAAACTAAAATCCACTGCCCTGACAAGTCACTAATGGGCAAATAAGTTTTCGAGTCTCTGGCCACTTGATGTTTCAAAAACAAATTCAGCTTCTGCGGAGAAATGAGCTCCACCGTGTACCCACGCGGGTGTGGCTGGGCACGAAGCGTGAGTTCGTGCATGGTGCACCTATTCTCTTCTTGTATACGTACACCACCTACGTGGGGTTGTGTGAGAGAGATACAAACCTAGAGAGATATAGTGTGTGGGTTCTTGAGAGTTTTTTTTGGGGGGGGGGGGTCAATCAAAAAATTTAACATATGCAATGTGTGTGAAATAGAGTCCTGGATATAACATATATATAGAGGGGGCGATCCACGAGAAGAGAGTGGAGGTATCATCGGCTTGAGGTGTCCATAGAATCGAAGAGAGGGATGATGATGTGTGTGTGTGTGTGCGCGCGCGCGCGATCGATAAAGAGTGCCATCGAATTTGTGTGTGCCCACGTCAAAGATATAGAGTGGCTGGCCTACTGGAACATGAGATGGGACATGTGCAGTTTGTCTCTGTGGCATGGATACCTACCTGTAGCGCTCGACTATCGGTGTGTGGTGGGGGAAGAGGGGGGCCCAATTAACTATAGAGGTACAATGACTGGTATATGTGTGGAGGAGGAGAGAGGCCTACCTCATGTATTAAGGAGATCGATCTGCCTCATGTATTAAGGGAGATCGATCGGCATCCATGCATATGTGTAGGAGATGAATAAGGTTGGGAGGGAGACAGAGCTAGAGTGTTGGAGGGGGTGGTAGTGGAGTTGTTTCTAACAAATGGTGGGATAGGCTTGCTAGACAAACGGAGGGCACGCCTGCGATATCAATAAGAGAGGAGATGGCTGCTTGTTGTCTGTGCACGTGCGTGTGAGAGACGGGTCAGGAGGCATGCACAAATGATGAGGGGGGATGATGTGTGTCGGTGTCAAAACCGGCGGATCTCGGGTAGGGGGTCCCGAACTGTGCGTCTAGGCCGGATGGTAACAGGAGGCAAGGGACACGAAGTTTTACCCAGGTTCGGGCCCTCTCGATGGAGGTAAAACCCTACATCCTGCTTGATTAATATTGATGATATGGGTAGTACAAGAGTAGATCTACCACGAGATCAGAGAGGCTAAACCCTAGAAGCTAGCCTATGGTATGATTGTTGATGTGTATGTTCTATCGACTAGCCTGGCTCTGGTTTATATAATGCACCAGAGGCCTAGGTTAACAAGAGTCCTAGCCGAATACGCCGGTGGGGAGAAGTCCTTGTCTTGATCGCCAAGTCTTTGTGGAATCTTCTTTGTATGCGGCAGCTGTCCGAACTGGCCCATGAGTATACGGCCATGGGTGGCCTCGACCCAATCTAATAGATCGGGAGACGGCGTGGTGAGTACCCCCTAGTCCAGGACACCGTCAGTAGCCCCCTGAACCGGTCTTCAAGTTAGGGACGCTCCATGATTCTTTCGAACTGTTCTTCATCTTCGGTCGTCGGTCTTGAAAACTGGTTCAACAAATCTTCTTTCTCTTCGATCTTGAGGATCGCCGAAATGCATTCGACGAGTTTACACATCGGGTATCCGAGGAGCCCCTTTAAGTTTCCGGCCTTTACCAATGCCTTGTTATTTTTATGCCACACCTCGGGTTTGAAGTTGTTCCTGGGCGGCAGCGTCCTCTTGCGTCCGAGCTCCAATGCCGGACTGTATTCGAGGTATCTTTTGCAACCGAGCACCAACGCCGGACCGCTTCCTAGCTCTAACGCCGGAATGTATCCGAGCTCCAACGCCGGACTATGTATCCGAGCTCCAACGCCGGACTGTATATCTGAGCTCCAACGCCGGACTATATCCGAGCTCCAACACCGGACTATATCTGAGGTGTTGTAAATCACCTTGGTTCAAAGAAGTCTGAAGGAGTTTAGCCGAGCTTAATGCCGGATATGCCCTCTATGGAGCCAGCCCCTAGCGCCCGAGCTTTATGCCGGGCTACATCCGAGGTGGTGCACCACCTCGAATTTTGTGAATATTTTTTATTGGTTCAATTTATTCTCTGCCGAGATATATAGCCAGTAGCCCTCAAGGTGTGTATCGGTCTAAAACCCGAGATGCACCTGAAGGATGACATAAGACCGCTGATCCCAGTAGCCGCTGAGACTCAGGTTGATTTGCAGAATCGGCCTGAGGATCAAGTCCAAGCTCGGTAGAATACTTCGGGACACTAAAAGCGGCGTGCTCAGTCCTCGAGACTCAGGTTGGGTGCGGCCGACCAACCTGAGGATCAAAATCTCCTCGAAACTATATTTCACATAAAATTATCTGCATTGGACAAGCAATGCAGTAGCCCCCGAGACACTGGTCGGGTGGTAACACCAGATCAGGGGATCAATGTGCCCCTTTAATATTTGTTAATAATAAGCCCGAAGCCTAGTAGCCCCCGAGCCTTAATGCGGGCACGGGTGGCCGAATTAAGGATCAATATCCATAGTCAAATCAAAAATTATGTGTAATGACTCTATGTATCCAAGTACTTTACGTCATTAATGCTCGGATCCGCATTGTACAAAACTTTGTTGACCGACCATCGACTTCCACCTCCTCGACCAGTAGCCGAGGAGTGTTTGTCCTACTTTATAAAGCCTTTATGAGGGCAAAGATTTACAACAAACAAGGCAATCTGGCCATACAGTTTTATAAACAAAGGTACGCAGAGAGTTATATTACTGTTTAACAGAAGAAATGTCTTCCAAAGAAAATAGTCCCGCTATCGGTTCCTTTCCTTGGGTTGTCATGCTAAGCATGATCATTAAACCTCAGCTCTAATGTAAGAGCAAAATATTGAGGATTTAGTTTGGGAGGCCAGTTAATAGCCCCGGTAGTGTTCGGCGACAGTCGGGGTCAAGCCGTAAACACTTTGGCCAATGTTATGAACGGCCCATCTTTTAACATAGTCATCGGATCGCTGACCAGTTTACGCTTATTGTGAAAGTCAGTTTTCGGCTTTCTCCACTGAGGTGCTTAACCATGTGAGCTGGAAGCACAATCGCAGTGGTTCTCCCTTTGCACGCCTAGCCGAACAAAACGGAACGTAGGAAGCAAGTGCAGGAGCCGGGCAACCCAACTATTGACCGAAGACACAATTCGAAACCGATGCATATATAGCAATATCTGAGAATGTTTTTTCCGAATCCCTAAAGGTGTCCGGCATTGCACTGCGAGACTAATGCTGGAAAAGCACAAATAGTTTAAAAGTGCAAAAAAGCTTGGAAAACCAAGAAACATCAGTAAAAACATGACGTCCGAACAATATCAAGTGTTCGGTGCCAATCCGAAAGTTGGTCTTAGAAAAAAGAAGTGCTTCTGTCGTGCTTTAACATGATACATCCTATCTCAAGACTTCGAGCGGGTCAGCCTACGGCTTCAACCTCCTATCCCGAGGGGGGAGTACTTCTCATCGGGCCAGTTTAGCAAACTAAACTCTAGCGGTTTGAGAGAGAAATTAGGCTCCCCGGCTAGTGACCGCACAATTGTGTCGAAAAAAGGAGTGATAAATAATAATAATAAAACTTTGCAATGACTAAGAAGAAGAACACTTATTATAAAATGGCTCAAATAAAATTAAGAGCCCCCAAGTGAGTTGGGTAGAAGAATGATTGCATGTACCGAAGTACTTATATCATATCTATGTTCAACCGAACTTTAAACGCGTCTTAACCGACCGTCGGCTTCTCCCTCTTCGGTCAAGGACCGAAAAGTGTTATGTACTCCATCGGTCGAGAATATCGACGGTGTTTCCAATAACCAGGCAATCAGGCCATAAGGCTGTAACAGACAAAGCGTGCTCAGGGAACTTATGCTATATTACCGTGAGGTGTAAGAAGCATCTTCGAAGAAAATAGTACCCCCACTAATACCTTTCTTCGATGCTCATTGTTATTATGAGACTTGTGCAATAGATTTTTTGTACTCATGAGTTCAGTTGTGTGCCGATCATCATTGAAAACTATAAGAGCGCTAGCTTTCGGCTTCACCCAGTCTGAGGTCCGGCTCGGGTGACCCGATCGTGACAATCGTAGAGGTGCTCCCTTTACTCCCTAGCCGAACAATCGGGAACATAGGGGTAAACACAGGAGCGAGGCAACCCAGCTTGCAAATCGCTTAAGTCAATATGGTGCATATTGTGGCGTAATACACGGACAAGGAACGAAGCCGTACAAGTATAATCATATGCAAGTGGAAAAGCTTCATGAAGGAAGCCCCCAAATGAATTGGGTATTTGAATTTATGCGTCACAAACAAAGTTTGGACAAGGAAATTTTTTACAAGCAACTTTTTTCCAAAAAAGTATAATGCTTGGTCGAACCGAACACAAGTTAGAAATCAAAGCTTTGAGCATGAAAGCGACTTAGCTGGTTAATGTGTTCGGTATTGATGACGCGGTCCGAGCTTGATGCGGGGCAAGGTTCCATCCCCCAAGCTGGTCCCGAGGTGGCGGAGCGGAGAGCTCGACATGCCGAAGTGGTGACATAGCACGGTCAATGCAGACCGGCAGAGTGACGCCGAAATCCCTGGATCATTTTCCTGTGCACAGAAAATAGTGCAAACCGGAGATAATAGTAATAATGATAATTAAAAAAATTGTTGCTTAACAAATAATTTATGAAAAGTGAGGAATAGAAGAAATATGGCCTGGTGCCGAAGTCAATGTCGATGTAGGGCGTCGGCGTGATGTAGTAAAGGCGTGGCAAAGCCTGAATTCACAGGGCGGTCCGAGCTCCGGATGCGGCGTTCGCCGGACTACGTACGGAAACTGACCGAACCACCACGTGACCTTCGTTAATGCGGTCACCATTTGATAGACCTGTGTACATATCATGGACATACCAGAGTAATAATGTCTTGGGAAAAATGAACCCAAACAAGCAAAAAAATGCTGGGATTAATAGCACCTGGTTTATTTGTTGTAGCAATCCGAAGGAAGGTGATTCCCAAAATTGGGACTCGCTCCGCACACCCATTGTCTGATGGGCGATAAAACGACGGCATGGCAATGCTGGTAAAGGTTGACTCGCCGAGGCAAAGCCCTCGGCCCAGCTAACGTGACGGAGCTGGTCGGCTAGTGACGCCGAAGTGTCCGGAGTAGGTTGATGAAGAGATGGCGAAGTCCCCGGTCCAGCCAAGATGTCGAAGCCTCGACGTCAGCCGATGAGTCGAAGTAGGTCGGCGTGATGGACATCATCTTGAAGAAGTAATAGTGCGGCCCTGTCGATGCAGGTCGTGACGTGGTCGATGCCGGCTTGATGAAGCGACCGTGCGGTGATGCCGGTATGCCCACTCCGTGTAATCCGTGGTGCGGCAATGTTGATGATGATTTATCCTTCGCGATGCCGGACTCTTGTTCGGCTTGCCGAGATGATGATCCGAAGAAGTTGAGCTCGGCTAAAGTGACGATGTGTCTAGCGCAGGTCGGCAGCCGTGGAGTAATATTGCCGGACTGGTTTGACACCAGCATGATGTTGAAGATCATGTTCAAAAGATCTTAAAGTTAGTGGGATGTGTTCGGGAACAAAACACAATACCCCATACAAAATTTCCTTCAAAAGGGATGTCCGAAATCCCGTTCATGAAAAGGATGAACTCGGGTCGGATTCATTTTCGCGCAGAAAACAGATCCGAAAAGTGATGCACTAATCGGAAGGTTCCCGGAGTTTGGACGGTCGGATCGAGCTAAAATTTTGAGAGGTGGTAGATATATGAATTCCGCAGCCGATCAACAGTTGGATCTTCCAAAGGACGTCCGAGCTAGAAGCTGGACACCACGCCCTATACTCATCCAAATTCCCATCCTGATTTGACAGGGCTCCGGTATATCGTGGATTGCCAGAGATTCCTCCATCGAAACTCGACGAAATTTTCCAGGGTTGTTATAGGCTCAATTCCACACAATTCCACCAAAGCAATCGTCAAAGTGATACTCGAGGAGGTGGTCGCGACAGATACGAGTTCGCTATCCAAAAAAAACAGCACGGTCGCTTCAGGGCAATGCTGACGTTGAGCCCCCGAGCTCCATAGATGATTCCTCCGTGATCTAGATAGAGATCGGAGTTGATGTTTGGTAAAGGACCTCGTCCGAACATGGTGATCCGAACACGGGGTGCAATTCTTGGTCGAACCAAGGTGACCAGTCGAACTGGTGACGAAGACGCCGAAGTCGCAGTTGATCTACAGGTGATCCATCGATCCTTTTGTCAATCACACAGCAGAACTCTCAATGAAAGCACCAATGCCGGTGTCAAAACCGGCGGATCTCGGGTAGGGGGTCCCGAACTGTGCGTCTAGGCCGGATGGTAACAGGAGGCAAGGGACACGAAATTTTACCCAGGTTCGGGCCCTCTCGATGGAGGTAAAACCCTACGTCCTGCAAGAGTAGATCTACCACGAGATCAGAGAGGCTAAACCCTAGAAGCTAGCCTATGGTATGATTGTTGATGTGTATGTTCTATCGACTAGCCTAGCTCTAGTTTATATAATGCACCAGAGGCGTAGGTTAACAAGAGTCCTAGCCGAATACGCCGGTGGGGAGAAGTCCTTGTCTTGATCGCCAAGTCTTTGTGGAATCTTCCTTGTATGCGGCAGCTGTCCGAACTGGCCCATGAGTATACGGCCATGGGTGGCCTTGGCCGAATCTAATAGATCGGGAGACGACGTGGTGAGTACCCCCTAGTCCAGGACACCGTCAATGTGGCTATGGTAAGCAGATGTAACTACATAGGAAGATCAATCGCCCTTTGTAAGAGAAAGGAGAGACATAACTTGTGAGGTACGTCGATCGATGGGGGGTAGTTAAAGTCGATCTAGGTATATGTTGGGAGATCGATCGGTATACATTCATGTGTGTGTTAGAAGCAAATGAGGCACGAGGAGATGGATAGAGAAAGAGGGATGCATGTAGGAGGTGGTATGAGAGGCATACTATATCGAGGGGGATGAGTGTGCGAGTACGAGAACGATGAAAAGAGTGGTGGAAGTGAGGCATGGACGGTGAGAAGAGAAGAGGGGAAGCTTGTGTTTGTGCTAGGCACACCTGGCTAGAGAGGCATATCGATCGATGTGTGCCGTAAAGAAGGAGCTGGGGGGCCTACACACACCGTGGTTTAACGACCTAAAGTGAAAAGACGAATTTGTGCGATGGAGTTAGAGAATGCTGAGGGAGGGTGAGAGGGATGCGGGCGTGTGCATGCACAAGAGAAAGTTAGCACTAGCTACAAAGATAAGAGGGTTGTGTGGGTGTAAAAGACGAATAGAGATCATATATACTTCATTATAAAAAGCGAATTCAAATATTTGAAGAATTTATCATAGTGTTTCAAACTGACGGATGTGTGAATATATATAACGGTGATACACATGGTGTGGTTATGAACATGGTATACTACATTTAATATATTTTATCTCTACTCTTATAAAAAACGGAGTTGTTGATGATGGTGCGCCTGCCATCCTGCATTATAGGCCGTCTGATTTATATCTGGCGGATAGCAAGGAAACTATGATGGTTGAAGTTGGCAACAATCATGATTGTAGATTCTTATTGAAATAGAGAAACGAATTCAAATTTAGTTCGAATTGCAGCGGTAGTATAGACATTTGGAATACACTAAAATGTTGGTATGAGTAGGTTACATGCATTATACAACAAGCAAAAAATTTTAATCGGACATAACATGGATTCATACTCCCTCCTTCCATCTATATAGGGCGTAATGAGATTTTTAAGACCGCCTTCGACTATTGACAAGATTAATAGTACATGACATGCACAATGTGAAAATTATATCATTGAAAGAACCTTTCACAAACGAATTTAACAGTGTGCTTTGTGTAAGTTGCATGTCATATATCATTGCTCTAATATTTGGTCAAAGTTAGCATCGAAAAACGCATTAGGCCCTATATAGATGTTAGGAGGGAGTAGCTTTGAATAGCATTTGTATAGTAAAACGGGGCAAGACTCTCTCTTTGTGTGGTGTGAATAGTTTTATTTTTTTCGTTTTCTTTTTGGACGAGGGAAGTGAGAATTGATTTGGTACGTACAAGTACAATATTACTACACGTTAGGCTTGTCCCTAAAATTCAACCCGCGTCTTGTTATATCCCGAAAATTTAGATATCGTGCTCCCAAAACTGGCGCCTTCACAACACGCGCCTTGCTATCCCGAAATTACAACGCGCGCGAAAACTCCCTCTAGCTGCCAAATCCCGACACGCGAAATCCCCCTTCTAACCCTGAGCCGAAAGGGCCACTAGTTCAAATCAGTGGGGGTACTTTTGTAACATACCCTACATTTTGGAAAAGCGCGTTCCTAAGTCATGCTTCACCCCCTCCCATCGCCCCCTTTTCGCCATTTGAAATCCCAGGCCGCCATAACCTCTCCGCTCCAGCCGCGAAACACCACCCTCCTCCGTCCGCCACGTCACCGCAGCCCAGCCGGAGCCTCTTCCCCAACGACGTCGTCCACCGCAACAGCTCGACGTCCCTCGTCCACCTCCCCGGATGAGGATCCGTCGTATATCTCGCCGTCCCGCCGGTTCAGCCGCCCCGTCCTCCACCTCCAAGGAGCTGCTCCGACGATCGCCTCGTCTATCACGGCTGCTCCATCCCCACAACGCCGCCTTAACCTGCTCCACCGGAACCGCAGCATCCTCACCGACTCCTCGGACGAAGCCGAGGCCTACTCGGCGCCACCAAAGAGGTTGTACACTCATCGCATCGCACCTTCTCCTTAACTTGACCTCCCAATGCCGATGGTGCTCCATCCCGCACCCCCATGGAGCGGCTACCTTGAAGCCGGCGCCGTGAGCGACATCTCCACAGCGGCTCTCCCCCAGTGCGAGGCCCCTTCGGCGGCAGCGTCCATACTAGCCGGATCTGCTGCTGCTGCTCTGGCTCTCGCTCGATCGCTCGCTTGCCCAGCTGTTGTTGCTGCTCTCCCCCTCGCTCGTGTTGCTGCTCTGCTCCGATTAAGCCACACTTCAGTCGACTGAATCGACTTTTGGGTCAGTCGATTTTCAATGGTTGGGGGGGCTCGCCGGAGTTAAGGAAGAACTGGGGCTCGCCGGAGAGGTACCCCACTATCTATCTTAGGGTTCAGGGTGGGGGCGGGGGGCCTAGAGGGCTGGCCGGGGCGGCGGTGGCGAGTTGTTTTTGGGCGGCGAGGCAGCGGTGGGGCCGACGGTTCGGCCGGTGGTGGATGGCAGCTTAGGGGGGGTGCAGGTTGAAGATGAAATGCAGGCCCTCCCTAAACTACATGTCAAGTGCCTCTCTGCTACCATTGCATTCAGTTTTGACAGTAGCATTCAGATTCCACAGTAAATTTCAGTTTCGACAGTTAAGTTCAGAGTCAACAGTTTTTACCTCATCTGTTGTAGTTAGGTGGTTTTTGGTGATGTTAATTTTACATCCATTTTACATCATCTATTGGAGTTGCTATTAGAATCCCACTTGAGATTGACGATGTCTGTCTTGTGCTGCTTCAGCCTTGACGTCTTACGGCTCACCGGAGCTGCTCCAACGACAGAACGATCCATCACAACAGAGCAGTGCTCTAGATGCCGTCTACAGATTCCTCAGATCTTCCTCCGCACCTTCGACAGCCACCTCTGCCTCAACTACTTCAGCGACCAACCCAATGATGTTGAGGTCGACACGGCTACCGCAAAGAGGTTGTATACTTGTTGCATCACTTATTACTATACATTCACGTCGATCCATCAGGGCTATTTTGGTTCAACAGAAAAATATCGATCCACTGGTTGTTACCATCACTCTAAATTTCTCCATGCTCTCCTTACATAATCTCACCATATTTTTTTCGTATGCATGTCAGATATTGTACACAGTCATGCTGAACATGTGGAGAAAAAGAGAAGAGTTTTTCGCGGCAATACAATGTCATGCAGACATCGCTCCATGGTGGGTTCAATGGCAAACCCTCCCCACCCCTCTCCAGATTGTAATCCAGAGGAAGATATCTGTTCTGAGGCGTATCGGACGCTGCTGACCACTCCTATTTACCCCCCAAGGTGTTTGCGCTACCTTGGCATGATGATGTTAGTCATATGATGCATATGTTGCCTTGCAGTGCCTACTTTTGACATCATATATGTCATCTTCTTAGTTTAGACATGTTCTGTAATGCCACCTGTTTAGTTTCTATATCATATATGGGAATTATGCAGTCTCATGTCTTTTAGCCAGCCATAATATATGTGAAATGTGCAATGCCATCCTGTTTAACCAGGCATCATATATTTGAATGATATCTTGCCCATCCTTTTCTTCATTACATTTCCATTTGTCGACAATGTTTGTACATTAAACTACTCTTCCTGTGAATCAGCCATTTGGGTGGAAGATGGAAAAATCTGGAGTGAAAACAAGGCCTTCAGAGCAGACAGTGCTACCTGTCGAAGGAGATCTCTTGTTGGGTCCCGATAGCTCCTCAGAGATGGATTCGGAGACAGATGACCAGTCCTATTCCCCCACTGAGGTGTATGCTCTAACTTGGCACGGTTATACTGCTCATATCATGCATACGATGTCTTGCATTGCATAGTTTAGACATCATATACACAATATTAAACACCATGTTCTTAGTTCAGACATCATATCGAATGCCCTCTGTTTAGCATATAAATCACATATGTGAATTAAATGATGCGATCATGATTACTTAGATAACATGTAGGTGAATTATGTCATGCGATCATGTTTAGTTATTCATCATATCTTTGAATTATGTTATGCTATGCTATCCAGTTTAGATAGACATCATATATGTGAAATTATGTGATGCTATCCATTTTAGTTAAATAATATACATGTCAACTATTTCATGCCCTCTTTTTTCCACACTATCTATTGCATATGTCTCTCATACAATGTTTGTACATTCAACTATGTTTCCTGTTTATCAGCCATTTGAATTAGAGCAGGTGATGCCAGTATCTAGCGGACTAAAAACATGGTCTTCAAATAAAACAGTGCTACCTCTTGGTGGAGATAGCACCCCGGTTGTACATGCACAAGAACCATCCCTACCACACATAACCCAAACTCTCGCAGATTGTACCCCTACTACGATGGACAGAGAACCAGCTTCACCCAATCTAACCCCAACCCCAGCCGATAGTAACCCAGTTCCTGTTGACACAGCACCATCTCTACCACAGAGCTCCCAAACAAGAGCAGTTAGTAAGGCAGCCCCAGTGCCCAAAGGGCCAGTACTATCACGGCGAACCCCAACTCCACCAGTTAGTACGCCTATTCCTATGGAGGAAGCACAAGCAGCTAGTCGTAGTTTATTATCTATCGCATTTGATGTTGTTAAATCGTATGTGCGTATCTTCCCATCTTGGAAATATTATACTGAAGATGAAGGAAAATGCCAGTGGCAGGTGTTTGTCCAGGAGTTATGTGTAAGTAATGTTATTCATGGCAATTACTTTGCTTCGTCCCATACATCGATCCTACCTCCATGATGGTTATAATATAGCAAATTTTCCCGTTTTCTCTACAGAGAAGGACCGATTTGGAAACTCATGATGAGGTAACCTATGCTAATACCTCTGCTATCTTCAAGAATGCTTGGTGGCAGTATCGGAATTACCTGAAGAAAACGTACTTCACCGGCAAAGAAACTCATCAAATTCCCTTACGTTCTCCTGAGACACATTTACTGGACGATGACTGGGAATGCCTTGTTCTGTACTGGTCCCGAACCAGGAATGTGGTAAGGTCTATGAGCTCATTTTCTATTTTTAAGTATTATATTCTTGCATCTTATTGTACTCTGTTCATGTAGAACAAGTGCCTAAACTTGAAGAACAACTATTCTAATTTAAGATTCCATTGCTACCATAGGACATAGATATATGTTTGTTTGATGCTTTTATTATGTACTAGTACTTGGCAATAGAAGACTTGGTAGTTTAATCCTGTCCACCTTACTAATGAACTGGTTCACCGAAATGAGTTTCATACACTAGTACATGTTAAACTTGTTATGTGTCTGCTTGTTTCTTCTTTTAGAATGCTGACAGAATATTGGGGAAGAGTGCCTTATTAAGCAACGGTAAAGGAAGTAATGCAGATAAGGTTTAGGATAGTGACACATCCTGTCTTGGTTTAGTGTTGGAGTTACTGGCCACTAACGCTTGCACAAGCTATTCAAACTCACTTTCTGAATCAGTTCGGTTTCTTGAGTCTCAACTACAAGCTGAAAGACATCGATCAACTGTGTTGCGACAAGAAGTGGAAGGACTGCGGAAGTCCCTGGAGCATTCAGACGCATACTTTCTTGTGCAATAGCAAATGTTGGAGGATTTTAGCGCCAAACAGGACAAAGCTAATCAGCTTGCTAAGCTTATTGCCAGCATGGTGGATACCCAGGATAACGTTTCTTGAGCTCTTCTGAAGTTGTTTCAGTTATGCTCTTGTTTTGCTGCCACATTTATTTGCACTGGTGGCCAATTTTGATGGCCAGTGTATATGATATGCTGCTTTGTTCCCTATATTTGAACTGGTGGCGAACTTTGATGCCTAGTGGATGTAATATGTGTAATAGCCGTGATAGCCTAGCGTTAGTTGCTTGCTTATTTATTTCCTTGTTGTCTTGTTTATTTGTTTGCTTGTAGTCATTGCAGTTCTTTTTCCACGGTTAACTAGTGGCTGCAATAACCTATTTTTTAAAACTAGGCCACAATAACCATGGGCTAAATATTCACTGTAGTGACACTAGGCCTCCTACGGGCCGTAGAAATAGTGGGCCTCCTACGGGCTGTAGAAATAGTAGGCCTTCTACGGGCCGTAGAAACAATGGGCCTTCTACGGGTCGTATCATCAATGGGCCTTATATGGGTGATGTAGGGTAGGAACCCTAGTGGCCCGATCTTTCACGTAAGGAGCGGATCCCGCGAAGAACAAGATGAACGCGAAGAGGGGAACGAGGAAAAACGGGGGAAAACACAAGGGGAAACACAAGAGAAACACTCAAACTAACAAGAACAAGTCACACATGTGCTAGATCCTCTGGTACATAGAACGATACACGAATCCACGGACAACTAAGGACGATACATAAGGGTAGCCGGTTCTTCACCGAGAGGAGGTCTTGAATCCACAAGGGGATCTTCCCATAAAGGGGTCTTGAATCCAAGGTGGATCTTCTCCGGAGAGGGGCCGCGGTCACTCTCGGAGAGATGATCCGTATGGATGAGCAAAAGCTATCCTCACATATGAGCTACAACTTTGCTAACCCTAGAAAGTTGTACAGGATAGAGTATATATAGTCTAGGTGATGAAAGGGTACACGGGCCTCGGCCCAAGTGGCTGCGCGCAGGCAGGGCGGAAGTTCCGGGCTAGGCCGGAGGTTCCGAGGAGGGTCCGGCCTAACCGGAGAGTTGGCGCAGTGGAGAGGTGCTGGCGTCCAGGGGCCGGAAGGTCCGGGCAGGCCGGAAGTTTCGGGCGCCGGAAGGTCCGGGACAGGGTCCGAGCTAACCCGAGAGTTGGCACGCCTGGGCTGGTCGAAGTCATCGGCGGCCAGAAGCTCCGGGTCGGCCGGAAGGTCCGGGGGCCGAAAGTTCCGGGCTCTGGCCGGAAGTTCCGGGCTCTGGCCGGAAGTTCGGGGCTGTCCAGAGTGTTGACGCCTGTCTCTTCTTCTACAGTCCTCAGCTCCGAGTCTTGAGCGTTGTACCTGGTGACACATAGTATCTTGGACTTAGGCAGTAGCCATGTCTCACTTAAAGAGGGGGAAAACTCATGTAGGAGTGATGTCACCTCGGATTGAATAGCACGTGCCCTAGCCCTTGTCATTGGTCCACTTGGAGCTTGGATAGTTGAGGTGGCGTCCATGTGGATGGTCGTGGGATGCTCCGCATCATCTCCCCTCCCTTGGGGAAGATCCATCCTCAGATCGAGTTCTTCATCACCATGGAAGGGAGAGAGATCTTTGATGTTGAAGATGTCGCTCACGTTGTATTTGTCCCATGGGAGGTCGATCTTGTAAGCGTTGTCGTTGTAGCGTGCGAGCACCTTGAAGGGTCCATCGGCTCGAGGTTGAAGCTTAGAATTGCGTTCTTGTGGAAAGTGCTCCTTGCGAAGGTGTATCCACACGAGATCACTAATGTTGAAGACCATAGGTTGCTTGTCGATGTTGAGTTTGGTCGCAAGGCGTTGTACTTGGTGCTCGATGGTGTTTCTTGTATCTTCATGCACCTTCTTGATATGGGTCGCTCGTGCACTTGCGTCCAAATTGATTCGCTCTTGGAGTGGTAGAGGTAGAATATCCAATGGTGACAAAGGGTCGAATCCGCAGACGACCTGGAAAGGTGACTTGCCGGTTGTTGAGTGTCTTGCTCGGTTGTAGGCGAACTCGGAGATGGGTAGACACTCCTCCCACTCCTTGATGTTCATCTTGATGAGTACTCGAAGTAGAGCGGAGAGTGTGCGGTTTGTCACCTCCGTTTGGCCGTCGGTTTGAGGATGGTACACCGTGGAGAAGAGTAGCTTGATTCCGAGCTTGGCACATAGGGTCTTCCAAAAGTAGCTAAGGAACTTGACGTCGCGGTCCGAGACGATAGTCTTTGGCACACCATGTAGACGCAATATTTCCCTACAAAAGAGATTAGCCACATGTGAAGCATCGTCTATCTTGTTACAAGGAATAAAGTGTGCCATTTTGGAGAAACGGTCCACAACGACAAATATGGAATCTTTTCCATTGCGAGTCCTAGGCAAACCAAGTACAAAGTCCATGCTAATGTCTTCCCAAGGTTGGTATGGAATCGGTAAAGGCATATATAGACCATGAGATTGAGCTTTGGACTTAGATTTGCGACATGTAGAACACCGGTTGGTGAAACGATTGACGACCCGAAACATCTTTGGCCAAAAGTAGCTCTTTGAGAGTGTGGCGAACGTCTTGTCGCGCCCGAAGTGTCCCATTAAGCCTCCTCCATGAGATTCCTGCAAAAGCAACAAATGAAGCGAGGACTCGGGAATGCAAAGTTTGTTAGCTCTCATAAGGTAGCCATCTTTGATGTAATATCATTACCAAGATGTATTCGACAAACACTTGGCATAAGGAATGGCAAAAGTTGTATCATGCTCATATAAGTCTTTGATATGCTCGAAGCCAATGACATCTAACTCAAGTTGCGTGACAAGCATGCAAATGCGGGAAAGAGAATCCGCTACTATGTTTTCTTTACCTTTGATGTACTTGATGACATAAGGAAAAGACTCAATAAATTCACTCCATTTAGCATGACGCTTGTTCAACTTAGTTTGTCCCTTAAGATACTTGAGAGTCTCATGATCGGTATGAATGATAAACTCATGGGGACGAAGGTAGTGTTCCCATTCATGCAAAACGCGAACTAAAGCATATATATAGCTCTTTGTCATAGATGGGGTAGTTGAGTTGCGCTCCCGAAAGTTTCTCACTAAAGTAAGCTATGGGGCGCTTCTCCTGCGTTAACACACCTCCTATGCCATTACCACTAGCATCACAATGAATTTCAAAAGGTTTGTCAAAGTTGGGTAAAGCAAGCACGGGAGCATGAGTAAGCAAATTCTTAAGCTCATTGAATGTGGTATCTTGGGATGGTCCCCAAACAAAAGGCGCATTCTTCTTGCTCAAAGCATGCAAAGGCGAAGCAATGGTGCTAAAATCCTTTACAAAGCGACGATAGAAACCTGCAAGGCCAAGGAAACTACACACTTGATGCAAGTTGGTTGGTTGCGGCCAAGTCTTAATAGCATTGATCTTGGACTCATCTACATGAACACCCTTAGAAGAGACAACAAATCCTAAGAAAACGAGCTTATCAACACCAAAAAGGCATTTCTCCATATTAGCATAGAGATGCTCTTTCCTAAGAGTTTGCAAAACGGTGCAGACATGGGTGACATGCTCTTGGATAGATTTGCTAAACACAAGAATATCATCAAAGTAGACCACAACAAATATACCAATGTAAGGGCGAAAGACATGATTCATGAGGCGCATAAAAGTGCCCGGTGCTTCCGAAAGACCCATAGGCATGACTAACCACTCATACAAACCAAACTTTGTTTTGAAGGCGGTTTTCCATTCATCACCCTCTTGTATGCAGATATGATAGTAACCACTCTTAAGATCAATTTTGGAAAATATAGTGGCACCGCTAAGCTCATCAAGCATATCATCTAGGCGTGGAATGGGATACCTATAACAAACGGTGATAGCATTGATAGGTCTACAATCGGAGCACATGCGAAAACTACCGTCACGTTTTGGCACAAGTATGACCGAAACGACACAAGGGCTCAAACTTTCACGCACATGTACATGGTCTATGAGATGTTTTACTTGCCTTTGAATTTCTTTGGTTTCTTCGGGGTTGACGCGGTAGGGAGCTTTGTTTGGAAGTGGTGCTCTAGGGATGAGGTCGATTCGGTGCTCAATGCCTCGTAGAGGAGGTAGTCCCGGAGGTAGCTCATCGGGAAAAACATTTTGAAATTCCTGCAAAAGAGAAGACAACACTAGAGGAAGAGTGTGAGAGGTGTTAGTTTGTGGTGCATTGTCCTTGCACACAATGATGTAGTGTAGGACACTAGATGGGTTCTCACACACTTCTCTCATCTCACGTTTGGTGGCAAATATTACTAAGTTCTTGTTTTCGCTCATCATGGAGGCACTCAATTTGGGCTTGTGGCGCTCACTCTCTTTTTGGTGGCTCACTCTCTCACCATTCTCTCCATGATGGGTATTATGCTTGTCGGCGATCACTTGACTTGGCGACATTGGATGGAGGACGTACTCCTTGCCCTTCATTTTGAAGATGTAGTGGTTCGTTCGACCGTTGTGGACGACTCCTCTATCGAATTGCCATGGTCGTCCAAGGAGAAGATGACAAACGGTCATTGGAACGACATCGCACTCCAAGGTGTCTTTGTAGGCGCCGATCTTGAAGGAGACTTGTACTCGGTGCTCGACTTGGATGGTGCCGGAGTCACTAAGCCATTGCACTTTGTATGGATGTGGATGCTTCGTCTTGGGCAATTGGAGCTTGGAGCAAAGTTCTTCACTTGCAATATTGTGACAACTCCCTCCATCGATGATGACCTTGACGGATCGTCCATTAATGCCGGCCTTGGTGTGGAATATGTGGCATCGTTGGTCTTCTTCTTGGTGATGTTGGAGAGTCAAGACTTTTGAGACAACAAGTGCGGGACTTGAGTCTTCATCACAAAAGACTTGTTCTTCTTCATTGTTCACTTGGCGGTGCATGGCGACTTGCTCAAGTGCTTCCATTTCACCTTCACTCATGGAGTCATAAGTGCCATCGTAGTTGAAGACCATGGTCCGCTTGTTGGTGCACTCGTAGGACTTGTGGCCTCGGCCTCCGCAAGTGAAACACTTGAAGGAACTCGTCTTGACGGTCTCAGCGGTTGGGCTTGAAGTTGCCCGTAGTAGGGTTGCTTGTAGTTGGCGAAGCTTTCTTGGAAGTCGACTTGTCGATGTTTGAAGTAGAATGTCTTGTAGTCGGTGTTGGAGTCGTTGAAGCGTGGTTATTGGAGAAACCGTAGGACTTGGATGAGAACTTGGCGTACTTGAAATCATCTTGCACTTGGTGTTCCGCTTTGGTAGCTTGGTGCACTAGCTTGATGAGATTTGAGTATGGTTGGAAGTCGGCAATCTTCTTGATAGGATGATTGAGTCAATTCAAGAAACATGTCATTGTTTTCTCATCATCTTCCGTGACATTGGCTCGTATCCTAGCAATCTCCATCTCCTTGTAGTACTCTTCAACGCTCTTGGTTCCTTGCTTGAGTTGTTGGAGTTTCTTGAAGAGGTCGCGGTTGTAGTAGGTAGGCACGAAGCGTGCTCTCATGACATCCTTCATTTGTGCCCAAGTAGTGATGGGTGGTTCACCTCTTGCCTCAAGGCGCTCTATGATTTGTTCCCACCATATGAGGACATAGTCTTGGAACTCAAGGGATGCCATCGCGATCTTCTTCTCTTCTTCATTGTGCAAACGGAAGATCTTGTCAACTTTCAATGCCCATGAAAGGTATTCTTCGGGATCGTTGCTTCCGTTGAACTTGGGCATGGTGAACTTGAGCTTGCCGTAGCGTTGCTCTTCATTGTGTTGAGGTCGGGGATGATGACGCCCATGTTGTAGATGATTGTTCAACTCGTGGTGATCTTGTCGCGGAGGGTTGTGAACCTCGTGTTGCTCTTGTGGCGGAGGGTTGTCAACCTCGTGTTGCTCTTGTCGCGGAGGGTTGTCAACCTCGTGTTGCTCTTGTCGCGGAGGGTTGTGAACCTCGTGTTGCTCTTGTCGCGGAGAATTCCCATTGTTTTCATGCTCTTGATGAACTTGATGGTCTTGGCGAGCTTGTGGAGGAGCACGTCGAGCTCGAGGAAGAATTAGACGATGCATGCGAGCTTGAAGTCGTCGTTCGTGAATTTCTTCGCGAAGTGCTTCCTCTTCTTCACGGGCTTGACGGCCTCGGTCAGCAATGGATCGACTCGCATCGCGTAGAGCTTGTTGCGCCTCAAGTGCTTGAGCATCACGGAGTTGTTGTTCTTTACGTTGAGCCTCGGCATCTTGTGCATTTTGGTGTAGACGCGCGCGTTCTTCCTCTTCATGTTGGCGTTGTAGTTGTCATTCTCGAGCTAGCGCAAAGGCTTCTTCGGCTTGACGTCGTCGGTGCTCTTGAGAGTCGCTGTCGTGTAGAGGATTGCGGTTAGCTTGACGGTCGGTGCGCATGGCTCGACAAAGAGTGTTCGATGTCGATGTACTTAAGCCGGAGAGGGTAAAGTCGGAATGGCGACTTGAATGGCTCCTTCTTGAAGTGGACGAAGAGCGGTTGAGCAACAAAGCACGAATCTCGTCCATCCTTGCGTCATTCTCTTGCTTGTGATCATCGAGCTTGTGGTCAAAGTTGTCCCTTGTATGTTGCTCGGAAAGTCGTAAGTCGGCGGCAAGGTTGTCGATGCGTTCACTCATAGCTTGTTGCTCTTGATGCAAAGCACGTTGTGCACCAAAGAGGTGACTCTTGGTGACGAAGGAGTTCATGTCGTGGTCTTACTCCATGAAGAGTGGGTTGGTAGAAGTACTTGGCCTATCCATCATTCCAAGACAAATGTGAGTGGTAGAAAGAGAAGAACGAGTACCAAATGTACCTTGACCGAAGTTGAAAGTGGATCGAGGATCACTCCAATGTAGGACAAGAAAATAGCACAATTGGTACGAGTTCTTGTCGGTTTCTCACACCTACACAAGTAAAAGCTTTTGGTGGAGCTTGGTTAGGATGGTGGCACAAATATTGATGTAATTGTAAGTGAGCTTCAATAATGTTGGAAAAGATTCACAAGATGCAGTGTAACAAGTAGACCAAGAATATAAGGTACACGGAAACATAGACGCAAAAAGATAAGTGGGGTTGTGCAACCAAGGGTGAGCCAAAATGTGGAATCCACGAAAATGATCTTGTTGCACAACACTAGAGAGACGCTAGCACGATTGCACGATAGGCGGATGCAAGAACTTGTGCACAACCTACTTAGCAAAAATGTAACGACTTCTATCCCAAATACTTTGTATGCAAGGTGTTGTTATCATATGATCCAAGATGATCGAGTATGACAATCTTAATGTTGTATGATGCTATGGTTCTTGCTTAAAAGCTCTTTGCTTATCCTTCATCGTTGCTTAAAAGCTTGTTTGGCTCTTTGATGTTTGAGCTCTTTTCTCATGCAATGCTTGACGAACCAAGATAGCAAATGAGTATGCGATGACAACTTTGTGACACAAGAGATGATACCAATATAGGCAACAATGATGTATGTATGCTATGGGAAGTATGATCACTAATGTGCACAAGTCTTGTTGCCGGCAATGCTCAATGGCTAGTCTCGATGGGTAGGCAACGCAAAGGAGTAAGGCTATGATGGCTATTAATGTAATGGCAAGAGTGATATGTCCAATACCAAGATGAGGTTACCGGTCTTGCTTCCGGTATGGTGTCCAAATGGTGGCATGAATACCAAGTCGTAGTCGAGGTGGTCGTTGTTGATGACGCGTCCGTGGCGAAAATGAGCAGCGGTGATGTCGATGTCGAACCGTACCTAGATAGCCGAAACACAAAAGGATATAGTACCGCAACTCAAATTCTCAAACCTCAAAGTAGAAATTGTGTCAGAGAGCGTCCAAAAATAGTTGGGTTATGCGGAAATGGTTGAGGTATGCGGAAGTATATATGGTATATGGGGAGCACCGGAACAAAATTTGGTGGAAATTG
This sequence comes from Triticum dicoccoides, assembly GCF_002162155.2. Lineage (NCBI taxonomy): Eukaryota > Viridiplantae > Streptophyta > Magnoliopsida > Poales > Poaceae > Triticum > Triticum dicoccoides. Next base: position 35,214,239 of record NC_041384.1, on the reverse strand, counting down.
GGCGGAGATGTGGGAGTAGTGCAAACTTTCTGTCGAAGCTGGAAGTTCCGGGCAAGACGGAGGGTCCGGGGTCCAGAGGTTCCGGGGAGGGCGGAATGTCCGGGCTGGAACGGAAGTTCCAGTGGTCGGGAATCTGCCAAGAACAGAGACTTGGGGATCGTGGATTTGGGCGGAAAAACTTGGGGAAAAGCCCAAATCCAAAGGGGAAAAAGAAGAAATTGGAGGAAAAGAAGGTGGGGCGGCTAGATCTACGAGCCACACACAAATCACGGATCAAAACCAACAAAATCTCAACACACAAACAAATCACAAAAAAAAATTGGGACTATTTTTGGTGGGGATTTTTGGATTAGGACGAAAAACAACAAAATTAGGCTAGAAACACAACGGGGAGGCTCCGAAATCATGATCAACATGGCTCTAGATACCAAGATGATGTACGGTAGGAACCCTAGTGGCCCGATCTTTCACGTAAGGAGCGGATCCCGCGAAGAACACGATGAACGCGAAGAGGGGAATGAGGAAAACCGGGGAAAACACAAGGGGAAACACAAGAGGAACACTCAAACTAACAAGAACAAGTCACACATGTGCTAGATCCTCGGGTACATAGAATGATACATGAATCCATGGACAACTAACGATGATACATAAGGGTAGCCGGTTCTTCTCTGAGAGGAGGTCTTGAATCCACAAGGGGATCTTCCCGTAAAGGGGTCTTGAATCCAAGGTGGATCTTCTCCAGAGAGGGGCCGCGGTCACTCTCGGGGAGATGATCCATATGGATGAGAAAAAGGTATCCTCATATATGAGCTACAACTTTGCTAACCCTAGAAAGTTGTACGGGATAGAGTATATATAGTCTAGGTGACGAATGGGTACACGGGCCTCGGCCCAAGTGGCTGCGCGCAGGCAGGGCCTGAAGTTCCGGGCTAGGCTGGAACTTCTGGGCTAGGCCGGAAGTTCCGGGCACCGGAGGTTCCGGCCTAACCAGAGAGTTGGCGCGGTGGAGAGGTGTTGGCGTCCGGGGGCCGGAAGGTCCGGGCAGGCCGAAAGTTCTAGGCGCCGGAACGTCCGGGACGGGGTCCGGGCTAACCCGAGAGTTGGCACGCCTGGGCTGGTCGAAGTCATCGGCGGCCGGAAGCTCCAAGTCGGCCGGAAGGTCCGGGGGCCAGAAGTTCCGGGCTCTGGCCGGAAGTTCCGGGCTGTCCAGAGTGTTGACGCCTATCTCTTCTTCTACAGTCCTCAGCTCTGAGTCTTGAGCGTTTTACCTCGTGACACATAGTATCTCGGACTTAGGCGGTAGCCATGTCTCTCTTGAAGAGGGGGAAACTCAAGTAGGAGTGATGTCACCTCGGATTGAATAGCACGTGCCCTAGCCCTTGTCATCGGTCCACTTGGAGCTTGGATAGTTGAGGTGGCATCCATGTGGATGGTCATGGGATGCTCCGCATCAATGGGTTGTATGATCGATTGGCCAAACATGGGCCAATAACAGGCCGCATTATGGCCGTAAACGGGCTAGAGTTGGAATCGTCCGTTCATGGGCCGACTGTAACGGGCCATCGTTAATAGGCCGTATTTGATGAGCTATGAAAACGGCCCAACGTATTAACGGACCACAAACGGGCCGACTGTAACCACGGGCTGAATTTGGCCCACAAGCTGAAAATGACAGTAACGGGCCGTAAGTAAACGAATGCTGGAATGAGCCCAAGAATAAATGGGCTCTGAGAAGGCCGAAAGATAACATGGGCTGGAAACGGCCCAACGGAATAATGGGCCGTTAATGGGTATAAAGTGATACACTGTTCATTACGGGCCAGTTTCGCCACGGGACGTTAATGGGTGTAAAGTGATACACTGTTCATTACGGCCAGTTTCACCACGGGCCATTAATAGGCCAAGAGTTACATAGGGCCTCATATAGGCCGAAAGACGTCATGGGTCATACATGGGCCAGAAGTGAAAACGGGCTGGAATCATATTGGATGCCCCAGATGACGCTACTGGGCCTAATTCGGATAGGGCGAAACGGGCCTTGAGTTAGCGGGCTGTAAATGGGCTATATGCGAACAGGTCGTTAACATGCATTACATGGGCCGGCCCGCCACCTTTTGACCAAGTCAAATGGTCCAGCGTTTTCACAGGAATGGGCCTCTGTTGGGCCGTGCCACGTGTTGACATATCATAGGAGCCTATCTGACCCACTAACGAGCTGACACGTGTTTTGTCCGGCCAATAAGAATTTTACACGTGGAAATTTCCCATTGGTCGGGGCTGTTAACGGGTTATCGGATCCAAAACCCGACACGATAGCTTAATGGTGTTCCGTTACGGTGGATGCCACGTGTCGGTCACCCTTGACGAAAGCACTTCTGTGACGCGCGATTTATCGTCATGGAAGTGGACACTTCCGTGATGACAATTTTGGTAATGTCATGGAACACTTCTACGACAGCACAGGTATGACTATCTTGATTCTGTCATAAATTTGTCATGGATGTACATGCATGACAAAAAACGCGACCTACTATGACAAACACGTATCATCACGGAAGTGTATTTTTTTGTAGTGCTATGAGTTATAATGGTTTGCCTTGTGTGCCAACATGCTATTGAGATAGTTATGATGTGGTATGATAGGGTGGTATCCTCCTCTGAATTATTTAAGTGACTTGACTTGGCGCATGTTCACGCATGTAGTTGAAACAAAATAAACATAGCCTTCACGATATTTATGTTCATGGTGGATTATATCCTACCCATGCTTGCACTCGGTGTTGATTAATTTTAATGCATGTTCATGACTGTTGTCACTCCCTAGCTGGTCGCTTCCCAGTCTTTTGCTAGCCTTCACTTCTACTAAGCGGGAATACTGCGTGTGCTTCCAAACTCCTTAAACCCCAAAGTTATTCCACATGAGTCCACTATACCTACCTATATATGATATCCACCTGCCGTTCCAAGTAAATTTGTATGTGCCAAACTCTAAACCTTCAAAAAAATCCTGTTTTGTATGCTCGAATAGCTCATGTATCAACTAGGGATGTCTGTATCTTCCATGTTAGGCGGGTTATTCTCAAGAGGAGTGGACTCCGCTCCTCACTCACGAGATAAATGGCTGGTCACCGGGATGCCCAGTCCCATGCTTTATGCAAACTAAATCAAAATAATTGCAAACAAAACTCCCCCTGGGACTCTTGTTAGTTGGAGGCACTCGTTGTTTCGAGCAAGCCATGGATTGATGCTTGTTGGTGGAAGGGGGAGTTTAAACTTTACCATTCTGTTTGGGAACCGCCTATAATGTGTGTAGCATGGAAGATATCGCCATCTCTTGGTTGTTATGTTGACAATGAAAGTATACCGCTCAAAATATTATTCACCTCTATTTCAAAACTGAGCTCTGGCACCTCTACAAATCCCTGCTTCCCTCTGCGAAGGGCCTATCTATTTACTTTTATGCTGAGTCATCATCCTCTTATTAAAAAGCACCAGTTGGAGAGCACCGATGTCATTTGCATTCATTACTGTTAGTTTACATTGAGTATGACTTGACTGGATCTCTTTTACCATGAATTACAATGTCTAGTCAGTCCTTGGTCTATAAAGGTGCTCTGCATTTATGTTCTGCGGTCTCAGAAAGGGCTAGCGAGATACCATCTTGTTATATCATATTATGATTGTTTTGAGAAAGTGTTGTCATCCGAGATTTATTATTATTGCTCGCTAGTTGATTATGCTATTGATATGAGTAAACTTGAGACCTATGCATTATTGTGAATGTGGTTAGTTATAATCTTTGCTGAAAACTTGAATGCTGGCTTTACATATTTACAACAACAAGAGCAAACAGAGTTTGTAAAAGTTTTTCTTTATCACTTTCAGTTTATCAACTGAATTGCTTGAGGACAAGCAAAGGTTTAAGCTTGGGGGAGTTGATACGTCTCCATCGTATCTACTCTTCCAAACACTTTTGCCCTTGTTTTGGACTCTAACTTGCATGATTTGAATGGAACTAACCCGGACTGACGCTGTTTTCAGCAGAATTACCATGGTATTATTTATGTGCAGAAACAAACATTCTCGAATGACCTGAAATTCACGGAGCAACTTTTCAGAAAATATGAAAAATACCTGCAAAAGATGAAGGCCAGGGGGCCCACCACCTCTCCACGAGGGTGGGGGGCATGCCTGCCCCCCTAGAGCACGCTCCCTACCTCGTGGGCCCCCTGTTGCCTCTTCGACTCCAACTCCAACTCCATATATTGTGTTTCGGGGAGAAAAACTCATAGAGAAGAAATCATCGCATTTTACGATACGAAGCCGCCGCCAAGCCCTAAAACCTCTCGGGAGGGCTGATCTGGAGTCCATTCGGGGCTCCGGAGAGGGGAATCCTTCGCCATCGTCATCATCAACCATCCTCCATCACCAATTTCATGATGCTCACCGCCGTGCGTGAGTAATTCCATCGTAGACTTGCTGGACGGTGATGGGTTGGATGGGATCTATCATGTAATTGAGTTAGTTTTGTTAGGGTTTGATCCCTAGTATCCACTATGTTCTGAGATTGATGTTGCTATGACTTTGCTATGCTTAATGCTTGTCACTAGGGCCCGAGTGCCATGATTTCAGATCTGAACCTATTATGTTTTCATCAATATATGAGTGTTCTTGATCCTATCTTGCAAGCCTATAGTCACCTATTATGTGTTATGATCCGTTAACCACGAAGTGACAATAATCGGGATACTTACCGGTGATGACCGTCGTTTGAGGAGTTCATGTATTCACTATGTGTTAATGCTTTGTTCCGGTTCTCTATTAAAAGGAGGCCTTAATATCCCTTAGTTTCCGTAAGGACCCCACTGCCACGGGAGGGTAGGACAAAACATGTCATGCAAGTTCTTTTCCATAAGCATGTATGACTATGTTCGGAATACATGCCTACATTATATCAATGAACTGGAGCTAGTTCTGTGTCACCCTAGGTTATGACTGTTACATGATGAACCGCATCTGGCATAATTCTCCATCACCGATCCATTGCCTACGAGCTTTCCATATATTGTTCTCTGCTTATTTACTTTTCCGTTGCTATTGCTATCATCACTACAAAATACCAAAAATATTACTTCTACTACTGTTACCTTTTGCTATCGTTATCACTACTATCATATTACTTTGCTACTAAACACTTTGCTGCAGATATTAAGTTTCCAGGTGTGGTTGAATTGACAACTCAGCTGCTAATACTTGAGAATATTCTTTGGCTCCCCTTGTGCTGAATCAATAAATTTGGGTTGAATACTCTACCCTAGAAAACTGTTGCGATCCCCTATACTTGTGGGTTATCAGTGGTGTGAGGACTTATAATGTGATAAAGTATATACGTTGTTGCAACACCTATATAATGTGATAAAGTATATACATTGTCATCTAAGTTGAGCTGATTTTGATTTCCGTATGTTATGGAGGCACAACAGATATTGCTATATGTTCATTCTTGAGGTTACAGACTTGCTAAACTATTGATGATTTTTTATTGGGTGACCTATTAGATCTGGAATGGAAGCTCACATAAGTTGAGCTGATTCTTGTCCATATGAAAGTAGAGGACCATATGGTCTATGGCCTTTTCATCCATATGAAAGTAGATGCACATTGTGGTGCTAGTTTGTTGGGTTTTGTCTCCGATCATCGCGTCGTGATGATTTTGTAGGTACCCCGAGAGGCCCTTGAGTGTGCCGGAATGTCGATTAACTTCTGTTCTGGCAAATTTGGGTACTCAACATGTCCTATTTTCAACAAAGGTCATGCTGAAATTTTCCGTGAATTTTAGCATGACTTTGCTAAAAATAGGACATATGGGGTACTTGCGACTAATGCATGGGCCGGGGTATCTTTGTACTTAATTAAGTAGGATCAACTGCCCCTTTATTCTTGCTGCATTAAACCATAGCTGGCAATAGAGCCAAGTGATTAGGCCCAACTTAGAATTCTCCTTCCCTTTTCTTGATAGGGTATATTATTAGAAGATACCCATATATATATCAGTCAACCTAGGGTGCCTCGGCATCGATAAACCCTAAATGATAAAAGCTTAGCTTTTAGGATGCCTCGGTGTCGACAAACCCTAAATTATAAAACCTTGGCTTTTAGGGTGCCTCGGCGTCGGCAAACCCTAAATAATAAAAGCTTAGCTTTTAGGATGCCTCGGTGTCGACAAACACTAAATTATGAGACCATGATCTTGTTCCTTGACAATAACCAACTTTTTGACCAAACATTTTTCCTATTTAGAGCGAAACATGGCCCACAACGATGAGGCCGGCGGTTCGGGCAAGCAATTCTGGGAGCTGTCCCAGGAGATGGAGGAAGAACCTCACCGCTATGAGGACGCCGCAGAAGACACCGATCCTGACTACACAACCCCTAGTGGCATCGGGGATGACACCACTGATGGTGCCGCCAAGGATACCACCACTGATGATGGCAGCGCACGCACAGATGGCAACCAACCGAAGAGGCAACGGAAGGACCAGCGCCTGACCGTGCTCGGCGCCGTCAAGGAGGAATTTCCTGAAGTGAATTCCGATGGGCATCCAATGGCGCCCAAAGAATTAGTCAAGGGGTACTCAGTTCAGCTCGGGTGCATTCTTCGGAGCACCGTCTCGATCAACACCGAGAACCGAAGGCATAAGGACCGAGGGAATTTGTGCAGCCTCCTCTTCACGAAGCTGCACGAACGATACAAGTTACCCACTGACTTTGCAAACACACGCCTCCCAGGGAGTAAAGTGAACAGTGACGCCCTCATGATGATGAGCACGGCCTTATCTACTTGGATAAGGCGGTCTGTGAGCAGAACTCGATCCCATTACAACAGAAGAAGAAGGGACGGAAAAGAAAGAGTAACAAGGGTGCGAGCCAGCCGGCACCGAGTACAATTCGTGCTCAGGACGGGCCACTTTCACCTAAGGATATCTTGAGGAGGGTGCATGTGGCGGGTAGGCCGATGCTACCGACTAATCTTCTCAATGCTGCAACCAGTGCTATGCGGAGTCTGCATGATAGTTTTCTTTCTTTGGAGAAGCGGCGTCTCTCCGAGAATGATGTGGCATACCCGGTTGTCGTGGCCAAGGTGCCAGAGGGCAAGAGCTTTGTCGATAGCGCCATCTGGGGTATGATCATCCTGCGGTTTGATGACATATTCGCTATGTTTAACCTTCATCCGCTGCACTACACTTTCGTTTGGCTATTTTCGTTGAGTATGCAGATGTGGATCATTAGAGACAAGACCCCGGACATTGTGATGGTCGACCCCTTCTACATGTGTGCCAAGCTCTTGGGCAGCGCTGGGGACCGGCAAGTCGCGAGTTCATACCTCGAAGGCGTCATTCTGGCAAACCCAGATAACGATAACTTCCTCGTGCCTTACTTTACCGAGTAAGTCATCCCCTCACCGCCCCGTAACATATGATTTCTTATATTTCGATCGTTCTTTTTCTTCTAACATTCCGTGTTAGCAGTGACACACATTGTACACTCATCCTCTTGAGCCCGAAATATTCCATGGCCACGTATTTCGACTCGGACCATCAGTCGAAGAAAGACTACAAAAATATTAGGAAAGTTCTTGATGATGTTCTCCCCGGCTACGCCAGATCTGGAGGCACCTTCACCAGGCCAATTCGTAGGTATGGCAAGCACGTGTTCACCCACAATATGACGTTCCCCTGTATCAAGCAGCCGCCTGGCGGTCAGAAGGATGCCTACTATGCCCTCCATCACATGCGGGCGATCGTACGGGACCATAATCACCTTCTGCTACCAAATAATCTCAAAGATTGGGCAGCAAGCTTGTCGGAAATCCAGGATGCAGACATCAGACAAGAATTCTTTTGCATCCAGTCAGAGTTTGCGGAAATCATCCATCAAGATATCCTTCGTACCTCGGGGTAGTTCTACCTCAGATATCTACCGTCCAATAGTGACATAGAAACGACGCTACAAATGCAGGCTGGCAACGCCCGCGATTTCATGACCATCACGATAGACGGCGGCTTCATCCACGCTCCGGTCCCTGAGTCGATTCGAAAGTAGTGATGCTATGTGTAGTTCTGAAATATCGATTGGCTCATGTTGTAATTAAACTTTAATTAACTTGTATGTCTCTTTGGTTTGGACAGTCGTTCAACTTATATGTAATCGATGCTATTTATTAGTAGGACCATGGATCGTGCTATTAGTGTCTTGCTTTTCTCTTCCGATCCTTTTGTTGCATACTTATATATTTCTTATGTATTGTCTGTGAATTGCTACTAACGTTTTGTTTGGCTAGTGCATAGAGATGCCGTCGTATGTCGTATACAAGGGTAAGGTTCCCGGAGTCTACGACGACTGGGAGGAGTGTCGGAGACAGGTTCACCATTTCAGCGGTAACGGTTACAAAGGGTACACCACTAGGGCGGAGGCGTAAGCTAGATACGCGTGCTATCTAGCTGGAGAGAGGAGGGAGCGTTGGAGGAACCGGATGAAGACCAATTTCATCGCGATGATGCTCATCGTGATGATCGCAGCTCTCTTCTATGTGATGGTAGTTTAGATGATTGATATCTACTTGTAATGTGAAGACAAACTCGCTACTCGCGGTCTCGAGACTTGTAATGTTCTAACTTTATTCGGTATTTTAAATTCGGAGACTAATATGATGAATTGTATTCGGAGACTAATCTTCTATTGTATTCGATAAATCTGCTGTTTATATGTTGTGCTCTCTATATTTTGTGCAGTAATATGTTTTGTAACCTGTGCAAATATCAGAAAAGAAAAAAATCCCTAATATTCATACTAGTGGCGCACCACTCAGCACTTTAGTGGCGCACTGCAAAAAGCACACTAGTGGCACATCATCAACTAGTGCGCCATTCGTAAGCCAGAGCACATGGGTAAATATGGCCCCCTGGGAGGCATACTAATGGCGCACCGTGGGATATACTAATGGCGCACTGCATGGTGCGCCATTAGTATACCAGATACTAATGGAGCACCTGTGGTGCGCCATTAGTAAAAAATTCTAATGGCGTGATGCTAGTGGCGCACCTGTAGTGCGCCATTAGTAGCCAAAACAGGTGTGCCACTAGCAGGCCTTTTCCTAGTAGTGGCATGTTGAAGAGATACATGGTCTTGATAACCCGACACAGGTAGTAAAGGTAAATTCTCTCTATAGATATGATAAAGCTGAAATCCTTCCTACTAAGTTTGCTATCCAATGCTTAGATGAGTTTGATAACTTTATGGTTAAGCAAGAAGATTTTAATGCTTATGTTGGTAGACAATTGAAACATAATGCTTATATGATTGAACACTTGAGTGATTATATGGCTAATGTTAAAGGTGAACTAAAACTTATTAGTAAACATGCTTCTATGGTTACCACTCAAGTAGAACAAGTACTTAAATCTCAGAATGATTTGCTCAATGAATTGAATAGTAAAAATAATGACTATGTTGTTAGAGTTATGACTATATGTGGTAAAATGACTAAGGAACCTTTGTATCGTGAAGGCCATCCTAATAGAATTGAGAAAGACTCTCAGAGAAATAATATTGATGCACCTAGTCCTTCTAAGAGGAAGAAAAAGAAAAATGATAGGACTTTGCATGCTTCTAGTGAACCTGTTGATGACACACCTGATAATCCCAATGATATTTCTATTCTGATGCTAAAACACAATCTGGTAATGATCATTGATACGTCTCCAACGTATCTATAATTTATGAAGTATTCATGCTATTATATTATCAACCTTGGATGTTTTATATGCATTTATATGCTATTTTATATGATTTTTGGGACTAACCTATTAACCTAGTGCCCAGTGCCAGTTTCTGTTTTTTCCTTGTTTTTGAGTTTTACAGAAAAGGAATATCAAACGGAGTCCAATTGACGTGCCAATTTTTGATGATTTTTTATGGACCAAAAGAACACCCCGGAGTAAAAGAGTTGGGCCAGGAGAGTCCCGGGGCATCCACGAGGGTGGGGCGCACCCACCCACCCCCACCCCCAGGCGTGTGGTCCTGCCTCGTGGACGCCTCGGGCACCTCCTTGACGTGAGACCGATGCCAAAAATTCCGATAAATACAGAAACCTCGAAAAATTAACCTAGATCAGGAGTTCCGCTGCCAGAAGCCTCAGTAGCCACCGAAAACCAATCTAGGCCCTCTCTGGCACCCTACCGGAGGGGGCCGTCATCACCGGAGGGCATGGAGGAGGATCCCGGAGGGGCCATCATCACCATGAAGTCCAAGGACCAGAGGGAGAACCTCTCCCCATCTAGGGGGAGGCCATGGAGGAGGAAGCACAAGGGGGAGAACCTCTCCTCCTTTCTCTCGGTGGCACCGAAGTGCCATCGGGAGGGGAATCATCGCCGCGGTGATCGTATTCATCAACATCACCATCATCATCATCACCCTCATCTCTTCTACGCAGTCCACTCTCCCGCACCCACCTGTAATCCCAACTTGAACATGGTGCTTTATGCCACATATTATGATCCAATGATGTGTTGCCATCATATGATGTTTTGAGTAGATATCTTTTGTCTTTGGGTTGATTGATGATCTAGATTGGTATGAGTTGTATGTTTTAATTTGATGATGTCCTATGGTGCCCTCCGTGTCACGCAAGCGTGAGGGGTTCCCGCTGTAGGGTGTTGCAATACGTTCATGATTTGCTTATAGTGGGTTGGTGAGTGACTGAAACACAAACCCGAGTAAGGGGGTTGTTGCGTATGGAAATAAAGAGGACTTGATGCTTTAATGCTATGGTTGGGTTTTACCTTAATGATCTTTAGTAGTTGCGGATGCTTGCTAGAGTTCCAATCATAAGTGCATATGATCCAAGTAGAGAAAGTATGTTAGCTTATGCCTCTCCCTCATATGAAACTGCAATAGTGATTACCGGTCTTGTTAACGGTTGCCTAGGACAATTCCGCACACCGATCCACCATTATTCCACACTCGCTATTTATAACATTTAGTAATATATTCTAACTTCATGATAATAGCACCTACTTTTATATTTTAGCTCTCCGATATCATACAAAGTTATCCTCTTCATACCCACAACCTAGTTTTATTTCTCGTTGCTAGTTGGAAGCAAACGTTCGGTGTACGTAGTGTCGTATCAGTGGCAGATAGGGCTTGAGAGAATATTGAACTTACCTTTAGCTCCTTGTGGGTTCGACACTCCGTACTTATCACTTCCACCTTTGTGAATTGCTACGATGATTCCTTGCACTTGGGGATTATCAAGCTCTTTTCTGGCGCCGTTGCCGGGGAGCAATAGGATGGGGTTGATATTCTCGTGTGTGCTTGTTTGCTTTCTTCACTAAGTAGATTTTGTTTTTCCTTTTTGTTTCTGTTTATTTGTGGGTGAAACATACAAAAAAAATAAAAAGAATGAAAATACCAAAAAAAATTACTTGCCTCTCATGCCTAAAAAGTTTTTCAAAAAGAGAAGTGATTGAAAAGTTATGCATTGAAGAAGTGAGGGTCGACCTTGAGCACCCGTGTTCATGCTCACGGAAACAATGTAGAATTTTTCATGGAAGTTTCTCTGTAAATAATTATCCCCTTATATATATATATATATATATATATATATATATATATATATATATATATATATATATCCATTGTATTATTAAAATAATGTGCCAAGATTTGGTTTTAGGATGATTAGATTGCTTGTTTACTATGTGCAGAACAAAAACAGAAACTTTGGCTGTAGCGCATGATTTTACGTTTTTATATTGGAAGGTCAAATGGGCCTGAAACTTTTTGTAAATTACTTCTGTATAAATTTTTCAATTTTTCAAATTTATTTCATAATTGTTGGAGATACATAAGTTTACTAAACCTTCAGATTACTAAAGACTGTCCTGTTTTAGACAGATTTTGTTTTTCGTGTGTTGTTTGCTTATTTTGATGAATCTATGGGTAGTATCAAGGGGTATGAACCATGGTGAAGTTGGAATACAGTAGATATAGTTCTAATATGAAATTGGAATGAGTTTTCAACAGTACCTAAAGGTAGTGATTTGCTTTATTATACTAATAGATCTCACAAAGTTTTTGTTAAGTTTTTTGTGGATGAAGTGTTCGAAGAACGAGGAGTTACCGATGTGAGAAGAATAAAGAGAGGCAAGAGCTCAAGATTGGGGATTCCCAAGGCACCCCAATTAAATATTATAAGGATACTCAAGCATCTAAGCTTGGGGATGCCCCGGTTGGCATCCCATCTTTCTTCTTCAACAATTATCGGTATACCTCGGTTTTTGTTTCGTTCACATGATTTGTGTTCTTTGTTTTTTTTTGTTCTTCCTTTATGAAACATTCTAGTATGAGATATACCTTCATTGATTTATAGAATTCTTCATGTGCTTCACTTATATCTTTTAAGTATGATCTTATAGAATTGCTCTTTGTGCTTCACTTAAATCTTTTGAGTATGGTTTTATAGAATGCTTCATGTGCTTCACTTATACATTTTGAGCTTGGACATTGGCTAGTTTATATTAATTGTAGAAATCTCCATGAACTTAACTTATATCTATTGGAGTATGAATAATACTATCATCTAAAGCGGGTTTGGAAGAGTGTCAACTCTAGGAACTAGTGATCCCGCTATTCCGAATGAGAAGAACTTTGCTTATGTGGAGAGTAGAAAAATTTCTATGCTTGTAGATCATGAAAAGAATGCTTTATGTGATTGTTATATTGTTGAAATCATTCATGATGCTACTGAAAATTATTATGAGGGAGGAATACATGCTTGTAGGAGTGCAATAATATCAAGTTTTCTCTCTATGTGCTTAAAGTTTTGAAGTTATACTTGTTTTTTCCTTCCTATGCTAGTTGATTCTTGTTCCCATAAATTGTGTGCTCAGAAAATCCCTAGGCATAGGAAGTGGGTTAGGTTTAAATGTGATAGTCATATTCTTCATGATGCTATCTTTATGTTCAAGTCTTATCTTTCATGTATGCATCATTGAAATCATCATGCCTAGCTAAAAGGCATTAAAGAAAAGTGCTTGTTGGGAGACAACCCAATATTTACCCTTACTTTTTTTGTGTGTTTACATGATTATAAGCTACTGTAGTAATCATGTTTTATAGCTTTGGTTTCAATAAAGTGCCAAGTAAGACCTTTGGGAAGACTTGGGTGAAAGTTAATGTGATCTTGCTGTAAAAAACAGAAACCTTGCGCTCACGAGATTAGCTGCCATTTTTACAGAAGAGTGCTTTGGTGTTTATTCTTTTTGCAGAAGATTAATAGACAAATTCCTCACGTCCAACAATTTATGTCATGATTTTTTGAGTAGCAGAAGTATGGTTAGTGTTCAGATCATTACAGACTGTTCTGTTTCTGACAGATTCTGTTTTCATTGCATAGTTTGCTTGTTTTCTAGTTTCTATAACTTATATACCTCAATATAAATTATAGAAATGATATGGTACAGTAGGCATTGTGTGAGAACAATTATGATCTTTGTCTTTTACAGTACCAAGGTGAATGGTTTACTCTTTATCATACTAACCTATCTCACGAAGTTCCGTTAAGTTTTGTGTGATTGAAGTTTTCAAGCTTTGGGTGAGATATCGATATGAGGAGAATAAGGAGTGGAAAGACACTAAGCTTGGGGATGCCCAAGGCACCCCAAGGTAATATTCAAGGAAGACTCAAGCGCCTAAGCTTGGGGATGCCCCGGAAGGCATCCCCTCTTTCGTCTTCAAAACTATCGGTATACCTTACTCGGAGCTATATTTTTATTCGTCACATGATATGTGTCTTTCTTGGAGCGTATTTTCAATTTTACTTGCTGTTTGAGTAAAATCATTGGATCTGAAATCTTAAATGAAAAAGAATCCTCCCATGGCTAGTTAATTATTTGACTACTCAGTGTCCTTCACTCATATCTTTTTGGGGTAGTTTGTGATTACTCACGTTCTTCACATATATCCTATGAGTAAATGGTTGAATGAATTGAATATCATAAATCTCAATTTATATATGTTTCATATCCTTATACCATGGGGAGTAATGACTTCACATAGAATAAGTATAGTTAGTAAACTTATTGAAAGTTAGCAAACATAGAATTGGTCACTTGAACAATTCATGAAAGAATATTGAAGGAAGAGACATTTCACATATAAATATACTATCTTGGACATCTTTTGTAATTGTGAGCACTGATTAAAATATGACATGCTAAAAGGTTGATGTCGGACAAGGAAGACAACGCAATGGGTTATGTTTTCTTATATCCGAAATAAAGTATATTGTCTTGGATCATCCAACATGTTGAGCTTGCTTTTCCCCCTCATGCTAGCCAAATTCTTTGCACCAAGTAGAGATACTACTTGTTCTTCCAAACATTCCTTAAACCAGTTTTGCCATGAGAGTCCACCATACCTACCTATGGATTGAGTAAGATCATTCAAGTAAGTTGTCATAGGTGCATGCAAAAAAAATTGCCCTCTAAATATGTATGATCTATTAATGTGGAGAAAATAAGCTTTATACGATCTTGTGATGTGGAAGAAATAAAAGTGATGGACTACATAATAAAGGTCCATATCACAAGTGGCAATATAAAGTGACGTTCTTTTGCATTAAGATTTTGTGCATCCAACCATAAAAGCGCATGACAACCTCTGCTTCCCTCTGCGAAGGGCCTATCTTTTACTTTTATCTTCTACCTTATGCAAGAGTCATGGTGATCTTCGCCTTTCCTTTTTACATTTTATCCTTTGGCAAGCACATTGTGTTGGAAAGATTCTGATATATATATATATATATATATATATATATATATATATATATATATATATATATATATATATATATCCAATTGGATGTAAGTTATCATGAACTATTATTGTTGACATTACCCTTGAGGTAAAAGGTTGGGAGGCGAATCTATAAGCCCCTATCTTTCTCTGTGTCCAATTTAAAACTTTGAACCCATAAATATCACGTGAGTGTTAGAAATTGTGAAAGATTAAATGATAGTTGAGTATGTGGAGTTTGCTAAACCAAAGCTTTGACCTAGACCATTCCTAAAAATAAGATGAATTGCAATTGTTTGATGACTGAGAATATAGTTTGTTAGTTTCAAGAAAGTTTATGATCTATACTTTGACATGTGAATAGCTTGTTACTTGATCATGAAAAGTTTTATGAAGATGAGATACTGTTATGATATATAATGATGTTATAAAAAGTGATTGAAACTATCATTGATGAAACTTATGCACTTGCTAGTATTCACACTTCATAAATTATTTCTTTTATCATTTACCTACTCGAGGACGAGTAGTAATTAAGCTTGGGGATGTTGATACATCTCCAACGTATCTATAATTTATGAAGTATTCATGCTATTATATTATCAACCTTGGATGTTTTATATGCATTTATATGATATTTTATATGATTTTGGGACTAACCTATTAACCTAGTGCCAGTGCGAGTTTCTGTTTTTTCCTTGTTTTTGAGTTTTACAGAAAAGGAATATCAAACGGAGTCCAATTGATGTGCCAATTTTTGAAGATTTTTTAATGGACCAAAAAAAGACCCCGGAGTAAAAGAGTTGGGCCAGGAGAGTCCCGGGGCATCCATGAGGGTGGGGGCGCCCCCACCCCCCCCCCCTAGGCGTGTGGTCCTGCCTCGTGGATGCCTCGGGCACCTCCTTGACGTGAGACTGACGCCAAAAATTCCTATAAATGCAGAAACCTCGGAAAATTAACCTAGATCGGGAGTTCCGCCGCCAGAAGCCTCCATAGCCACCGAAAACCATTGTAGGCCCTCTCTGGCACCCTGCCGGAGGGGGCCGTCATCACCGGTGGGCATGGAGGAGGATCCCGGAGGGGCCATCATCACCATGAAGGCCAAGGACCAGAGGGAGAACCTCTCCCCATCTAGGGGGAGGCCATGGAGGAGGAAGCACAAGGGGGAGAACCTCTCCTCCTCTTTCTCGGTGGCACTGGAGTGCCATTGGGAGGGGAATCATCGCTGCGGTGATCGTCTTCATCAACATAACCATCATCATCATCATCACCCTCATCTCTTTTACGCGGTCCACTCTCCCGCACCCCGCTTTAATCCCTACTACTTGAACATGGTGCTTTATGCCACATATTATGATCCAATGATGTGTTGCCATCCTATGATGTTTTGAGTAGATATCTTTTCTCTTTGGGTTGATTGATGATCTAGATTGGTATGAGTTGTATGTTTTACTTTGATGCTGTCCTATGGTGCCCTCCATGTCGCGCAAGTGTGAGGGGTTCCCGCTGTAGGGTGTTGCAATACGTTCATGATTCGCTTATAGTAGGTTGGTGAGTGAGTAAAACACAAACCCGAGTAAGGGGGTTGTTGCGTATGGAAATAAAGAGGACTTGATGCTTTAATGCTATGGTTGGATTTTACCTTAATGATCTTTAGTAGTTCTGGATGCTTGCTAGAGTTCCAATCATAATGTGCATAAGATCCAAGTAGAGAAAGTATGTTAGCTTATGCCTCTCCCTCATATGAAACTGCAATAGTGATTACCGGTCTTGTTAACGATTGCCTAGGACAATTCCGCACACCGATCCACCGTTATTGCACACTCGCTATTTATAATATTTAGTAATATATTCTAACTTCATGATAACAGCACCTACTTTTATATTTTAGCTCTTCGATATCATACAAAGTTATCCTCTTCATACCCACAACCTAGTTTTATTTCTCGTTGCTAGTTGGAAGCAAACGTTCGTTGTACGTAGAGTCGTATCAGTGGCATATAGGGCTCGAGAGAATATTGATCTTACCTTTAGCTCCTTGTGGGTTCAACACTCCATACTTATCACTTCCACCTTTGGAAATTGCTACGATGATTCCTGGCACTTGGGGATTATCAAGCATGAAACTAGTGATAATGTTAATAATGATGTTCATGTTGATGCTCAACCTAGCAATGACAATGGTGTAGATATTGAACCTGTTGTTGATCTTGATAACCCACAATCAAAGAATCAACGTTATGATAAGAGAGACTTTGTTGCTAGGAAGCACGGTAAAGAAAGAGAACCATGGGTTCAGAAACCCATGCCCTTTCCTCCTAAACCATCCAAGAAAAAGGATGATGAGGATTTTGAGCGCTTTGCTGAAATGATTAGACCTATCTTTTTGCGTATGCGTTTGACTGATATGCTTAAAATGAATCCTTATGCTAAGTACATGAAAGATATTGTTACTAATAAAAGAAACATACCAGAAGCTGAAATTTCCACCATGTTTGCTAATTATACTTTTAAGGGTGGAATACCAAAGAAACTTGGAGATCCAGGAGTACCAACTATACCATGCTCCATTAAAAGAAACTATGTTAAAACTGCTTTATGTGATCTTGGAGCTGGTGTTAGTGTTATGCCTCTCTCTTTAAATCATAGACTTGATTTGAATAAGTTGACACCTACTGAAATATCTTTGCAAATGGATGATAAATCAACTGCTATACCTGTCAGTATTTGTGAGGATGTGCCTGTTGTGGTTGCAAACATTACTATTTTAACAGACTTTGTTATTCTTGATATTCCCGAGGACGATAGTATGTATATTATTCTCGGAAGACCCTTTTTGAATACTGCAGGGGCTTTTATTGATTGCACCAAAGACAATGTCACTTTTCATGTTAATGGTAATGAGCATATGGTACACTTTCTGAGGAAACAACCTCAAGTCCACAGTATCAATTCTATTGGAAAATTTTCAACTATTACTATTGGAGGTTTTCAATTTCCTCTTCCTGCTATCAAGAAGAAATATGATATTCTTATTGTTGGGGACATGCTTATCCCCGTTGAGGTAACCTAGTGTCATTCGAAAATTCTCCGGTTCCATGTTAATCGGAATGAGTTTGTTAACAAGACCTGATCAACCTTGTTAGTGGATTCCTTTTGATGAGCACGAGATGGATGAACTTAAAAAACACAACTCTCTGTACCCTCTTTCTACTTTCTGTTATTTATATGAAATAAGGCAAAAATAGTATTTTTTTTGTTTGTTTTCTGAATTATCCATGCAATAAAAAATACCCCGAAAATAAAATTTCTCCAAATGCCCTGAAATTTAAATATGATTTTTTCTGGAATATTTGAGAATATCTGGCACTGAGAACACAACAGGGGAAGCAAGCACCTGGCCACGAGGGTCCAGGGCACGTCCACCCCCCTGTGTTGGGGAACGTAGTAATTTCAAAAAAATCCTACGCACACGCAAGATCATGGTGATGCACAGCAACGAGAGGGGAGAGTGTAATCTACGTACCCTCATAGACCGACAGCGGAAGCGTTATGACAACGCGGTTGATGTAGTCGTACGTCTTCACGGCCCGACCGATCAAGCACCGAAACTACGGCACCTCCGAGTTCTAGCACACATTCAGCTCGATGACGATCCCCAGACTCCGATCCAACAAAGTGTCGGGGAAGAGTTCCGTCAGCACGACGGCGTGGTGACGATCTTGATGTTCTACTGTCGCAGGGCTTCGCCTAAGCACCACTACAATATTATCGAGGACTATCACTACTAGGATGCTAGTGGCGCACTGAATTTGCCTTCTAATGGCGCACTACCGGTGCGCCACTGGCATCACGCCATTAGAATTAAATTCTAATGGCGCACCACCGATGCGCCATTAGTGTCTGGTGTTCTAATGGCGCACCGCATAGTGCGCCATTAGTATAGCCTGCAGTGCGCCATTAGAATGCCTCCCAGGGGGCCATATGTACCCATGTGCTTTGGCATTCTAATGGTGCACCAGCAGTTAATGCGCCATTAGTGTGATGATCACATTGCGCCATTAGTGTCTTGTGTGGTGCGCCATTAGTATGAATATTAGGGTTTTTTTGCTTTTCTGATTTTTGCACGGGTTACAAAATATATTAGTGGACAGAATATAGACAACAGCACACAGCAACATCAGATTCATCGAATACAATAGAAGATTAGTCTCTGAATACAATTCATCATATTAGTCTCCGAATTCAAAAGACCGAACAAAGATAAAACATTACAAGTCTCAAGACCGCGAGTATCGAGTTTGCCTTCACATTACAAGTCGATATTGATCATCTAAACTACCATCACATAGAAGAGAGTTGTGGTCATCACGGTGAGCATCATCGCGATCAAACTGGTCTTCATCCGGTTCCTCCAACGCTCCCTCCTCTCTCCCTCTAGATAGCGGGCGTATCTACATTCGGCCTCCGCCCTAGTGGTGTACCCTTTGTAACTGTTACCGCTGAAATGGTGAACCTGTCTCCTCCCAGTCGTCGTAGACTCCGGGAACCTTACCCTTGTACACGACATACGACGGCATCTCTATGCACAAGCCAAACAACAGACAATACATAAGCAATATGTAAGTATGCAACAAAAGAATCGGAAGAGAAAAGCAAGACATTAGTAGCACAATTCATGGTCCTACTAATAAATAGCATCAATTACATCTAAGTTGAACGACTGTCCAAACCAAAGAGACATACGAATTCATTAAAGTATAATTACAACATGAGCCAATCAATGTTTCAGAACTACACATCACTACTTTCTACTCGACTCATCGGACAGGAACGTGGATGAAGCCGCCGTCTGTCGTGATGGTCATGAAATCGCGGTCGTTGTCACCCTGCATTTGTAGCATTTCATCTATCTCACTGTTGGACGGTTGATATCTGAGGAAGAACTACCCCGAGGTATGAAGGACATCTTGATGGATGATGTCCGCAAACTCCGACTAGATGCGAAAGAATTCTTGTCTGAGGTCCGCGTCCTGGACTGCCGACAAGCTCGCGGCCGAATCTTTGAGATTATCTGGTAGCAGAAGTTGATGATGGTCCCTTACGATCACCCGCATGTGATGGAGGGCGTAGTAGGCATCCTTCTAACCACCAGGCGGCTGCTTGACGCAGCAGAACTTCGTATTGTGTGAGAACATGTGCTTGTCGTACTTACGAACTGCCCTGGTGAAGGTGCCTCCAGATTTGGCGTAGGCGGGGAGAACATCATCAAGAACTTTCTTGACATTTGTGTAGTCTATCTTGGAGTTACGGTCCGGGTCTAAATACGTGGCCATGGAATATTTCGGTCTTAAGAGGATGAGTGTGCAATGTGTGTCACTGCACAGAACACAGAATGTTAGAAAAAAAAGAACGATCGAAATCTAAGAAATCATATGTTACGGGGCGGTTAAGGGATGACTTACTCGGGAAAGTAAGGCACAAGGAAGTTATCCTTATCTGGGTTTGCCAGAATGACGCCTTCGAGGTGTGAACTCGCAACTTGGCGGTGCCCAGCGCTGCTCAAGTGCTTGGCACGCATGTAGAAGGGGTCGACTATCACGATGTTCGGGGTCTTGTCTCTAATGATCCGCATCTCCATACTCAACTAAAACATCCGAACGAAGGTGTAGTGCAGCGGATGAAGGCTAAACATAGCAAAGATGTCATCAAACCGCAGGACGATCGTACCCCCGATGTCGCCATCCACAAAGCCCTTGCCCTCTGGCACCTTGGCCACGAAAACCGGGTATGCCACATCCTTCTCTCTAAGACGCCGCTTCTCCAAAGAAAGAACACCGTCGTGCAGACTCCGCATAGCACCGGTTGCAGCATTCAGCATATTTGGCGGTAGCATCGCCCTACCCGCCACATGCACCCTCCTCGAGATATCCTTAGGTGAAGGTGGCCCGTCCTGAGCACGGATCAAACTCGGTGCCGGCTGGCTCGCACCGGCGCCCTTGTTAGTCTTTCGTTTCCGTCCCTTCTTCTTGATCTCCTGTAATTGGACCGAGTTCTGCTCACAGACCGCCTTCTTGAGCGTGTTGGGGCTGATAATATTTCACACCTCAGCTATCTGAGGCTCGGTGAAGGCGGGAGATGGAGGCGTGTCCTGCGAACTGAACGCTAGACGACGCCTGTTGCAATTGGATTTCTCCGTCGTACCAGCTAGATCGCGGTCGTCTTGGTTGGGTTCTTGAGAAAGAGGCCCGCAGAACTCGTCAGCGTACCCATGTTCGGCAAAGTACTTATCAACTTTGGTAAATGTACCGTCGTCGTTGTCGTCGCCATCCGGATCCTGTGCCATAGGGCTGTACGGATCCTGTGCCATAGGGATGTCCGGCAGGTCCGGTAGCGTTGCGGCGTTGTTGCCATGGCTTGGCGCCGGCACGACTGGCGGTCTTGTCTGTGGTGTGGTGTCCCCCGCCCCCAAACGAATTTGGCTCTTCGGCCAAAGCAGGGGCCAGTTTACGCAGGTGCTGAGGGTCATCTCATCTTCTTCGTCGGCCCCAGCGGGTCGAATCGGAGGTAACAGCTCGTCGCAGCTTGGCAGCACCCGAACCACTTGAACCCTATACATTGTGGGTGGCATCGGATTACCGTGGAACATGGGGTTGCCCGGTTGAATGATTCTGCCCTTGGCGACATCGACCAACTCAGCGCCCACGAAGTGCAGAAGAGTGCAAGGAACGTCGGCGGTGCCTTGCGAAAACATGTACAGGGCGTCAGGGATGCCCAGTCAAAGGCAAGGAGATGAAGTCATCGGCCGAGAGGCTTAGTTACCGTGATGTCGTCGAGCTCGGCTAATGTCGAGGCACCGCCAACGGCGGGCGTGCAATAGACGGAGGGGGTGCTTGCTGGCGAGGTGCCGGCCAGTGTACACCCGGGTGCATTAAGATCCAATGCCCGTGTCGGCGCCGGAGACACGAATACCGCCTCCGTCGAAGACACCAATGGCGCCGCCTCCGGAGACACCAATGGAGCCTCCTGCGCGCTGTGCGAGTTGCTGGCCGTGAAGCTGGGAACCGGTGGAGGCCCCTGTTGGCCGCCCGCAATCCACGTCGTCAGCCTATGAATCAACATAGGCACCATGGCATTGAGCGTCGTTCCAAGTTGTTGTTGCACTTGCTCTTGGACAAGCTTCGGAATCCGCGCCACTTGTGCCTTGTGTTCTTCAACCTCGCGCATCTGGCTTTCCGAGCTGGTCTTTTTCTCCTTCCGCACACCAGCGGTATAGTATGACCCCCATTTTGTGGACAAGCCTTTGCCGGCCAGACGACCAGCTGACGTCAGCTTAGTGAGCTTATCCTTGTTTTTCATTACGTTCAACGCCCTATTTAAAGGGGTGTCAAAAGGGGAGGTCTTAGACGACCCCGCGCTACTGCTTTCAGTGTCCTGCGAAAGGAACGTGAACCATTTAGAAATATTGGGGATTAATTAGAGTGCAACCATATGGAGCTAATTACACGAGGGTGTATTCCTTACCAGAAGAAGCTCAAGCGCCCTGGTCTTCGGATCCGTGGTAAGCTCCTTTGTTATCGGGTCCTCCTTGTACCGGGCCCTGACATAGTTCATGGTCTGCTTGTCACCGCTGTATTTCTCGAAACGGGGCGGTAAGCCTTGCTCAGCACGCTCCGCGTCCTCCTTGTCCCATATAGGCTCCGCCACTCTGTAACCGCCGGGACCGAGTTTGTGTTCCCCTAAGTTCAACTCCCGCGTTTCTTTCCCCCACTGACTTGATGCGGAGGTTGCACTGCTCTCGCACTTGATCTTGAACTCCTTGTACTCATCTTCGCTCATCAAAGGATATTTCGCCTTGATCTTCTCATAACTATCACCTTTATCAATCATTCTCTTCACCGCGCTTTTCCAAGTAGACAGGGCCGTGCTCATCTTCGTGAGGGCGGCACTGTTCACTTTATTCCCTGAGAGGCATGTGTTTTCAAATTCGGCGGGGAACTTGTATCGTTCGTGCAGCTTCCTGAAGAGGAGGTTGCGCAAATTCCCTCGGTCCTTATGCCTAAGGTTCTCGGTGTTGATCGAGACGGTGCTCCGGAGAATGCACCCGAGCTGAACCGAGTACCCCTTGACTATATGTTTGGGCTTCGTTGGATTCCCGTCGGAGTCCACTTGAGTGAATTCCTCCTTGACGGTGCGGAGCGCATTCGGGCGCCGGTCCTTCTTTTGCTTCTTCGGTTGGCTGCCATCTGTGTGTGCGCCGCCATCATCAGTGGTGGCATCCTCAGCGGCACCATCAGTGGTGTCATCCCCGACGCCACTAGGGGTTGTGTAATCAGGATCCGTGTCTTCCGCGGCGTCCTCATAGCGGTGAGGTTGTTCCTCCATCTCCTGGGACAGCTCCCAGAATTGCTTGCTGCCCGAACCACCGGCCTCATCGTTGTGGGCCATGTTTCGCTCTAAATAGGAAAAAAGTTTGGTCAAAAAGTTGGTTATTGTCAAGGAACAAGATCATGGTCTCATCATTTAGGGTTTGTCGACACCGAGCCACCCTAAAAGCCTAAGCTTTCATCATTTAGGGTTTGTCGACGCCGAGGCACCCTAAAAGCCTAAGCGTACATCATTTAGGTTCTCATCGACACCGAGGCCAAGTTAAGTTTTCATCATTTAGGGTTTATCGATGCCGAGGCACCCTAGGTTGGGCCTAATCACTTGGCACTAATCACTTGGCTCTATTGCCACCTATGGTTTAATACAGCAAGAATAAAGGGGCAGTTGATCCTACTTAATTAAGTACTAAGATACCCCGGCCCATGCATTAGTAGCAAGTACCTCATATGTTCGATTTTTAGCAAAGTCATGCTAAAATTCACGGAAAATTTCAGCATGATCTTTGCTGAAAATAGGACATATGGAGTACCCGAATTTGCCGGAACGGAAGTTAATCGACATTCCGGCAAACTCAAGGGCCTCTCGGGGTACCTTCAAAATCATCACGACACGAAGGGCCTCTCAAGGGCCTCAAGCAGCATCGGCATCTCACAAGTAATTCAGAGGCATCACAAGTAATTCAGAGCATCACAAGGCATTAGTAGTTCAGTACATGAACAAGTTTTACAAAGCACATCAATATGTTACAGCAAACAAAAGTTCTGAAATTTGTGTACCTAACTGAATTTTTAGTAACCGAATAAACTGAATTTTCAAAACTGCAAGAAGCAATTTAAAAAAAATCCTCTCATCTCATATGAGGAGTGTTAATCCTAAGAGTAATAGTTTGTTGTCCCTGTCCATTTGTCCCTCCCCAACTAGATACTAGAGTAGCACTGTTGATGCCCTGTTCTTGCTGAACTTTCTGACAATATATACAACAACTTATCCTAAATGTGGCTAGAACTGCAGATTTACAAATTAAAGGACACAAACTCAAGCAAGCTTCCTGAACAATACCCTGACAGAAAACATAGGACAATCAATGAATTTATATAACCAATAAGAACAAGGGGATGATTTTAGCAAGTTAAGTGCAGCTCTAGCACCTGTGCATGAAATGTATCATGTATCAAACCATCAATTAGCTGCTGAAAAACATAAATGTACCATGTGAACATATAATACCTTCACGAGCGAACTCAATGAGTGTGAACCAACAGAGTGTGGGTCACCACAGATTGTGTAGTCAAAAACCTTCAGGACAGAGTGAAAATAGTTACAATGTGCTTGCAAGTAATTTGAGGAGGGAACTACACTGCACAAGAACTAAACTTTGGTTAACTGAATGCATTAGCTACTAAGATGTCCAGATTAACAAACTACAGTGCACAAATCTCCTGTCATCATCAGTAAGTTCACAAATCTGATTAGGTAATGTTCCACTGTGTAGTTGACAAACTATAATTCACAAATCTGATTAGGTAATTTGATTAGGCCCCCCACGCTTCTGCAAACCAGCCCAGTGTTCCAACCAGTGAGAGACTTGAGTAATAACTTAGTCAATAATATACTATTCTTAAACATCAACCACAAGATAACTGTAATCTTAAGAGGTACTTTAATAAACCATAATTTTCTAAAATGACATCTAACTTGCAAAGCTTTGATCATCAGGTACATTGATCTAATGGTAAATTCACCACATGTAGTTAAAGTCCACACGCACTTATCTCTCTCCTCACTTTGAGCCACGTCCTCACAGAGATATTGCAACTGCTGCTCAGCCAAATCACCCAACCTCCTCCTAATTTTGACATTATCCCAACAACCCCCAATCACCTCTGCTACAGTAATATTAAAACTAGTGTTAGCATTATACAATCTATGGAACTTACTACACAGTACAACATTACCTAATCCATCATGGAGATTTGTGCACTGTAGTTTGTGCACAAATCTCCTGTCATCATCAGTAAGTTCACAAATCTGTCATCATCAGTAAGTTCACAATGGAACATCATCTACAGTGCACAAATCTGAACCTACGAACCTAGGAACATAGGAGAGGGAGGAAGGAGGAAGGAGAAGAGGTACCTGGGCGGGACGACGGCGGCTGCGGCGGCAGCGGCTGGAGGACGGCGTCGTTGACGAACTCGAGGGCAGGGGCACCGGATGCTCCTCTCGTTGATGGGTAAGGGGAGGGGCTGGAGGCAAACCCTAGCCGCCAAGCGCACGAGTGCTGCAGCTAGGTGGAGTAACCCCTGCCGGAGATGACAGAGTAGGTGGCCGGCGTCGTGGTTGGTGAGGAGAGCGCGAGGAAGAGCGCCTCGTGCGCGATGAGGAGGCGCGGCGTCGGCGTCGTGGGTCAGGAGGCGGCGCACGTAGGGGGAGGCGGCGCTCGAGGGGGAGGAAGGGGAGAGGGAGACTGCGGGGGCGCGTGGGCGGCTGCGGCGCCATGGGTCGGGGCAGCGGCGGCGGCGCGGTGGAGGGAGGGACGAGGGAGGGAGCGGCGCGGTGGAGGGATAGGAAGGACGAAGTGTCTGGCGAGGGCAGTAGGTGGAGTGGGGGGAGGGTTCTAATGGCGCACCTCCCCTCGGTGCGCCATTAGAATTTTGTTTTAATCTAGCCCACTAACCATATCTACAGCCTAACCCTATCTATAACAGAACCCACCCACTAGCCCGACTGGTCAGCACGCAGCACACACACCAGGAGGTCCTGTGTTTGACTCCCAGGCTCCCCAATATTTTTTTTATGCATTTTAAATGTTGTTTTTTATATTTATTTGTGTTTAAATATGTTCAAACTTGTTTAAATCATAAGAGTAATATTTTTTATAAAAACAGTAATAATTTTTTTTAAAAATATGTTCAAATTTGTTACTTGAAAATATCATCGGCGGCGGCGGTGGAGCGGG
>NC_041384.1:35144010-35187506 GCF_002162155.2 Triticum dicoccoides | reverse complement strand
GGGGGGTTCCCGTTGGCGGCGGTGGAGTGGGGGAGGGTGCGGGGGGTCGGGTGCTCGTCGGCAGCGGTGGAGCGGGGGAGGGTTGCGGTGGGTCGTCGGCGGCGGTGGAGCTAGCAGGGGAGGGTGCGGGTGGGATCGAGATGGAGGGGGATCGAGATCGAGATGGAGGGGGAATCGAGATCAAGATGGAGGGGGATCGAGATCAAGTGTCCTCATGAATTCAAAAAGTGCCCATGAAATTTAAAAATATTCATGATATCAAAAAGTGCCCATGAAATACAATCGAGAAATGAAGACTACGATTTAAATACAATCGATCTTAGCTAGCTATCTGTTCACAATCTTCTTGCCCTTCTTTTTGCAAATGGAGTTCTTCTATGGAATGGACGTCCTTTAGGTAGGGTGGTCCTGCTTCTTCTTGTGGTGTGTGCTGCTACTTCATCGTCCTCGTCATGTTCGATCTTCGGGTTGCCGTACTTGTCAAAGTCTTGCTCATTGGCTACTCCATCCATTCCAATGATCTTCCTTTTGCCTCTCCTCACGACAACACGACTGGGCTTTGACGGGTCGGTAATGAAGAAGCATTGGTCCACTTGGGAAGCCAGTACCCATGGCCCATTATTTGCGGTGACGTTTGCGCCCACGATCTTGGATTTGGCTTCGGGTATAACCATGGTGGTGAAATACCGGTCTTCTTTTAGGACGCTCTTGGCCCATCTGACACGGAACATCGGGCCTTCTCTCCAGTGTAGCTCAGCTCCTAGATCTCCTCGATCCTTCCGTAGTATCTGTCCTTGTCGTTACCGGTGTAGGATTCCATCGTTACCCCGGAGTTCTGATAACCATCGCTCTTCATGTCCTTGTCCTCGGTGTAGAATGTGTAGCCATTGATATCGTATGCCTCATAGGTCATCAGATTGTGCTCGGCGCCCTGTGACAAGGCGAATATGAGTTGTTCTTCCACGGAAGAATCTTCATGTAAAGGGTACGACAGAAGCTTCTTCTTGAACCAACGCGTGAAACATGAGTTGTGCTCTTTGAGTATATCTCCGTCCGTCCATTGTTGGCCTCGGTCATTGTACGTCTTCTCAATAAAGGTTTTGTGCTCTACCACCCAAGGATCGACCACGTCTATGTGTTGTAGCGCGACGAGGTTTGCTCTTTCAAAGTCGGCGAGTCGACCCTCGAAGTCGACATGCATTTCACGGCGACCCTCATGGTGACCCCATCCAGCGAGCCTGCCAAGGTGCCTGTTGACGGGCAGACCAACGGGGTTCTCGATGCCTAGATAATTTGTGCAGTAGGAGATGCACTCTTCGGTCAGAAAGCCCCTGGCTATACTTCCCTCTGGATGTGACATGTTGCGAATGTATCCTTTGATGACACCATTCATCCTTTCGAACGGCATCATGTTGTGCAGGAACGTCGGCCCGAGTTGGATGATATCCTCCACGATATGGACCAGCAGATGCACCATAACGTCGAAGAATGCGGGCGGGAAGTACACCACCACGATCTCTTCCTGCAGCCTTCTGAGTTGCCTCACGCCAATCGACTTCCGAGAGATGACGTCGAAAAAGTTGCATCGGCCAAATAGCGTTTCACGGACGTGCGCGTCCATGATCCCACGGATTGCAACTGGAAGTTCTGCGTCATCAGCACGTGACAGTCGTGAGACTTCATCCCGCTGAACTTTTGCTTCGCTGGGTCTAGGTATCTACTTATCTTCCCCGCGTAACCATAAGGAAGTTTTACTCCTAGGAGGCAGGTGAAAAACTGCTCGATCTCCTCCTGACTTAGAGTGAAGCACGTGGGAGGGTAGTCATTTCCGGTCTTCTTGGCCTTTTTGCCTTTGCGACGACTTTTTGTGTCCTGCTTCGCCTCATCATCATCATCATCATCATCATCATCATCATTAGCGTGAAGCTCCTGCCTGATGCCCGTTGATTTCAAGTCTGCCCTTGCTTTCGGCCCATCTTTTGTCCTCTCTGGCATGTTGAGCAGGGTACCAAGTAGACTCTCGCACACATTCTTCGTGATATGCATGACATCAAGGCTGTGAGGCACACGGTGGATCTTCCAGTACGGCAAGTCCCAGAAAACAGACCTCGTTTTCCATACCTTCAGCAGCGGCTCTGGCGCCTTTCGCTTCTTTCCCGGCTCTGGCGCCTTTTGCTTCTTTCCCGGCAGTGGGCAGTCTTTCCAATTTTTCAGCAGCTCGTCTATTTCCTCGCCGCTCCTCATACACGGGCGTTTTCGGGGTTCGGTTTCACCATCGAACAGATCCTTGCGTTTCCTCCACGGGTCATCGTCGCGAAGCCACCTTCGATGTCCCATGAACACGGTTTTCGAAGACCCGGGATCTCTATCTAGCTGGCGATATGTTGTGTCATCCATGAACCTTACGCATCTAGAAAATCCATGGACTACTTGCCCCCCGAGATATCCGTAACCGAGATAGTCGTGCACCGTCGTGAGCAGTGCGACTCTCATAGGGAAATATTCTTTCTCTGCGGCGTCCCACGTATTGGCTGGCGTTTTCCACAGCGTGTCTAGCTCCTCCTTCAGCAGCCCCAGATACAGATTGATGTCGTTCCCTGGTTGTTTTGGCCCTTCAATTAGCATACTCATGTGAATGTACTTCCTCTTCATGCACAACCAGGGGGAAGGTTGTACATCCACACAAACACAGGCTAGGTGCTATGTGTGCTTCTCTGGCTGCCAAACGGATTAACTCCATCGGTGCTCACGCCCAGCACGATGTTCCTTGGATCCTTCCCAAATTCTGGGTATTCGAAGTTCAACGCTTGCCACTGGCTCGCATCCTTAGGGTGACTCAGCATCTTGTCTTTTTTATTTACCTCCGGCTCATTTCCGTCATCTTCCTGCTTCTTCTCCTTCTTATCCGCGTGCCAACGCAGGAGCTTTGCTACCTTAGGGTCCACGAAATACCGCTGTAGACGAGGAGTGATTGGAAAGTACCACACCGATTTTCGAGGAGCTTTCTTCCTCTTCTTGTATCGAGTGACGCCGCACACCGGACATATGGTAGACTCCGCGTGCTCGTCCCTATAAATGATACAATTGTTTGTGCACAAATGGTATTTCACGTGCGGTAAATCCAGAGGTGTGACGCCCCCAATTTAATCGTACACTAATCATACACGCAAACGTGTACGATCAAAATCAGGGACTCACGGGAAGATATCACAACACAACTCTACAAATAAAATAAGTCATACAAGCATCATAATACAAGCCAGGGGCCTCGAGGGCTCGAATACAAGAGCTCGATCATAGACGAGTCAGCGGAAGCAACAATATCTGAGTACAGACATAAGTTAAACAAGTTTGCCTTAAGAAGGCTAGCACAAACTGGGATACAGATCGAAAGAGGCGCAGGCCTCCTGCCTGGGATCCTCCTAAACTACTCCTGGTCGTCGTCAGCGGGCAGCACGTAGTAGTAGGCACCTCCGGTGTAGTAGGAGTCGTCGTCGAAGGTGGCGTCTGGCTCCTGGGCTCCAACATCTGGTTGCGACAACCGGGTAGAAGGGATAGGAGGAAAAGAGGGAGAAAGCAACCATGAGTACTCATCCAAAGTACTCGCAAGCAAGGAGCTATACTACATATGTATGCATTGGTATCAAATGGATTAAGGGAATCATATGTGGACTGAACTGCAGAAAGCCGGAATAAGGGGGGATAGCTAGTCCTTTTGAAGACTACGCTTCCGGCAGCCTCCGTCTTGCAGCATGTAGAAGAGAGTAGACTGAAGTCCTCCAAGTAGCATCACATAGCATAACCCTAACCGATGATCCTCCCCTCGTCGCCCTATGAGAGAGCGACCACCGGTTGTATCTGGCACATGGAAGCGTGTGTTTTATTAAGTATCCGGTTCTAGTTGTCATAAGGTCAAGGTACAACTCCAAGTCGTCCTGTTACCAAAGATCACGGCTATTCGAATAGATTAACTTCCCTGCAGGGGTGCACCACATAACCCAACACGCTCGATCCCATTTGGCCGGACACACTATTCTGGGTCATGCCCGGCCGCGGAAGATCAACACGTCGCAGCCCCACCTAGGCACAACAGAGAGGCCAGCACGTCGGTCTAAACCTAAGCGCACAGGGGTCTGGGCCCATCGCCCATAGCACACCTGCATGTTGCCTACGCGGCCAGAGAGCAGACCTAGCAACCTCCATTACAAAGGAAGTCACGTTACGCGGTCCAACCCGGCGCGCGCCGCTCAGTCGCTGGCGTCACGAAGTGCTTCGGCTGATACCACGACGTCGAGTGCCCATAACTGTCCCCGCGTAGATGGTTAGTGCGTATAGACCAAATGGCCAGACTCAAATCAAATACCCAGATCTCGTTAAGCGTGTTAAGTATCCGCGAACGCCGACCAGGGCCAGGCCACCTCTCTCCTAGGTGGCCTCAACCTGCCCTGTCGCTCCGCCACAAAGTAACAGTCGGGGGCCGTCGAGAACCCAGGCCCACCACTACCTAGATGGAGCCACCTGCCCCTTCAGCCCCCATCTCCGAACAGTATCACAGGTAATGTAACTGTGTAAAGTATATACTATATGCCCGTGATCACCTCCCGAAGTGATCACGGCCCAGTAGTATAGCATGGCAGATGGACAAGAGTGTAGGGCCACTGATGGAACAGTAGCATCCTATACTAAGCAGTAGGATAGCAGGTAATGGTAACAACAGTAGTAGCAAGGACAGGCTATGCATGAGGATAGGAATAACGGAAAGCAGTAACATGCTACACTACTCTAATGCAAGCAGTATAGAGAAAAGAGTAGGCGATATCTGGTGATCAAAGGGGGGGCTTGCCTGGTTGCTCTGGCAAGAGAGAGTGGTCGTCAACACCGTAGTCGTACTGGGTAGCAGCGGCGTCGGTCTCGGTGTCTAGCGAGAGAAGAGGGGGAAGAAACAATAAATATAATGCAAACAAATGCATGATGATGCATGACATGACAAAGCGTGATGCTAGGTGTGCCCTAACGCTGTACGAGGTGGTACCGGTGAAGGGGGAAAACATCCGGGAAAGTATCCCCGATGTTTCATGTTTTCGGGCAAAGGGGCCGGAGGGGGAAAGTTGCGTGTTCGCCATGCTAGGGATGTGTGGCAGATGAACGGGCTGCGTATTCGAATTCGTCTCGTTGTTCTGAGCAACTTCCACGTACAAAGTTTTTTCATCCGAGCTACGATTTATTTTATATTAATTTTCAAAGTTTTAATTCATTTTTAGAATTATCAGAATTAATTTAATTAGGCAATGCCATTATGATGTCAGCATGACATCAGGGTGATGTCAGCAGTCAATAGTTAGTTGACTTGGTCAAACTGGCGCGTGGGTCCCACATGTCATGGGTACAATAACCTAATTAACCTATTAATCAGTTTAATTAGTTAATTAGGTACCTAAGGTTTAATTAGTTAAACTAAACAGGATTAATTTAGTTAATTAATTTAGTTAATTAATTAACATTTTTATTTACTTTTTATTTATTTATTTTTAATTCATTATTTATTTATTTTTTTAACAGTTCTTAGGGGGCGTGGGGCCCCCATGTCATTGGCCCTAGGGGCCAAACGGGCGCGGGCGACGGGCGCTGGGCGCCAGCCCGATACGGCGCTGGGCCGTGGGTGTGCATCCGACTGGGCGCCGCGGGGTGGTTGGCGGGCGCGGGCACCGGCGCGCCGGCGAGTGTGTCCGCCGACGAGTCGGCGGATGAGCAGCGGCAGCGGCAACAGTGGAGCGGGGCACGGTCGTGCCGCGAGAGCGGAGGGCGGAGCCGACATGGCCACAGCGCGATGGGGCAGAGGCTCGCGGCGCAGCTGGGTGGCGTAGGCGAGGCAGCGGGATCCAGGGGAGGCGAGGCGCAGCGAATGTCATGACCGGTTTTCCAATAAAAATATTTATTGAGAAACCAATCTTTTGAGTCCAGTATGAGAGAAATCCTCCTGACTGGTAGACAAATTCTTGATACAATAAGCCAGTAGCATAAAATATATTACAGGGTCGAACTACGATTGCTCAACCAAATTATTACAAGCACGCCAATAATTATACATAATGGCGGACATGACACAGTGGTGTGGAGGCATACTACTGACTCGAGGATAGGGCGGTGGTGGAGAAACACAGCGGGGAGAGAGATACAAGACTCTAAGTCTGTCATCTCATCGAGCGTCGAGGTGAGGCTCGATGAATTTATTTGGTAGCGGAAGCGGATATAAAACAGTGACCAAATCCAGGGTCGCACGAGACTGACTGGGACTCCTCTAGGCGTCGGACTCGCTATCAAATTCTTCATCCATGAGATCGCCTTCGTCAGCATCTGGCCAAATCAACAAGCCAGTGAGTACTTTGAAAGTACTCGCAAGACAGTTCGGACGTAAGATATAACAAATGCATGCATGAATGCGTCATGATTAATTCACCAATGCATATTCAAAAATTAGCATAACAAGGTAAGTAAAAGGGAAACGGCGGTAGTCCGCCTGAAATCCCACAAAACATAAATGAAGACCGATCGGGTGTCTGAAGCGACGCCTCGAAAGGTGAACAAATCAATATAAGGAAATGATGCCACAGTCGGGCGTCTTAGCGACACCACATAAAGGGCTTTAAAAGAAATGCTACAATCGGACGTCGGGGCGACATCACAGAAAGGGCTTTAAAAGAAATGCCACAGTCGGGCGTCCTTGCGACACCACATAAAGGGCTTGAAAAGAAAGTAAAATACAACAATGCCACAGTCGGACGTCTGAGCGACATCGCAGAAAGGGCTTTTATTCACAAGTAAATAATAGTCATAATAAACATTTAATTCATGAGAATAAATGGGTTAGTCCATCCACAGGAATAATCATTTAACCGGAATTAGCACTCATGCGAATCACCGGAGTCTCTGCCATCAAAACCGACATTTGATTAGGATAAGATAATATCGATCTAGGACATGGAATAGATGATTTGGAGGAATATATGACTCTGCAGAGTTTGTACAAAATTTTTCCCACAGCCAACGGATTTCCGTAGTCACGAAGGACTAGTTCCGTTTACGGTATTTCGGAAGAAAACACAGCTAACCAGTACACACCCATCCTACCTCTCGATGCTAGGAATCACCCTAGACACCGTCCAAGAAAAACTTTTGAGACGGGGAGATCACAATCTCAAATAGCATGGGATCAAATTTATATACGCGCGCTCTAAGGGGTGCCCCCCTCTCGGTCCCAACCGGAAACACCCATGCCCCCTGACCGGATGACTGGCTTTAATCCAGGGCCATGGAACCATCATCACGGCCTCTCCTTTTGGTGTGTACCAGGAAAGCGGTTTGCAACTTACTAAACCATATTCCTTGCGGAAAACATGTGGTAGTACAGGGAAGGAAATGAGAGGAACTGGACTGATACGGTTTGACACTGAAGTCACATAGTCTGGCATAAGACTGGCATGCTACGACACTGCCATCTTACCCATCCTCATGCCAACACATGGCCATTCATACTCACATCCATCCACTTATGGATCATCGAACTCACTTACCTCAACATTTCATAAAATAACGTTCATCGATATGCTCATCAACATGCCATGAAACTAACTAAATGCAAAACCTGCCAAGACACTCATCATATCAAAAGTTCAAACATGCTTGCCTGGTTCAGAGTAGTCGGAGCCTAGCTCGGTGAAGTTCGCGGCTCCGTCACCTCCTTCGGTATCTACGGTATAAAGAAAATATATGCGCTATCGTAAATACCAAGGGGTTCACAAAAGGTATTCCAAATATTTTTCAAATAAATCTGATAAAAAACTAGACAAAATTTTAAAGAGAACAGAAAAAGAATCAATCAAAAATACATTTCTGCTTAAAAGTTATAAAGGTTTTTGCCCAGGGACTCATCTGTAATGAAACAGAAAGTTCCCAGGGGCTAGCTTATAAAAACAGAAAACGTTCCAGTGTTGAATACGCCAGCCCGGAGGGGAAAGCGCATTTTGCCCGAAGGCGCTTCCAGAAAACGATTCAATAGAGAGGGCAGAGAGGCTAACGGTGGGGTCCCACTCGTCAGGTTTAAACTTTCAAAAGGGGGGGGGGACGAAGCTCGTCGGCGCCCGAGAGCCGCGGTGGTCGCCGGCGGCGATCCACGGCGAGGCAGGGGGATCAAAGGGTACCTCCGTGTTCAGGGCACCCTTCCGCGTCGGTTGGTGGTGGTGGTGGTCGCCGGCGAGTACCACGTCGACGGCGAGCTTTGCTCCGGCGGACGGCGGCTCGGGTGGTCGAGGGACTCATCGGAGAGGGCTACAGAGATCAAATTGAGGAGGGGGTTAGGCTCCTGGTAGCTAGAGGGAGTAATTGACGGGGTTAGAGCGCCGGAGATGGCCTCACCGGAGCGAATCGTGGTGGAGGCCGAGGCGGATCGGGGCGGCCGGAGTTGGGGGAGGAGACCTCCTCGAGGTCCTCCTAGTGGCCTGGCGGGGCGTTGGTGAGGAGTGGTGATGATGCGTGCACGAGGGTGAGCTCGGGGGCCCTTTATATAGGCGGTCCGAGGCGGTGGCCGTGAACGGGGGTCTCCGGTGACGATTACGGCGGCGCAGGGCTTGGTCGGGGTAATTAGGACGTTGGGCGTCATCGTGAAGGTCCACGGTTCCATTTTGGTGCTAATCGAGCTGGAGTTTGGTGCTTTGGGGGTGAGTTCGACAGAATGGGGCGGCGCGGGCCTGTCGGCGGCAGGGAGCGCGTCCCGTGCTTGCCAGCCACGATGGCGGTGCCACAGGCGTGCGCTGGCACGCATGAGGCCACGCGGAGAGCAGAGGGGCGATGGGCGGCGCGGAACGGCGTTGAGCCGCCGTTATTGTCCCCTGTCGGCTGTAACGGGGTCTCGGCCGCCGCAAGACACGCCGGCGTGGGCGGCCAGGGGCGCCACCGACGCCGGGAAGACACCAAGCACGCGTGCGGGATGCTCCAGACAGGATGAAGAGGCGGCGAGGAACGTGCCAAGTGCACTGTGGGCATGTGACTGAACCTGTGTCGAAGATCGACACTGAACTCTGAATCTTTCTGAATTTTGAACAGCAACAATGCATGCAAGGTGTTCGACAGAATGAATTTGGCCTCTGGTGATTTTTCCTTGAGCTGATTTTTGGTGGAGAGGATACTCATTTCTCCAGTAGGCTGCCTGAATTTTGGTGGAATTTTTGGAGAAGTGTAGATATGAATTTCACCAAATTTG
Source organism: Triticum dicoccoides (assembly GCF_002162155.2). Taxonomy (NCBI): domain Eukaryota; kingdom Viridiplantae; phylum Streptophyta; class Magnoliopsida; order Poales; family Poaceae; genus Triticum; species Triticum dicoccoides. The sequence continues at coordinate 35,178,250 of NC_041384.1, read as the reverse complement.
GCAAATCTGGTCCAAACTTGCAGAGACTGAATTTTGAAAATTTTGAAAAGAGAAGGAGTGGATCAAGATGGTTCTGGGTTGTGGGTACAAAGGACTATCCAGGAGAGTTGGTTTGAGGTCAAAACTCAAATGCAAAAGGGTACTTGCTTTGAAAATCACTCAGGCTCCAAATAATTTTCAGAAATGATTTGAGTGAAAAGAAAATTAGGATAGAATCCAAAACTTGCTTGGATTAGTTGGGACAGAGAACTTAGGTTGATTATAAGGAGGAGGGGAGGTTTTGGAGGGGTTTTACCACATGGGCAAAATACAAAGTCATGGGTGGTTTTCAAGATATGAAAATCCCAAGTTTTTCATAGACTTTCTTTTTAAAAGAAAAAAGATTAAACTCCCAAAATAAATTTGAGAGGGAACCAACAGAGAAGAAGTTTCAAAAGATCAAACACCATAGCTTGAATAAAAAATAAAAACCTTTCCAAAGAAAAGGAGGTTTTTAAGAGGAAGGTTTTCTGGAAAAAATTTAAATGGCCTCTTTTAAAATCCAACAAAGTTTTTGATGAAAACCAAATTAAAATTTTTGGAGTGTCACAACACCTACCCCCTTAGGAAAAATCTCGTCCTCGAGATTTCAGCTGATCCTTAAATAAGTGTGGATGCTCTGTCCGAAGAAAATCCTCTTTCTCCCAAGTTGCTTCACTGTCGGTGTGATTGCTCCACTGGACTTTGAAAAACTTGATGGTCTTCTGTCGGGTCCTCCTTTCAGACTCCTCTAATATTCTTACGGGACGTTCCCGATAAGTGAGGTCTGGCTACACGTCAATGTTTTCATGGGATACTTGTTTCTTTGGTTTGCTTACGCACTTCCTTAATTGAGAGACGTGGAACACGTCGTGAATGTCGGACAAGTCTTCGGGTAAGTCTAGCTGGTAGGCTACAGTGCCTCTTCGTGCCACTATGCAGAATGGTCCAATGAATCTTGGTGCTAACTTTCCTTTAATCTTAAACCGTTGCAGTCCCCTCATAGGTGATACTCGTAGGTACACGAATTCACCGGGTTCAAAATTTACCCCACGATGTTTCTGATCGTAATAACTCTTCTGTCGGCTTTGAGCGGTCTTGAGTCGGTCCCTGATTAGCTTGACTTTTTCCTCGGCTTCTTTGAGCACGTCTGGGCCGAAGATACGGCTGTCTCCGGTCTCTGACCAATTTAGCGGAGTACGACATCTCCGTCCGTATAGGGCTTCAAAAGGAGCCATTTGCAGGCTGGCCTGGTAACTGTTGTTGTATGCGAACTCGGCATATGGCAGGCTTTCTTCCCAACTAGTTCCATAGGTGAGGACACATGCTCTCAGCATGTCTTCTAAATTTTGGTTTACGCGTTCAGTCTGTCCATCAGTCTGTGGGTGGTATGCGGTACTGAAGGCTAGTTGGGTTCCCAGAGCCTGTTGTAAATGCTCCCAAAATGTTGAGACAAACTGAGTGCCTCTGTCAGATATTATAGTCTTCGGGACACCGTGCAGACAAACTATGCGGGAAAGATAAATCCTGGCAAGCCTCTGAGTGGTGTGGGTCGTCTTTATTGGAATAAAGTGTGCCACTTTGGTTAACCTGTCAGTGATGACCCATATGGCATCATTCCCGTGTCGTGACCGAGGTAGTCCGACAATGAAATCCATCCCTATTTCATCCCATTTCCACTCAGGTATTTTGTTCGGTTGCAGTAGTCCGGCTGGTCTCTGATGCTCAGCTTTTATGCGTTGACATGAGTCGCAACATGCAATGAAGGTGGCTATGTCCCTCTTCATACCGTGCCACCAAAATCTTTCCTGAATATCTTTATACATTTTAGTTCCTCCAGGGTGGATCGAGTACGGGGCGGTGTGGGCTTCAGCTAAAATTTGCTGTTTAAGGTCTTCTATGTTTGGCACGCAGAGCCTTTCTCCGTACCATAATATTCCTTCATTGTCTATGACGAATTCCAAGGCCTTGCCCATACTCAACTTTCTTTTGATGCCTTCGATGCTGGTGTGACCGGGCTGAGCTCCTTTAATTTTCCCCACAAGGTCGGGTTGTATTTCCAAGTTTGATATGGTGCCTTCTGCTACCATTATCAAGTTGAGCTTGGCAAATTCTTGTTGGAATTCGGGCCTTAAGCTGTGCAGATTGTTTTCGTCGGAGCTGGGGTTCCGACTAAGAGCATCGGCCACTACATTTGCCTTTCCTGGATGGTAATGGATACCAACATCATAATCCTTTACCAATTCCAACCAGCGTCGTTGCCGTAAATTTAGTTCTGGCTGCGTGAAAATATATTTGAGACTTTTGTGATCCGTATATATTTCACATCGATTCCCAAGTAAGAAATGCCTCCATTCCTTAAGTGCATGAATAACTGCTGCCATTTCTAAGTCATGAGTGGGATAATTTTCCTCATGCTTGCGAAGTTGCCTTGAAGCGTAGGCGACAACCTTGCCTTCCTGCATCAACACGCATCCGAGACCCTTTCTGGACGCGTCACAATATACTTCAAAATTCTTGTGTATGTCGGGTACAATTAATACCGGTGCTGTCGTTAACTTCTGCTTTAGTTCTTGGAAACTTTTTTCGCAGGCTTCTGTCCATTCAAACTTCTTATATTTCTTGAGCAACTGTGTCATAGGCTTGGCTATGGTGGAGAATCCTTCAATAAATCTACGATAATATCCTGCCATTCCCAAGAAACTCCGTATGTCCGTTACGCTAGCTGGTGACTTCCAGCCAAGTATGGCCTTGACTTTCTCTGGGTCCACTGCGATACCGTCTTGGGTCAGTACGTGGCCTAGAAAGCCTACTTGTCTTAGCCAAGATTCGCACTTGCTGAACTTGGCATACAATTGGTGTTTTCTGAGCTCTCCTAGCACAATCCTGAGATTTTCTGCGTGCTCTTCTGGTGTCTTGGAGTATACCAGAATATCGTCGATGAATACCACGACGAACTTGTCCATAAACTTCATAAATACTTTGTTCATGAGGTGAACAAAATATGCTGGGGCGTTAGTTAATCCAAATGGCATCACTGTGAACTCGTACAGTCCATATCTGGAGGTGAAGGCTGTTTTGGGGATATCTTCCTTTCGTACCCTCAATTGATGGTATCCTGACCTTAGGTCAATTTTTGAGAATACCTTGGCCTGAGTGAGTTGATCAAACAAATCGTTTATCCTTGGCATCGGGTATTTGTTTTTGACTGTGACCATGTTAAGTGCTCGATAGTCAATACACAATCTCAGCGTTCCATCCTTCTTTTTGGCAAATAAAATTGGTGATCCCCAAGGTGAGGAGCTGGCTCGAATGTATCCTTTTTCCAGTAATTCCTTTATTTGTTTCTTCAACTCGATCAACTCGGATGGTGCCATTCTATATGGTTTCTTGTATATGGGGGTGGTTCCTGGTGATAGCTCAATGCGGAATTCTATTTCTCGGTCTGGTGGCATGCCTGGTAGTTCTTCAGGGAATACATCTGGAAATTCACACACTACTGGAACCTTGTTTAGCTCAGAAACGTCCACCTTATTTAATCTCGGTTGCCGGGGTATTTTTCCTTCCTTGGCTGATACTCTTATTGTCTTCCCTTGGTGGTGTGTGAGAATCACGGTCCTGTTGAAACAGTCGATAAACCCCTTGTTGGTGGTTAGCCAATCCATCCCTAGGATGACATCCAGTCCTTTATTTTCCAACACAATAAGATTTGCGTGAAACTCCAATCCTTCGAACTCAATGACCACATTCTGACAGTAATTCTGAGTAACTTGCTGAATCCCAGGGGACTTGATGATCATGGATTTCTCCAAGGGAAGCATCGAAAAATTATTTTGCAAAGCAAAACTTTTTGAAATGAAAGAGTGAGAAGCTCCAGAATCAAACAAAACCATTGCAGGTATTGTGTTGACAGGAAACGTACCGAGTACGATATCCGGAGCATTTTGTGCCTCCTCTTTGGTTACGTGGTTCAGATGACCCTTCCTGTGGTTATTGTTGGGATTGAAATTGTTTCGCTTGGGCGCTGAATTATTGCCGCCGTTGTTCAGCTTTGGGGTTGAGTTCCTTGGCTTGGGGCATTGTTTGGCATAGTGCCCTTCTTCTCCACAAGCGTAACAAGTAACGCCAGGGCGATAGGTGAATTCCTTGTCCCTTGCATGAAAATTCTTGATTGGGCGTGAGACATTGGATGAGGATTTTTGTGTCCCACCCTTTTGAAAATCTGTCCTGCTTCGGTGATTGCGAGCATGGTTAGTCTGGTCCCTTTTTCGCTCGCGGATATCTTCCAGGCCGCATCTCTCATTTTCCAGAGTAATGGCTTTGTCCGCCAGTGTTTTAAAATCAGGAAAAGTGTGCACGACCAGTTGGCATTTAAGCGCGGGCGCCAGACCGTCAAGGAATTTCTCCATCTTCTTGATTTCAGTCATACGCTCTTCATTGGCGTAGCGAGACAATAGAGTAAATTGACTGTTGTAATCTGACACTGTCATGTTCATTTGTTTGAGGTCATCGAACTCTCTCTTCTTGATTTTCATAATACTCTTAGGAATGTGTGCACCACGGAAACCTTCCTTGAAATCATCCCAGGTTATGTCATTTCCGTTGGGATGCATGTGCAGAAAATTCTCCCACCACGATGCGGCTGCTCCTGTGAGATAGTGCGGAGCATACAATACCTTTTCGGGGTCTGAACATTTTGCAATAATTAATTTCCTCTCCATATCTCGAAGCCAGTCCTCGGCTTCAAGAGGTTTGTCAGTGTGAGAAAATGTTTGAGGACGTGTCTTCTGTAGCTCAGATAACTTGGAATGCTGCTGATACTGTCCATGGTGATTTCCCATGTTGATGACTTGGTTCATCATTTCACGATGTTGTTGCTGACTCTGTTCATAAAGGCGGCACATTTGTGACAGTGCCGATTCACTGCCCTGTTGGCTTGACTGTCCCTGAGTGAACTCGTTGCTGGGTTGTGCATCATAATTTTCCTCTGGTGGAGTTGGCATGGAGCGAGTCCAAGGACGAGACATTTTTCACTCTGGGGATATATTTTGTAAAACCCATAAGAAAAGCGGAAAGAGTCGCAAAAACAATAAATCCAAAATTGCACAAGGATGGCAAATAATTTTAAATAACCAAGCTTACTTAAGAAAAACAAATCGACTTGCGCACGGAGAAGGACTGCTCATTACATATCTTACACGCGGGCGGTAATTATACAATACATCACTCAGGATATGCGTACATAATCCTGACATGTTATTTAGGCTAGTGCACTTCTCCAGTTCCTACTTGATGCGCAAACAGGCTACTCCTCACAACCTATGCACATATAAACATATCATACAAGGCGATACATTACATGGCGGCTAAGCGTACCCAGGCGGAGATGTTGACGACCTCCTTTGCCCTGCCGAGGGCGAGGCGTAGCGAGGTTGGGGACTCGACTTCCTCCTCGCTAATAGGCTCCATACGTGTAGTGTTGCGCAGAGTGGACGGAGCGGTTGCCAGGGGCGGAGCAACACGTACAGGAGTGGGCGCGAAGGGTGGTGCAGTGCGCGCTGGGGTGGGTGCAATGACTTGGTTGAATACTTCGGTAGAAGGTAGGCGATGAGTAGGCGTATAAGATGCTGATGACGAGACAAAAGTCAGTGGCGGTGCGATGGGTAGGAGCTCCCTCCTGTTGGCAGCACAGCCATGAACTGAGTCCATGCGGGTAGCTACGAAGTCGTCCACCAGGTTGTCGAAGGCTGCCTCCAGGGCCCGTAGATACTCAATGAGCATCTCAAAAGCCTCGTCTCGCTCTCCTCTGGGGCAGGAGTATGCGTAGTGACAGGTGTAAGGCACATGGCACGGAAGATAATGGTAACGACGAGTCTTCATCACGGGGAGGACATCCCTGAGACGAGCTATCGCCTCGCGGGCTGCCATCTGCATAGCATGCCTCTCCGTAGGCATGGCTCTTCCCAAGAACCGGAAGCGACGTAACTCACCACGCCCTCCCTTGAACTGCACCGCGGCCTGGTGCATGGTCAGACTGTCATTGACTCGATGCTGGCAGAGTGTGAAGAATGGGCGCACAGATGGCCCCATCGCGACCTGAACGATGAAGCAAAGAAGCTTGACGAACCCATCGGGCACGTTGGTGAAGGTCTGAGACTCGCAGCTGTTGTCGGCCATCTACAAAAGTAGGCAAAATTCGGCATGGTCAGATCATAAATTTATGCTGACTGATAGAAAATGACTTCAATCAAGAAAATAAGAAAAGGCTCAATCATGCTAATAACCAATTAGCGATCGCACCTAGTGGCTTCCTACAGTCAGCCTGGCTCTGGTACCAAGCTTGTCACGACCGGTTTTCCAATAGAAATATTTATTGAGAAACCAATCTTTTGAGTCCAGTATGAGAGAAATCCTCCTCACTGGTAGACAAATTCTTGATACAATAAGCCAATAGCATAAAATATATCACAGGGTCGAACTACGGTTGCTCAACCAAATTATTACAATCACGCCAATAATTATACATAATGGCGTACATGACACAGTGGTGTGGAGGCATACTACTGACTCGAGGATAGGGCGGTGGTGGAGAAACACAGCGGGGAGAGAGATACAAGACTCTAAGTCTGTCATCTCATCAAGCGTCGAGGTGAGGCTCGATGAATTTATTTGGTAGCGGAAGCGGATATAAAACAGTGACAAAATCCAGGGTCGCACGAGACTTACTGGGACTCCTCTAGGCGTCGGACTCGCTATCAAATTCTTCATCCATGAGATCGCCTTCGTCAGCATCTGGCCAAATCAACAAGCCAGTGAGTACTTTGAAAGTACTCGCAAGACAGTTCGGACGTAAGATATAACAAATGCATGCATGAATGCGTCATGATTAATTCACCAATGCATATTCAAAAATTAGCATAACAAGGTAAGTAAAAGGGAAACGGCGGTAGTCCGCCTGAAATCCCACAAAACATAAATGAAGACCGATCGGGTGTCTGAAGCGACGCCTCGAAAGGTGAACAAATCAATATAAGGAAATGATGCCACAGTCGGGCGTCTTAGCGACACCACATAAAGGGCTTTAAAAGAAATGCTACAATCGGACGTCGGGGCGACATCACAGAAAGGGCTTTAAAAGAAATGCCACAGTCGGGCGTCCTTGCGACACCACATAAAGGGCTTGAAAAGAAAGTAAAATACAACAATGCCACAGTCGGACGTCTGAGCGACATCGTAGAAAGGGCTTTTATTCACAAGTAAATAATACTCATAATAAACATTTAATTCATGAGAATAAATGGGTTAGTCCATCCACAGGAATAATCATTTAACCAGAATTAGCACTCATGCGAATCACCGGAGTCTCTGCCATCAAAACTGACATTTGATTAGGATAAGATAATATCGATCTAGGACATGGAATAGATGATTTGGAGGAATATATGACTCTGCAGATGTCAGGACCCCGACTCAATGTCACATCGATCTAGCATGTAACACCTCATATCACTTTGCGGCCTCACGCACGGTATTCCCACGGGTGTCGCCTTACCTTTGCCCGGGACCGTTTGCGTCTTTTGGCACACGTATATGCTAGTGTCGCTAGCATCCATATGATAAGGAGCCCGGGCTGACATGGCTAGTCGTAAACCCAAAGTGGCACAGACTTACAGAGACAGGCATCCATGACCCAGCATCGAACGTGTCGGTCATCAGCGAGCGAATCCAGACTGTAGCACTGGGCTAGCAGGACTCCGGTGAACCGGGCTGTAGCGGGCTAACAGGACTCCGGTATTCATCGCGTGACATTTCCCCGAAGGGACAGACACAGGAACGAAGAAGGACACATGCCGGCCAGCCTAAGTGTTCCGGAGCAGCAGCAAGCTACCATGGCTCAGTGGAAACACTAGGAGACATTTCCCGGTAAGAGAGGCTACTAAGGATAAACAACTAGATAGCCAGATCCCACACATACCAAGCATTTCAATAACATACACACAATATGCTTGATATGTGCAAATACAACATGGCATCACAACATGACTCTACGACTCAAGTATTTATTCATTAGGCTCCGAGGAGCGAGATATTACAAACATGGGTCTCATGACCCAACAATCAGAGCATACAAATCAAAGCACAAGCGGAAGCTATCATGTCTGAGTACAGACATCTATAAATGAAAAAGGCTGAGAAGCCTGACTATCTACCAAATCCTGCCGAGGCGCAAGATCGTAGCTGAGGTAACAAGCTAAACGTCGAAGTCCACGCGAAACTACTAGTGAGACCGAAGTCTCTCTGCAAAAACATAAAATAGGCAAACGTGAGTACAAATGTACCCAGCAAGACTTACATCAGAACTATCTACATATGCATCCTTATCAACAAAGGGATGGTGGGGTTTAACTGCAGCAAGCCAGCTTTGACTCGGTGGCTATCCTGACTACGACTGCAATGTAACTCTTTTGAGGTGGCGCACACGAGTCCACATATTCCCCATATCAATACACCACTATGGATCCGCTCCCGTCTCCCTACAAGAACGCCATCCATAGCACTCACGCTTATCTTGCGTATTTTAGAGTATCCACTTTCACTTGTCTATGAACTGATATAAGCAACCCAGAAGTCCTTTACCGCGGACACGGCTATTCGAATAGATGATGTTAACCCTGCAGGGGTGTACTTCTTCATACATGTTTCCACCACTTAGCGTCTGCACACGACATGTGCTCGGCAGACTTCAAGCGAAAGCCGACGTGGGTGTAGACCATGACCTACCTAAACACCTAAGTCTCTAGTCCAGGTTTATCGCCTATTCGGGTTCCATCCATGAGGAGATCCGGCCGGAGTTTTGCTCACAGCCCCAAACGATGTGAACAGGGTTCCGTGACACCAAACGGGCGCCCGGTATACCCGGCCACGTGCCTACCGCATCACAGCCCACCCCTACGATCAGCGCTGTCCACGGCCTCCAGCATACTACAAACACCAGAAACTACTTGCAACTCCTGGACAGAGGACAAGGGTGAATAAGAAGTCGAGCGGGGTCATATTTCAGGGCCCAATGTATGGTAGTAGCTGAATCATGGATCACAAACACAGAACTCAGTTCCTGAGGACGGCTTCAATGAGACAACCCACCATGTACTCCTACATGGCCTCTCACCGCTACCTTTACCAAATCGTGTTCACACACTTAGCTCACACACAGTAGGACATGTTCACACACCTCTAATTCATCCCCGATGAATCAGACCTGACTCAACTCTAAGCAGTAGCAGGCATGACAAACAAACATGAATGAGTAGGCACAACAGGGCTCAAACAACTCCTACTCATGCTAGTGGGTTTCATCTATTTACTGTGGCAATGACAGGTCATGCAGAGGATAAAGGGGTTCAACTACCGCAACATGTAACAGTTGAATCGGTGTTGTCCTAATGCAGTAAAAGAGAGCAGGAGCGAGAGAGTGGGATTGTATCGGAATGAACAAGGGGGTTTTGCTTGCCTGGCACTTCTGAAGATAACATTGAGTCTTCATCAGTGTCAACGATCACATCATCGGTATCACGTCTATCGAGAGGGGACAATTACCGGCAACATAGAAGGGAACACAATCAATGCAATGCACAATATGATGCATGATCATGACATGGCAAAATGAATGTGTTTTGAGCTAATGCAACTAGCAACAGATTAAATGAAGTTGGTTTGAATACAAGATTCAAATTTAAACTCCATATGTGATTATTCAAATGCCATTTAATTCATTTGTCCTAAACAGTAGTGATAAGTTGTTCTAACATGCATGAAAATGGTACAGATGGATTCCTTGAATTTTTCTGATAATTTTTCATATATAATTTATTTAATTTGGAGTTACGGTTAATTTTCTATGATTCATTGAAGTTTAGGACATTTTCTGAAATTTTAGAATTAAATTAAATCCAGAAAACACTTATTGCGTCAGCCCCACGTCACAGTGATGTCAGCAGGGTCAACTGGGCTGGCTCGGTCAAACCTGACGTGTGGGGGCCACACGTCAGTGACACAGTGCTAGTTAGTGTCAATGACAGGTGGGGCCGGGTCAAAGGCCACGTCATCAAGTCAACTCTGTCATGTGGGGCCAGTCAACGTGTGACGTGGCCAGGTCAAACTGACCTGTGGGCCCGTGGGGGTTAGTTTAATTTAAACACAGATAAAACCTGGGTTAGTTAGGGCGTGGGGCCCAGGTGTCAGTGAGAGATAGGGCTGTTAGCAGGGTCATTAGCGACTAGGTAAGTGCGCCACGTCGGCGTCACCGGAGACCAGCCGGCGGCGACCAAACCCGGGGCGGCAACACGCCGGAGTTGCTCGGGTTTCGCGTACAGACAGCGGTTTGAGCCGCGGTTGATCTCTACGGACGCGTCGTGGTGAGGCGCGTCGTTTGGTAGCAGCGGGAGGTGCTGAGGTGGTCGGAATCAGCAACGGCGGCGAGCGAGGCGGCGGCCGGAGCTCGGGTGGGTGCGGGGTTAGTGCTGCGGCTTGCAAACGAGCTAGCTGCCACGCTAGCGTTACTCCACGGGTCGTTGCGAGTGCAACGGACGCACGCGCGGGGCCATTTGGTCACCGGGGCTTCGCCGGCAACGAGCCCGCGCGGCGACGGCTACGGTAAGCAAGGGGGCGGCGGCTACGGCAAACAAACGAAGGCGGGATTAGGGGGAAGAAGACCGGGGGCTCACCACGGTCACGAAGAGATGCTCGGCGAGGTCGGGGACGGTCCGGAGCCGGCGAATTTGACGAAGATGGCCGGCGGGTCCGAGGTAGAAGACGACGGCGATGGCGGCGATGCAGGGCTTCTGGAGGGCTGTGGATCGGTGGGGAGGAAGAGGGGGTCGATTCGGAGCTCCTGGGTGCATCGGCGAGGCTAGGGGTGGCCGGTGGCCATGGGTACGGCGACGGTGGCGACGGGGCTCCGCTCGGTGGAGGAGAGAGGGAGCCAAGGAAAGGGGGAGACGATGGAAGAGGTCGAGGGGTTCCAGGGGGTCGGGGCATCGTGGTGGTGTGAGGGGGGGAGGCTCGGGAACGCCTCGGTGGAAGCAGGAGGTGGCCGAGGCGGCATCGGCGCTCGCCACCGAGCTGCTTCGGTGCGAGGGGAGGAAGATGACAAGGGAAAGGAGGTGGGCTGGGCCGGCCAGGTGGGGGGAGCTGGGCCGGCTGGTGGCTGCACGGGTGAGGCCAGGTAGGCTTTACTCCTTTTTTTTGTTCTGTTTCTTTTATTTAATATCTTTTGCCATTGTTTGAATTTAAACAAATTCAAACAATGCCAAAAACTCCTCTGAATATTTTTATTTTGCTAGATGGACTTTTCCAAAAGCTCATAAAATATTTCAGGGGTATTTGAAATTATATTCTAATTATATGAATATAATTCAAATTCAAATAGCTAATGATTTAAATTCAAAGTCCCAAAAAATAAATCCTTAAAAATGTTCAATATTTTGGTTGGGACCAGAACCCTTACCAAAAATTATCAAACATTTAAGAAGAGCCTTTTGGAGCAATGAATAAGATTTCTAGGGTTTTTGCCCCTCTTTTATTTAGGGTTTTGAGGCTTCCAATATTCCTCAATTCAAGTTTCAAAAATATAGACATGATGCACACATGAAGCTAACCTAGAGCAGTGCCAGAAGCTAGGGATGTGACAACTCACCCCCACTAAACAAGAATCTCGTCTCGAGATTCAAGCGTAGGGTAAGGTGAAGGGTAACGCAGACTAATATAATCTTCACGATCCAGGTTGCACTTCATAGGAACGTTGATTCGATCACCATCTTTGTCTTGTCGTCTTGTTCTGAGAACTCCAACTAACATGACAACGAGAGGAAAGGAAAGACCATAAAAGAATCGTTCTTCTCGAGGGTTGAACAACTCAGGATTAACTCACGGAATGGGACATAGCAACATCTCTCGAGCTGAGGGACAAAGCACACATCCATAAGAATGGAGTGAAGCAGATGACGAAGGTTCACTAGGTAGACAACAATTTCACGCTTAAGAAGGTGGTAAACAATTGTCAACGTAGCGAGGAGTTGAATTGCCATGATACCATAACGATGCACCTTAGGGAAGGTGACTTGTAGATATATCCCCTTAAGTGGCAAAAAGAATTACTTTTGATTCAGAGATCATTGAAACTCTTTAAACCAGCCTAAGGCAATTCTCGAGCGATCGTTTGGAGGGGGTCGGTAGAATGGCATACTCGGACTTGGATGATGTGGATTACCTTGTTGAAGACAACGTAATGGATGATTTTGCTTATCACCGGAAATGGAAGAGACCCATGGTAGAATGGCACATTGGCGGTGCAGGCTGGGAACAAAATGCAAATGCTGGGAATGATTCTAGTAACTGGGGAAGAACCCAACAATAGAGAGTGGATTCACTGTTTGAAAAGATCATAGCATTGCCGAGGAAACTGAGAGCAAACCCAGTTAGTGCCGATGATAACACGTAGCGCTTGTGCGTGCTCTCAAGAACTTGAGCATTTCCATATTCATCTAGGTTTTATCAACAACCGCGTTAAGGGTGCTGACAACACAACATACTACCATGATGAATAGCGATGGACGATGCAGATGCGAAGGAGGATAACACTTTCTCAGATTTCCCTTAGCGAGGCCAAGCAAATAAAATCTGGATGATCGACCGAGAGACATTTAGCACTCCGCTTCTAATGTTCTCCTTGATGTGCTAGCGTAACCCATTCATAGATATGGTTTGATATCTAGAACATCAAGTAAAGGTCGGACTTCGGGAGCACAAGAATCCATAAGGAACAACTAGGGAGGTAAATCCTACGAAATCCTTATGGGGAGGTGGCCAACTTCCTCAATCAAGATATTATAATAACAGGGCTACCGGATGGGTGTGTTGGCCACGACATCCACCTTACCGGTTTTCGAGGGACCGATATTATAGTTCTTGGGAAATGTTCCAAACCATCATATCTGCCTGAGATTCAGATCTGGTTGGTGTCAGGATATTCCAGACTCATCGAGTCTAGGAAGAAAAATGAAAGTTTGCAACACAAATCGACGAGATGACGTTGCGGGATTCTCGGGAGATGAACTACGATAGCAAGCTCCAAAACATGAGCTGGTTCTGCTACAAACATGTGAACATGTTGTCCAAGACAAGCATGACCACAAAGTAGTCTTATAATAAAACACTACCGGTTCAGGAGGGGGAACCATCATTAATGACATCGAAGTCTCCACGCGTGGAAGTCCAAAGAGTTCACCTTGGACAGACTCCTTTATCTTTGAACAACTCAATCAGTGGCTTGGTGTGCTAGGATATACATATAGAATGGAGGTTGCAAATCTCCAGACCACAGAATACTTCGCACGTATGCATGACTGACTTGGGATGATTCCAGAGGAAGCAAAACTAACTTTCTCAAATTCACGGCGGCCACTTTCACCAAATGCACGTGTATAAGAGAAAGTCACTCCTTTCATCAAACAAATACTTCATGAGCTAGCATGAAGAAAATGCTTTCAAAAGTTTCCAACACTAGCTTAATGTCCGACAAAATCATGGAGGAGATAAGGATGTTGTCAATGGGCTCAACAACAATTCATCTAGGTTTCCTTTTAAAAGGAATTCCATAGTTAAGTGAACAAGTGATAGCATTGGTCAGACCAAAGATGTAATGGTGTATGCTCGAGGGATCAACCACGAATAAGACAACATTACGAGCATCATTGGTACTGATTTGATTTGAAGATAGCCCACACTCAAATCAAAGGATTGATAAGACAATAGGTCCAGCAACTGATCACAGGGACCAATCGATGAAGATATCATCTTTCTTCAACACACACTACACAAGATTATCCCTTTGGAACGAACTAAGTCAGGCAAGCTTTTATCTTCCAACTCTCCAAGTTGTTGTCTAGCTTAACCAACTAGCTCCGGGATATCCAACACAGATTCTTGGAGAAAGGGTGGTTCACAAGAAACCAACTTGATCACAAGCCCAACATAACAGTCAGGAAATAACCCGGTAACGCTTCCAAGAAGATATTTGGAAAGTCACGAACCACCGGTATGTTACTAAGCTCGAGAACAATCTTGCCTTTCAGGGCAAGACGATATGATCAAATGAGCGAGGACTTGACAAAATCCTAACTCATCAATCGAAATGTGCACCAGGAAGATGGACAAGGTAGCACGATCAATCTTAGAAGGATGATTCAAAAACCAACACGCTAAGAATGAAATTATTGTCCTTTAACTACCAAGCAACGAGGTTGCTAGGAGTATTGATTTCACACATCACGATTCACTTGTCGACATTCCGGTTATAACCACACGGAACCGAGGAATGAGTAATGATGGCGAGAAGTATCACTGTACCAATAGTTCACAGGATGGTGTGCAATTCCTATAACAATCCCGATATAAAATATGTAATACTCCAAGGTAGAGCAGAACAAAAGCTGGATTAGCAATTTGATCTGCGGAGCACAACTTCTTTGACCCAATCCTGGATATGGATGAGGTACCGGAGTTTGTTTCTCCAAGTCATTCAGGACAGAATGGCTTGACGGACCACAAGAGTAATAGGCATCGATAAACGAACACACGCATACTCTTGACTATCAATTGATAGACGAAGGTCAGAATGCAACTAAAGAGAACAACTCAAAGGAACATATAATTTTCTGAGTTGTGGATGCATAGATTAGTATGTCGAGCGAGATCAACATTTCTTCCAGATAACCCATGCAGAGAGGTAGGACTGGCAGAGTCACGATTTATGAATGGAGATCTCCTCAAGAGTACTCTAATTGTGATCTTTTGATCCAATAAACATCTGCCATAAGCGGTTCATAGTATTTGAAAGAAGGAAATACCACGGACCTCGAGGACTATCGCAAAGTTTCTAATATCCTGAAGGAACTAGCAAACACTATCAACATGAAGTAAGTAGAGTGAATCTCGGGTTCAAAACCCAGAAGTAGAATGCCTACTAACTAATAACATCACGGGATGCTTTCGAGAATGATGGCCAGAATCATCACACTGGGAACACAAATCATGGCTAAATTACTAGATGATCCCCTAAGACACCTAGGGTCATAATAATATCTCCAACATATATGTCAAGGTAACGGAGTACCTCAATTCACTGATTAGTGTGGTTAATCTGGCCCATGGGAACATTGAAACGGGAAGAAAAGGATTTGCAAATGCATCCGACTATTTAGAAACCTGGGATGACTCGGACAGCATAACGGCTGTAAATGCTCAGAAAAGATTTGAGACATTCACAAAAATGGTGGCATAACCACTCAGAAACACAATATCAAGGTTTCGAGATCAACAGTTAACGTACGGAAGTAGAAGAAACTAAACTCAAGCTTAAATCCAACAATCTATAAGTCTACGGATTAGTACACGTGATCCTGATAGGAAGAAGACATAGCCTAGTTCTTAATCCCCGTAGGAAAGATAAGATGACTCAGATCAGAAGGGCATGAGGTAAAGGAGTAAAAAGAGCCTTACGTTCCATCCCACAATCAATTCCCTTATATAACTAAAGAATTTCTAGACTCAACTTCGACCAGTTTGGCTTGGTAATCCTACAGGCAGTCAAGCTCTGATACCAACGCTGTCAGGACCCCGACTCAATGTCACATCGATCGAGCATGTAACACCTCATATCACTTTGCGGCCTCACGCACGGTATTCCCACGGGTGTCGCCTTACCTTTGCCCGGGACCGTTTGCGTCTTTTGGCACACGTATATGCTAGTGTCGCTAGCATCCATATGATAAGGAGCCCGGGCTGACATGGCTAGTCGTAAACCCAAAGTGGCACAGACTTACAGAGACAGGCATCCATGACCCAGCATCGAACGTGTCGGTCATCAGCGAGCGAATCCAGGCTGTAGCACTGGGCTAGCAGGACTCCGGTGAACCGGGCTGTAGCGGGCTAACAGGACTCCGGTATTCATCGCGTGACATTTCCCCGAAGGGACAGACACAGGAACGAAGAAGGACACATGCCGGCCAGCCTAAGTGTTCCGGAGCAGCAGCAAGCTACCATGGCTCAGTGGAAACACTAGGAGACATTTCCCGGTAAGAGAGGCTACTAAGGATAAACAACTAGATAGCCAGATCCCACACATACCAAGCATTTCAATAACATACACACAATATGCTTGATATGTGCAAATACAACATGGCATCACAACATGACTCTACGACTCAAGTATTTATTCATTAGGCTCCGAGGAGCGAGATATTACAAACATGGGTCTCATGACCCAACAATCAGAGCATACAAATCAAAGCACAAGCGGAAGCTATCATGTCTGAGTACAGACATCTATAAATGAAAAAGGCTGAGAAGCCTGACTATCTACCAAATCCTGCCGATGCGCAAGATCGTAGCTGAGGTAACAAGCTAAACGTCGAAGTCCACGCGAAACTACTAGTGAGACCGAAGTCTCTCTGCAAAAACATAAAATAGGCAAACGTGAGTACAAATGTACCCAGCAAGACTTACATCAGAACTATCTACATATGCATCCTTATCAACAAAGGGATGGTGGGGTTTAACTGCAGCAAGCCAGCTTTGACTCGGTGGCTATCCTGACTACGACTGCAATGTAACTCTTTTGAGGTGGCGCACACGAGTCCACATATTCCCCATATCAATACACCACTATGGATCCGCTCCCGTCTCCCTACGAGAACGCCATCCATAGCACTCACGCTTATCTTGCGTATTTTAGAGTATCCACTTTCACTTGTCTATGAACTGATATAAGCAACCCAGAAGTCCTTTACCGCGGACACGGCTATTCGAATAGATGATGTTAACCCTGCAGGGGTGTACTTCTTCATACATGTTTCCACCACTTAGCGTCTGCACACGACATGTGCTCGGCAGACTTCAAGCGAAAGCCGACGTGGGTGTAGACCACGACCTACCTAAACACCTAAGTCTCTAGTCCAGGTTTATCGCCTATTCAGGTTCCATCCATGAGGAGATCCGGCCGGAGTTTCGCTCACAGCCCCAAACGATGTGAACAGGGTTCCGTGACACCAAACGGGCGCCCGATATACCCGGCCACGTGCCTACCGCATCACAGCCCACCCCTACGGTCAGCGCTGTCCACGGCCTCCAGCATACTACAAACACCAGAAACTACTTGCAACTCCTGGACAGAGGACAAGGGTGAATAAGAAGTCGAGCGGGGTCATATTTCAGGGCCCAATGTATGGTAGTAGCTGAATCATGGATCACAAACACAGAACTCAGTTCCTGAGGACGGCTTCAATGAGACAACCCACCATGTACTCCTACATGGCCTCTCACCGCTACCTTTACCAAATCATGTTCACACACTTAGCTCACACACAGTAGGACATGTTCACACACCTCTAATTCATCCCCGATGAATCAGACCTGACTCAACTCTAAGCAGTAGCAGGCATGACAAACAAACATGAATGAGTAGGCACAACAGGGCTCAAACAACTCCTACTCATGCTAGTGGGTTTCATCTATTTACTGTGGCAATGACAGGTCATGCAGAGGATAAAGGGGTTCAACTACCGCAGCATGTAACAGTTGAATCGGTGTTGTCCTAATGCGGTAAAAGAGAGCAGGAGCGAGAGAGTGGGATTGTATCGGAATGAACAAGGGGGTTTTGCTTGCCTGGCACTTCTGAAGATAACATTGAGTCTTCATCAGTGTCAACGATCACATCATCGGTATCACGTCTATCGAGAGGGGACAATTACCGGCAACATAGAAGGGAACACAATCAATGCAATGCACAATATGATGCATGATCATGACATGGCAAAATGAATGTGTTTTGAGCTAATGCAACTAGCAACAGATTAAATGAAGTTGGTTTGAATACAAGATTCAAATTTAAACTCCATATGTGATTATTCAAATGCCATTTAATTCATTTGTCCTAAACAGTAGTGATAAGTTGTTCTAACATGCATGAAAATGGTACAGATGGATTCCTTGAATTTTTCTGATAATTTTTCATATATAATTTATTTAATTTGGAGTTACAGTTAATTTTCTATGATTTATTGAAGTTTAGGACATTTTCTGAAATTTCAGAATTAAATTAAATCCAGAAAACACTTATTGCGTCAGCCCCACGTCACAGTGACGTCAGCAGGGTCAACTGGGCTGGCTCGGTCAAACCTGACGTGTGGGGGCCACACGTCAGTGACACAGGGCTAGTTAGTGTCAATGACAGGTGGGGCCGGGTCAAAGGCCACGTCATCAAGTCAACTCTGTCATGTGGGGCCAGTCAACGTGTGACGTGGCCAGGTCAAACTGACCTGTGGGCCCGTGGGGGTTAGTTTAATTTAAACACAGATAAAACCTGGGTTAGTTAGGGCGTGGGGCCCAGGTGTCAGTGAGAGATAGGGCTGTTAGCAGGGTCATTAGCGACTAGGTAAGTGCGCCACGTCGGCGTCACCGGAGACCAGCCGGCGGCGACCAAACCCGGGGCGGCAACACGCCGGAGTTGCTCGGGTTTCGCGTACAGACAGCGGTTTGAGCCGCGGTTGATCTCTACGGACGCGTCGTGGTGAGGCGCGTCGTTTGGTAGCAGCGGGAGGTGCTGAGGTGGTCGGAATCAGCAACGGCGGCGAGCGAGGCGGCGGCCGGAGCTCGGGTGGGTGCGGGGTTAGTGATGTGGCTTGCAAACGAGCTAGCTGCCACGCTAGCGTTACTCCACGGGTCGTTGCGAGTGCAACGGACGCACGCGCGGGGCCATTTGGTCACCGGGGCTTCGCCAGCGACGAGCCCGCGCGGCGACGGCTACGGTAAGCAAGGGGGCGGCGGCTACGGCAAACAAACGAAGGCGGGATTAGGGGGAAGAGGACCGGGGGCTCACCACGGTCACGAAGAGATGCTCGGCGAGGTCGGGGACGGTCCGGAGCCGGCGAATTTGACGAAGATGGCCGGCGGGTCCGAGGTAGAAGACGACAGCGATGGCGGCGATGCAGGGCTTCCGGAGGGCTGTGGATCGCTGGGGAGGAAGAGGGGGTCGAGGCGGAGCTCCTGGGTGCATTGGCGAGGCTAGGGGTGGCCGGTGGCCATGGGTACGGCGACGGTGGCGACGGGGCTCCGCTCGGTGGAGGAGAGAGGGAGCCAAGGAAAGGGGGAGACGATGGAAGAGGTCGAGGGGTTCCAGGGGGTCGGGGCATCGTGGTGGCGTGAGGGGGGAGGCTCGGGAACGCCTCGGTGGAAGCAGGAGGTGGCCGAGGCGGCATCGGCGCTCGCCACCGAGCTGCTTCGGTGCGAGGGGAGGAAGATGACAAGGGAAAGGAGGTGGGATGGGCCGGCCAGGTGGGGGGAGCTGGGCCGGCTGGTGGCTGCACGGGTGAGGCCAGGTAGGCTTTACTCCTTTTTTTTGTTCTGTTTCTTTTATTTAATATCTTTTGCCATTGTTTGAATTTAAACAAATTCAAACAATGCCAAAAACTCCTCTGAATATTTTTATTTTGCTAGATGGACTTTTCCAAAAGCTCATAAAATATTTCAGGGGTATTTGAAATTATATTCTAACTATATGAATATAATTCAAATTCAAATAGCTAATGATTTAAATTCAAAGTCCCAAAAATAAATCCTTAAAAATGTTCAATATTTTGGTTGGGACCAGAACCCTTACCAAAAATTATCAAACATTTAAGAAGAGCCTTTTGGAGCAATGAATAAGATTTCTAGGGTTTTAGCCCCTCTTTTATTTAGGGTTTTGAGGCTTCCAATATTCCTCAATTCAAGTTTCAAAAATATAGACATGATGCACACATGAAGCTAACCTAGAGCAGTGCCAGAAGCTAGGGATGTGACAGCAGAGTTTGTACAATTTTTTTCCCACAGCCAACGGATTTCCGTAGTCACAAAGGACTAGTTCTGTTTATGGTATTTCGGAAGAAAACACAGCTAACCAGTACACACCCATCCTACCTCTCGATGCTAGGAATCACCCTAGACACCGTCCAAGAAAAACTTTTGAGAAGGGGAGATCACAATCTCGAATAGCATGGGTTCAAATTTATATACGCGCGCTCTAAGGGGTGCCCCCCTCTCGGTCTCAACCGGAAACACCCATGCCCCCTGACCGGATGACTGGCTTTAATCCAGGGCCATGGAACCATCATCACGGCCTCTCCTTTTGGTGTGTACCAGGAAAGCGGTTTGCAACTTACTAAACCATATTCCTTGCGGAAAACATGTGGTAGTACAGGGAAGGAAATGAGAGGAACTGGACTGATACGGTTTGACATGAAGTCACATAGTCTGGCATAAGACTGGCATGCTACGACACTGCCATCTTACCCATCCTCATGCCAACACATGGCCATTCATACTCACATCCATCCACTTATGGATCATCGAACTCACTTACCTCAACATTTCATAAAATAACGTTCATCGATATGCTCATCAACATGCCATGAAACTAACTAAATGAAAAACATGCCAAGACACTCATCATATCAAAAGTTCAAACATGCTTGCCTGGTTCAGAGTAGTCGGAGCCTAGCTCGGTGAAGTTCGCGGCTCCGTCACCTCCTTCGGTATCTACGGTATAAAGAAAATATATGCGCTATCGTAAATACCAAGGGGTGCACAAAAGGTATTCCAAATATTTTTCAAATAAATCTGATAAAAAACTAGACAAAATTTTAAAGAGAACAGAAAAAGAATCAATCAAAAATACCTTTCTGCTTAAAAGTTATAAAGGTTTTTGCCCAGGGACTCATCTGTAATGAAACAGAAAGTTCCCAGGGGCTAGCTTATAAAAACAGAAAACGTTCCAGTGTTGAATACGCCAGCCCAGAGGGGAAAGCGCATTTTGCCCGAAGGCGCTTCCAGAAAACGATTCAATAGAGAGGGCAGAGAGGCTGACGGTGGGGTCCCACTCGTCGGGTTTAAACTTTCAAATGGGGGGGGGGGCGAAGCTCGTTTGCGCCCGAGAGCCGCGGTGGTCGCCGGCAGCGATCCACGGCGAGTTAGGGGGATCAGAGGGTACCTCCGTGTTCAGGGCACCCTTCCGCGTCGGTTGGTGGTGGTGGTGGTCGCCGGCGAGTACCACGTCGACGGCGAGCTTTGCTCCGGCGGACGGCGGCTCGGGTGGTCGAGGGACTCGTCGGAGAGGCCTGCAGAGATCGAATTGAGGAGGGGGTTAGGCTCCTGGTAGCTAGAGGGAGTAATTGACAGGGTTAGAGCGCCGGAGATGGCCTCACCGGAACGAATCATGGTGGAGGCCGAGGCGGATCGGGGCGGCCGGAGTTGGGGGAGGAGACCTCCTCGAGGTCCTCCTAGTGGCCTGGCGGGGCGTTGGTGAGGAGTGGTGATCATGCGTGCACGAGGGTGAGCTCGGGGGCCCTTTATATAGGCGGTCCGAGGCGGTGGCCGTGAACCGCGGTCTCCGGTGACGATTACGGCGGCGCAGGGCTTGGTCGGGGTAATTAGGACGTTGGGCGTCATCGTGAAGGTCCACGGTTCCGTTTTGGTGCTAATCGAGCTGGAGTTTGGTGCTTTGGGGGTGAGTTCGACAGAACGGGGCGGCGCGGGCCCGTCGGCGGCAGGGAGCGCGTCCCGTGCTTGCCGGCCACGGTGGCGGTGCCACGGGCGTGCGCTGGCACGCATGAGGCCACGCGGAGAGCAGAGGGGCGATGGGCGGCGCGGAACTGCGTTGAGCCGCCATTATTGTCCCCTGTCGGCTGTAACGGGGTCTCGGCCGCCGCAAGACACGCCGGCGCGGGAGGCCAGGGGCGCCACCGACGCCGGGAAGACGCCAAGCGCGCATGCGGGATGCTCCAGACAGGAGGAAGAGGCGGCGAGGAACGTGCCAAGTGCACCGTGGGCATGTGACTGAACCTCTGTCGAAGATCGACACTGAACTCTGAATCTTTCTGAATTTTGAACAGCAACAGTGCATGCAAGGTGTTCGACAGAATGAATTTGGCCTCTGGTGATTTTTCCTTGAGCTGATTTTTGGTGGAGTGGCTACTCATTGCTCCAGTAGGCTGCCTGAATTTTGGTGGAATTTTTGGAGAAGTGTAGATATGAATTTCACCAAATTTGGCAAATCTGGTCCAAACTTGCAGAGACTGAATTTTGAAAAATTTGAAAAGAGAAGGAGTGGATCAAGATGGTTCTGGGTTGTGGGTACAAAGGACTATCCAGGAGAGTTGGTTTGAGGTCAAAACTCAAATGCAAAAGGGTACTTGCTTTGAAAATCACTCAGGCTCCAAATAATTTTCAGAAATGATTTGAGTGAAAAGAAAATTAGGATAGAATCCAAAACTTTCTTGGATTAGTTGGGACAGAGAACTTAGGTTGATTACAAGGAGGAGGGGAGGTTTTGGAGGGGTTTTACCACATGGGCAAAATACAGAGTCATGGGTGGTTTTCAAGATATGAAAATCCCAAGTTTTTCATAGAGTTTCTTTTTAAAAGAAAAAAGATTAAACTCCCAAAATAAATTTGAGAGGGAACCAACAGAGAAGAAGTTTCAAAAGATCAAACACCATAGCTTGAATAAAAAATAAAAACCTTTCCAAACAAAAGGAAGTTTTTAAGAGGAAGGTTTTCTGGAAAAAATTTAAATGGCCTCTTTTAAAATCCAACAAAGTTTTTGATGAAAACCAAATTAAAATTTTTGGAGTGTCACAGCGAAGCGGGGAAAACGGGGCGGTGGCACGACGAGCGAGCGGTGCAGGCATGGCGCGTCGGCGCGGGGTAACGGGTGCGGCCAAACGGAGCGGCGCACGGCCAGGGCACGGCCTGACCGCGGTGAGCACGCACGAGGGGGTTGCGGGTGAGCGTGGCGACCTCGTTGACGAGCAGGGGAAAGGGGAGGACGAACGGGTCCTCACCGGCGTTGGTGAGTAGGGGGGCGTCGAGGTGCGTGGAGGCCGTTCAGGGAGGAGGACGGGGACGACAGGGCAACGACGGAGATGAGGTCGTCGACGGAGAGGACGGCGGCATCATGGTCGACGCGGCAAGGTGCTCCGGCAAGGTAGGCGCCGAGAGAGTGGGTGAGGAGGCGACGCCGGCGGAGACCTCGGGCGATGGTGGACGGTGACGGGTAGCCGCAGGGCATCGGGGGTGATGGAATCGGGGCCGATCCGGATCCAGTTCGATGGGGGAGGAGAAGGGGATCGTGGGGGGGAAGTGGGGTGTCGGCTAGGGTTGCGGGGGGTGAGGGGAGTGGATAAGGAGTGGGGTTTGGGCCGGCCGGTTGCTGGGCTGGCCGGCTGTGTGGCTAGTTGGGCCTCCTGGCCCAGGGGAGGGGGGGGGTTCTCTTTCTATTTTTTTGTTCTTTTGTTTTCTGGTTTTAATCTTTTCTTTTATTTACTTTATTTGTTTCTGTTTTCTTTTTCTTATTTAATAGTTTATAGTTTTTAGAAAAAGTGAAACTCACCCCTCAATTAGATTTGTAAAGTCAACTGTTCTCACAAAAAGTTTGGGACAAAAGTAAAGTACCTTGTATTCTCTATTAATTATAAAGACATTTAAGTTATTGTTTCGGTCATTGTTTTATTTATTTTAGTGCCTCTAATTATTTTATAATGATGTGGATCCTCCACCATAATTACTTATGATTTATCCGACACAACCCGATCAATTTAGTTTTAATATTTGAAAACCTTTGTTGTTTGCCTATTTTTGAATTTGAATTTTGAATCAGTTTTGAACTGACGCGAGATTAACAACAGTAACTGTGGTGACGTGGCATCATTAACGTGGGATTACTGTAGCCTAATTATCCGGGCGTCACAATTCTCCTCCACTACAAGAAATCTCGTCCCGAGATTTAAGAGGTAGTGAAAGGGGGAAAGGTTTGGTAACGAATCTAGCGGGTCTTCTCATCCTGTCTTGCTCTTCTCGAAGAGGCCGGACCAATACATTGATGTATTCATTTCTCTGCTTCAGGTCATCATGATGAAGTCGGCGTCCTTTCTTCCGGAACTCCATCGTACTTATGAAAGAATAAAGGGTGGGCATACAGGGAGAGCAGACCTCTTCAAGGTCGACTATCTGGTCGATAACATCGAGGAAGGTGGTGAAAGTAACTCTCGAATTGAAACCTTAGAAAATATTGAGAGCAAGTTAAGAAGGTCTCATGAGAAGTAGGCAATTGTTCGGTGCTTGAAACAGGGCGTGAAAGGGGTTCAAAGCAACGAGAATAAGTATTGCGTCTGATACCGGAATGGATCACTAGGAAGTTGGCTCGCGAATTACATACGAAGCCAAACGCGAGAAATAATTTTTGCAATAGGGGTGTACAGGAGAGCCAGGTTTTGATCATGTGGAACTGTGGGTTATGGGCCCACCATGCGGGTTAAAAGTAGGAAGGGCGGTGACGTCTTGTATGACCATGTAGGCACCACATGTCAGCGGATAGCCTGTCAGTTATGTCGGCAACAATGTCGGTACCAAGGGCGAGGGACAAAGAGAAAGTTCTTGTCCATCGGTGGCTACCAGAATGTCATCAAGAATAGTAACAGGGTCTTGCTGACAGAATTTTACAACGAGGTGTTTACATAAGCAGCAGAATATTACTGCTTAGATCATATAGATCACAAGAAAGGTTAAACCAAACAATGGAAAGGAAAATATGATTATCAGATTAAACAGAACAATGGAAAGGAAAATGTGTTAAAACACATATTTCAGGGGTATTTCCTTCCCAAGGACAAACAGAGCATGATATCCATGACATGATAGAAGTAGAAAACCATTTAGGTAAGGGGAAAGAAATTTCATGATATTACCCATATAACGGTGTTTGGATAATTGAGCAGGAAAAATTTAGCATTGGGCTTCAAATGTTCCTGTTGAAAATCGGAGTACCATAGACATGCTTCGAGATAGCATTGACATGGTATTCAAGCAAAGGTCAGACTTTGGGATACACAAAGGATCCATCAGAAACAACTTATAGAATAAGTCTTACGATTCCCTCATGGAAGAATCGCTAACCTTGCTAAAAAGGAAACTAGTTCATTCGGCCAGGTGTGCTAAGCATGACATCACCTTACCGGGCCGTATAAAGACCAACATTTATAACTCTTGGAAATATGTTCCAACCATCATATTTGTCCAAAATATAGGTCTGATTGGTGTCAGGATACCTCAGACTCAGGATGCCTGAGAAGAAAAGGTGCAATACAATTGACGAGACGACATTGTAAGATTCTCGAGAAATGTACTATGGTAGCGAGTTCCGAAACAAGAGTTCATCATTAAATCAAGGAGTGGTGAGGAGGTGACTGATTGACTCAACGACAATCCATTGACATTTCCAAAAAGGATGGATTTCCACAACTATGTGAACAAGGAGATAGCATTAGCCAGATCAAATGACTTAATGATGTATGCTGCAGGAGAACATACCCAATTAAACAAGGGTTGAAAGGTGCACTCAAAATATGGGTTGGGTTGCACGCCCAATGTCGGAATGGCGATTGAGCAACCAACACACTAAATGGGAATTATTGTCCAATAACTCTGAAGCAATAGGGTTGCTAGAGATATTAAATTTGCACAACAGAGTTCACTCAACACGGGGACCAAGAAAAGAATGGTGATGGTGAGAAGCATCACTGTATCACAAATTCTTAAGAGGTGGTGTAATTCTCACAATATTGATGACATAAGAGATGGTAATGTTCCGAGTAAAGAAGATCAATTGCTGGATAGCAAGGAACTCAAGGTATAACACTAAACACAAACAAGTTTGTGTTGGAGGGAAGGCAGTGGAGTGGTCGATGATAACACCAATCATCGAGGGCAAGGATGGTCTTTCTCAACATAATTTCAATTGATATCCTGGAAGAGCTCAGAATGCTGATGATGATCACGACATAGCAGTCGAGAGATTTCAAGATGTAATCGGTCGGCGATGACATCAAGTCAAGGGAATGGTGAAGCGAAAGGTTATTTGAACCAAGGGTATGACATAAACTCGAAATCAAGTTTGTTGTTCAAGGAGAAATGATATGACGAGGAAGATGGACATAATCTTAGCTCATCGTCGAAAATTTTGCTACCGGCAGAAGGGCCAGGTAGCATAGTGAAAATTAGCACTATGATGATAGTCGATCAGGCTAGGATCGACATGCTCGAGTACAAACTCGTGAGTAAAGGAGATTACTAAGAGTTGTTTAATCGTGGTGCAGACATGATTTAGTTATCGGTGTCCTCGAGTGACTAACAACTCGGAACCGGCAAACATTGGAATCGGTGAGAAATAATACTTAATAAAGGCTCATAATAAGCAACATGGTTCGGTGATATTATCGAGATACCAGAGGGTAATACTCGGATGTAGAGCAACATAGAGGGTTGACAAGTGTATTGATCTTGCAAAGGACAAGTACTTTAACTTGTCCGAGAAAAGGAATCAAGGAATATCAATATGGTCGAAACCATAGTTGCAAGGGATCCAATTCAAAGACACCGAAAGAATTATCCAACTGATTAAAAGTTTTGCAAGAAGCTTCCATGATAAGTTCCACATCGGGTCCATGGGCATGAACACTAAGTTCAAGGCCGACTCCCACTTCGTTAATGCATAACATTTCATTCACTTCTTGTCTTCAAAGAAGTTGTAGTGTTGAAATTTTATCCGGCGAAGCACCAGAAGAGTATGACTCGTGAAAACTTTCGGGTTCACACGGTTTTTTGAGAAGGTATAGGTTCAACCCATCGGGGAATCTTAGAAACATATACCACAAGCTTCAAGAGTAAATATCACCAGCTCGAAAGCAGAGCATGGTAGGCCAAATCAAGGAATAGGATTTTCCAATGGCATTATGTATTAGGGAAAGAACTTCCAAAGTGGTAGAATATGAAGGACGTTGTCGGATAAAATCCAAATAGGATCCGATGGTCCTCAAGGGATCTGATGTAAGCATCAGTACTCAACCAGAGGAAGAAACCATGCAAAGGCATTGGATTATAGAAATAACTGACTAATCCAGAGCTCAAATGCAAAGGAATTATGATTTTCAAACCAAGGGATCAGAAGCAATGTTCTGATTAGGGATGGATAAGTTGAATAGCCTTAGGGGTACAATCGACGGCAATTGGATTGGTTGAGAACCAGCTCATGTTTAAAATGACGTCTGAGCCGGAAAGATAATTTAAAAGGATCAACTGATGATTGTGTGCATTCGCACTCATGTTGAATCAAAAGGATCAAAATGAAAGTGCCTAAGGATACTAATGAATATTGCCAGACATATGGAAAGCATCCATCATGCAAGCAGACAATTATTGCACAGCAATAAGCTACTAAGGATTTTTAGAGGATCGAATAGTATTTCGATGACCATTGTGTAACACATGGACAACTGGGGGATGAGCGGATACTCGATAAGTACGAGAATTATCCGTAGGGGTATTCAGGTGACAAAGAACAGCAACGCAGTAGGCTCAAAGGATTATCAAAACATCGACGAGTATTTCGGGGTATCTTGTAATAACAAGACCAACTGGGGATGAATGTAAGAATAACAACTGCAAGTACTTATCCATAAGGGTTGACGGTGGAAGGGGAATTGCAAACGCAATGAACACAAGTTCTCGGGTCAATAGCGGAGAGTATCTTCAGGGTCTTCACGTGTAGTAGGCGATCAACAGTAAAAGGGGGCTCTCCGGGTGAAAGTGACAACGAGATCCTAATGTTAGATTTAGCAAAATTCGTTTAACCCGAATAGAAGTGAGATCAGAGTCCCAGAGTATAGATGAGTAAAATATCCTAATACCACCCAATGGCGACGTGGGCTCGTAAGGCACACAGCCATGTTAGTAAAAGTTTTGTAATGACTAGACTCAACTTCGGCCAAGGAGTGTGGAAGGGGAATTCCTACAGGCAGTTGGCTCTGATACCAACTTGTGACGCCCCCGATTTAATCGTACACAAATCATACACGCAAACGTGTACGATCAAGATCAGGGACTCACGGGAAGATATCACAACACAACTCTACAAATAAAATAAGTCATACAAGCATCATAATACAAGCCAGGGGCCTCGAGGGCTCGAATACAAGAGCTCGATCATAGACGAGTCAGCGGAAGCAACAATATCTGAGTACAGACATAAGTTAAACAAGTTTGCCTTAAGAAGGCTAGCACAAACTGGGATACAGATCGAAAGAGGCGCAGGCCTCCTGCCTGGGATCCTCCTAAACTACTCCTGGTCGTCGTCAGCGGGCAGCACGTAGTAGTAGGCACCTCCGGTGTAGTAGGAGTCGTCGCCGAAGGTGGCGTCTGGCTCCTAGGCTCCAACATCTGGTTGCGACAACCAGGTAGAAGGGATAGGGGGAAAAGAGGGAGAAAGCAACCGTGAGTACTCATCCAAAGTACTCGCAAGCAAGGAGCTATACTACATATGTATGCATTGGTATCAAATGGATTAAGGGAATCATATGTGGAGTGAACTGCAGAAAGCCGGAATAAGGGGGGGATAGCTAGTCCTTTCGAAGACTACGCTTCTGGCAGCCTCGGTCTTGCAGCATGTAGAAGAGAGTAGACGGAAGTCCTCCAAGTAGCATCGCATAGCATAATCCTAACCGATGATCCTCCCCTCGTCGCCCTGTGAGAGAGCGACCACCGGTTGTATCTGGCACTTGGAAGGGTGTGTTTTATTAAGTATCCGGTAATAGTTGTCATAAGGTCAAGGTACAACTCCAAGTCGTCCTGTTACCGAAGATCACGGCTATTCGAATAGATTAACTTCCCTGCAGGGGTGCACCACATAACCCAACACGCTCGATCCCATTTGGCCGGACACACTTTTCTGGGTCATGCCCGGCCGCGAAAGATCAACACGTCGCAGCCCCACCTAGGCACAACAGAGAGGCCAGCACGCCGGTCTAAACCTAAGCACACAGGGGTCTGGGCCCATCGCCCATAGCACACCTGCATGTTGCGTACGCGGCCGGAGAGCAGACCTAGCAACCTCCATTACAAAGGAAGTCATGTTACACGGTCCAACCCGGTGCGCGCCGCTCAGTCGCTGGCGTCACGAAGTGCTTCGGCTGATACCACGACGTCGAGTGCCCATAACTGTCCCCGCGTAGATGGTTAGTGCGTATAGACCAAATGGCCAGACTCAGATCAAATACCCAGATCTCGTTAAGCGTGTTAAGTATCCGCGAACGCCGACCAGGGCCAGGCCACCTCTCTCCTAGGTGGCCTCAACCTGCCCTATCACTCCGCCACAAAGTAACAGTCGGGGGCCGTCGGGAACCCAGGCCCACCACTACCTGGATGGAGCCACCTGCCCCTTCAGCCCCCATCTCCGAACAGTATCACAGGTAATGTAACTGTGTAAAGTATATAGTATATGCCCGTGATCACCTCCCGAAGTGATCACGGCCCAGTAGTATAGCATGGCAGACGGAAAAGAGTGTAGGGCCACTGATGGAACACTAGCATCCTATACTAAGCAGTAGGATAGCAGGTAATGGTAACAACAGTAGTAGCAAGGACAGGCTATGCATAAGGATAGGAATAACGGAAAGCAGTAACATGCTACACTACTCTAATGCAAGAAGTATAGAGAAAAGAGTAGGCGATATCTGGTGATCAAAGGGGGGGCTTGCCTGGTTGCTCTGGCAAGAGAGAGTGGTCGTCAACACCGTAGTCGTACTGGGTAGCAGCGGCGTCGGTTTCGGTGTCTAGCAAGAGAAGAGGGGGAAGAAACAATAAATATAATGCAAACAAATGCATGACGATGCATGACATGACAAAGCGTGATGCTAGGTGTGCCTTAACGCGGTACGAGGTTGTACCGGTGAAGGGGGAAAACATCCGGGAAAGTATCCCGGATGTTTCACGTTTTCGGGCAAAGGGGCCGGAGGGGGAAAGTTGCGTGTTCGCTATGCTAGGGATGCATGGCGGATGAACGGGCTGCGTATTCGAATTCGTCTCGTCGTTCTGAGCAACTTCCATGTACAAAGTTTTTTCATCTGAGCTACAGTTTCTTTTCTATTAATTTTCAAAGTTTTAATTCATTTTTAGAATTATCAGAATTAATTTAATTAGGCAATGCCATTATGATGTCAGCATGACATCAGGGTGATGTCAGCAGTCAACAGTTAGTTGACCTGGTCAAACTGGCGCGCGGGTCCCACATGTCATGGGTACAATAACCTAATTAACCTATTAATCAGTTTAATTAGTTGATTAGGTACCTAAGGTTTAATTAATTAAACTAAACAGGATTAATTAAGTTAATTAATTTAGTTAATTAATTAACATTTTTATTTACTTTTTATTTATTTATTTTTTATTCATTATTTTTTTTTAACGGTTCTTAGGGGGCGTGGGGCCCCCATGTCATTGGCCCTAGGGGCCAAACGGGCGCGGGCGACGGGAGCTGGGCGCCAGCCCGATACGGCGCTGGGCCGTGGGTGTGCAACCGACTGGGCGCCGCGGGGCGGTTGGCGGGCGCGGGCACCGGCGCGCCGGCGAGTGTGTCCGGCGGCGAGTCGGCGGATGAGCAGCGGCAGCGGCAACAGTGGAGCGGGGCGCGGTCGTGCCGTGACAGCGGAGGGGGAGCCGACACGGCCACAGCGCGATGGGGCAGAGGCTCGCGGCGCAGCTGGGTGGCGCAGGCGAGGCAGCGGGATCCAGGGGAGGCGAGGCGCAGGGATGCGGGGAAAACGGGGCGGTGGCACGTCGAGCGAGCGGCGCAGGCATGGCGCGTCGGCGTGGGGTCACGGCCAGGGCACGGCCCGACCACGGTGAGCACGCACGAGGGGGTTGCGGGTGAGTGTGGCGACCTCGTTGATGAGCAGGGGAAAGGGGAGGACGAACAGGTCCTCACCGGCGTTGGTGAGCAGGGGGCGTCGAGGTGCGTGGAGGCCGTTCAGGGAGGAGGACGGGGACGACAGGGCGACGACGGAGACGAGGTCGTCGACGGAGAGGACGGCGGCATCATGGTCGAGGCGGCAAGGTGCTCCGGCGAGGTAGGCGTCGAGAGAGTGGGCGAGGAGGCGACGCCGGCGGAGACCTCGGGCGATGGTGGACGGCGATGGGTAGCCGCAGGGCGTCGGGGGCGATGGGATCGGGGCCGATCCCGATCCAGTTCGATGGGGGAGGAGAAGGGGATCGTGGGGGGGCAAGTGGGGTGTCGGCTAGGGTTGCGGGGGGTGAGGGGAGTGGATAAGGAGTGGGGTTTGGGCCGGCCGATTGCTGGGCTGGCCGGCTGTGTGGCTAGTTGGGCCTCCTGGACCAAGGAAGAGGGGGGGTTCTCTTTCTATTTTTTTTGTTCTTTTGTTTTCTGGTTTTAATCTTTTCTTTTATTTACTTTTTTTGTTTCTGTTTTCTTTTTCTTATTTAATAGTTTATAGTTTTTAGAAAAAGTGAAACTCACCCCTCAAATAGATTTGTAAAGTCAACTGTTCTCAAAAAAAGTTTGGGACAAAAGTAAAGTACCTTGTATTCTCTATTAATTAAAAAGACATTTAAGTTATTGTTTCGGTCATTGTTTTATTTATTTTAGTGCCTCTAATTATTTTATAATGATGTGGATCCTCCACCATAATTACTTATGATTTATCCGACACAACCCGATCAATTTAGTTTTAATATTTGAAAACCTTTGTTGTTTGCCTATTTTTGAATTTGAATTTCGAATCAGTTTTGAACTAACGCGAGATTGACAACAGTAACTGTGGTGACGTGGCATCGTTAATGTGGGAGTACCCGAATTTGTCAGAACAGAAGTTAATCGACATTCCGGCAAACTCAAGGGCCTCTTGGGGTACCTTCAAAATCATCACGACACGAAGGGCCTCTCAAGGGCCTCCAGCAGCATCGGCGTCTCACAAGTAATTCAGCGGCATCACAAGTAATTCAGGGCATCACAAGGCATTAGTAGTTCAGTACATGAACAAGTTTTACAAAGCACATCAATATGTTACAACAAACAAAAGTTCTGAAATTTGTGTACCTAACTGAATTTTTAGTAACCGAATAAACTGAATTTTCAAAACTGCAAGAAGCAATTTAAAAAAAATCCTCTCATCTCATATGAGGAGTGTTAATCCTAAGAGTAATAGTTTGTTGTCCCTGTCCATTTGTCCCTCCCCAACTAGATACTAGAGTAGCACTGTTGATGCCCTGTTCTTGCTGAACTTTCTGACAGTATATACAACAACTTATCCTAAATGTGGCTAGAACTGCAGATTTACAAATTAAAGGACACAAACTCAAGCAAGCTTCCCGAACAATACCCTGACAGAAAACATAGGACAATCAATGAATTTATATAACCAGTAAGAACAAGGGGATGATTTTAGCAAGTTAAGTGCAGCTCTAGCACCTGTGCATGAAATGTATCATGTATCAAACCATCAATTAGCTGCTGAAAAACATAAATGTACCATGTGAACATATAATACCTTCACGAGCGAACTCAATGAGTGTGAACCAACAGAGTGTGGGTCACCACAGATTGTGTAGTCAAAAACCTTCAGGACAGAGTGAAAATAGTTACAATATGCTTGCAAGTAATTTGAGGAGGGAACTACACTACACAAGAACTAAACTTTGGTTAACTGAATGCATTAGCTACTAAGATGTCCAGATTAACAAACTACAGTGCACAAATCTCCTGTCATCATCAGTAAGTTCACAAATCTGATTAGGTAATGTTCCACTGTGTAGTTGACAAACTATAGTTCACAAATCTGATTAGGTAATTTGATTAGGCCCCCCACGCTTCTGCAAACCAGCCCAGGGTTCCAACCAGTGAGAGACTTGAGTAATAACTTAGTCAATAATATACTATTCTTAAACATCAACCACAAGATAACTGTAACCTTAAGAGGTACTTTAATAAACCATAATTTTCTAAAATGACATCTAAGTTGCAAAGCTTTGATCATCAGGTACATTGATCTAATGGTAAATTCACCACATGTAGTTAAAGTCCACACGCACTTATCTCTCTCCTCACTTTGAACCACGTCCTCACAGAGATATTGCAACTGCTGCTCAGCCAAATCACCCAACCTCCTCCTAATTTTGACATTATCCCAACAACCCCCAATCACCTCTGCTACAGTAATATTAAAACTAGTGTTAGCATTATACAATCTATGGAACTTACTACACAGTGCAACATTACCTAATCCATCATGGAGATTTGTGCACTGTAGTTTGTGCACAATTCTCCTGTCATCATCAGTAAGTTCACAAATCTGTCATCATCAGTAAGTTCATAGTGGAACATCATCTACAGTGCACAAATCTGAACCTACAAATCTAGGAACACAGGAGAGGGAGGAAGGAGGAAGGAGGAGAGGTACCTGGGCGGGAGGACGGCGGCTGCGGCGGCAGCGGCTGGAGGACGGCGTCGTCGACGAACTCGAGGGCAGGGGCACCGGATGCTCCTCTCGTTGATGGGGAAGGGGAGGGGTTGGAGGCAAACCCTAGCCGCCAAGCGCATGAGTGCTACAGCTAGGTGGAGTAACCTCTGCCGGAGACGACGGAGCAGGTGGCCGGCGTCGTGGTTGGAGAGGAGAGCGCGAGGAAGAGCGCCTCGTGCGCGATGAGGAGGCACGGCGTAGGCGTCGTGGGTTGGGAGGCGGCGCACGTAGGGGGAGGCGGCGCTCGAGGGGGAGGAAGGGGAGAGGGAGACTGCGGGGGCGCGTGGGCGGCTGTGGCGCCGTGGGTCGGGGCAGCGGCGGCGGCGCGGTGGAGGGAGGGACGAGGGAGGGAGCGGCGCGGTGGAGGGATAGGAAGGACGAAGTGTCTGGCGAGGGCAGTAGGTGGAGTGGGGGAGGGTTCTAATGGCACACCTCCCCTCGGTGCGCCATTAGAATTTTGTTTTAATCTAGCCCACTAACCATATCTACAGCCTAACCCTATCTATACCAGAACCCACCCACTAGCCCGACTGGTCAGCACGCAGCACACACACCAGGAGGTCCTGGGTTTGATTCCTAGGCTCCCCAATCTTTTTTATGCATTTTAAATGTTGTTTTTTATATTTATTTGTGTTTAAATATGTTCAAACTTGTTTAAATCATAACAGTAATATTTTTTATAAAAACAGTAATAATTTTTTAAAAAATATGTTCAAATTTGTTACTTGAAAATATCATCGGCGGCGGCGGTGGAGCGGGGGAGGGTGCGG
>NC_041384.1:35091239-35143347 GCF_002162155.2 Triticum dicoccoides | reverse complement strand
GCTCGTCGGCGGCGGTGGAGCGGGGGAGGGTTGCGGTGGGTCGTCGGCGGCGGTGGAGCTAGCGGGGGAGGGTGCGGGTGGGATCGAGATGGAGGGGGATCGAGATCGAGATGGAGGGGGAATCGAGATCGAGATGGAGGGGGGATCGAGATCAAGTGTCCTCATGAATTCAAAAAGTGCGCATGAAATTTAAAAATATTCATGATATCAAAAAGTGCTCATGAAATACAATCGAGAAATGAAGACTACGGTTTAAATATAATCGATCTTAGCTAGCTATCTGTTCACAATCTTCTTGCCCTTATTTTTGCAAATGGAGTTCTTCTGTGGAACGGACGTCATTTAGGTAGGGTGGTCCTGCTTCTTCTTGTGGTGTGTGCTGCTACTTCATCGTTGTCGTCATGTTCGATCTTCGGGTCGCCGTACTTGTCGAAGTCTTGCTCATTGGCTACTCCATCCATTCCGATGATCTTCCTTTTGCCTCTCCTCACGACAACACGACTGGGCTTTGACGGGTCGGTAATGAAGAAGCATTGGTCCACTTGGGAAGCCAGTACCCATGGCCCATTTTTTGCGGTGACGTTTGCGCCCACGGTCTTGGATTTTGCTTCGGGTATAACCATGGTGGTGAAATACCGGTCTTCTTTTAGGACGCTCTTGGCCCATCTGACACGGAACATCGGGACTTCTCTCCAGCGTAGCTCAGCTCCCAGATCTCCTCGATCCTTCCGTAGTACCTGTCCTTGTCGTTACCGTTGTAGGATTCCATCGTTACCCCGGAGTTCTGATAACCATCGCTCTTCATGTCCTTGTCCTCAGTGTAGAATGTGTAGCCGTTGATATCGTACGCCTCATAGGTCATCAGGTTGTGCTCGGCGCCCTGTGACAAGGCGAATATGAGTTGTTCTTCCACGGAAGAATCTTCATGTAAAGGGTACGACAGAAGCTTCTGCTTGAACCAACACGTGAAACATGAGTTGTGCTCTTTGAGTATATCTCCGTCCGTCCTTTGTTGGCCTCGGTCATTGTACGTCTTCTCAATAAAGGTTTTGTGCTCTACCACCCAAGGATCGACCACGTCTATGTGTTGTAGCGCGACTAGGTTTGCTCTTTCAAAGTCGGCGAGTCGACCCTCGAAGTCGACATGCATTTCGCGGCGACCCTCACGGTGACCCCATCCAGCGAGCCTGCCGAGGTTCCTGTTGACGGACAGACCAACGGGGTTCTCGATGCCTAGATAATTCGTGCAGTAGGAGATGCACTCTTCGGTCAGAAAGCCCCTGGCTATACTTCCCTCTGGACGTGACTTGTTGCGAACGTATCCTTTGATGACACCATTCATCATTTCGAACGGCATCATGCTGTGCAGGAACGTCAGCCCGAGTTGGATGATATCCTCCACGATATGGACCAGCAGATGCACCATAACGTCGAAGAATGCGGGCGGGAAGTACATCTCAAGCTCGCATAGTATCACCACGATCTCTTCCTGCAGCCTTCTGAGTTGCCTCACGCCAATCAACTTCCGAGAGATGACGTCGAAAAAGTTGCATAGGCCAAATAGCGTTTCACGGACGTGCGCGTCCATGATCCCACAGATTGCAACTGGAAGTATCTGCGTCATCAGC
The DNA here is from genome assembly GCF_002162155.2 of Triticum dicoccoides. Taxonomy (NCBI): domain Eukaryota; kingdom Viridiplantae; phylum Streptophyta; class Magnoliopsida; order Poales; family Poaceae; genus Triticum; species Triticum dicoccoides. The sequence continues at coordinate 35,141,719 of NC_041384.1, read as the reverse complement.
ACGTGACAGTCGTGAGACTTCATCCCGCTGAACTTCTGCTTCGCTGGGTCTAGGTATCTGCTTATCTTCCCCGCGTAACCGTAAGGAAGTTTTACTCCTAGGAGGCAGGTGAAAAACTGCTCGATCTCCGCCTGACTTAGAGTGAAGCACGCGGGAGGGTAGTCATTTCCGGTCCTCTTGGCCTTTTTGCCTTTGCAACGACTTTCTGTGTCCTGCTTCGCCTCATCATCATCATCATCATCATCATCATCATTAGCGTGAAGCTCCTGCCTGATGCCCGTTGATTTCAAGCCTGCCCTTGCTTTCGGACCATCTTTGGTCCTCTCTAGCATGTTGAGCAGGGTACCAAGTAGACTCTCGCACACGTTCTTCGTGATATGCATGACATCAAGGTTGTGAGGCACACGGTGGATCTTCCAGTACGGCAAGTCCCAGAAAACAGACCTCGTTTTCCATACCTTCAGCAGCGGCTCTGGCGCCTTTCGCTTCTTTCCTGGCTCTGGCGCCTTTTGCTTCTTTCCCGGCAGTGGGCAGTCTTTCCAATTTTTCAACAGCTCATCTATTTCCTCGCCGCTCCTCGTACACGGACGTTTTCGGGGTTCGGTTTCACCATCGAACAGATCCTTGCGTTTCCTCCACGGGTCATCGTCGCGAAGCCACCTTCGATGTCCCATGAACACGGTTTTCGAAGACCTGGGATCTCTATCTAGCTGGCGATATGTTGTGTCATCCATGCACCTTACGCATCTAGAAAATCCGTGGACTACCTGTCCCGCGAGATATCCGTAACCGAGATAGTCGTGCACTGTCGTGAGCAGTGCGGCTCTCATAGGGAAATATTCTTTCTCTGCGGCATCCCACGTATTGGCTGGCGTTTTCCACAGCGTGTCTAGCTCCTCCTTCAGCAGCCCCAGATATAGATTGATGTCGTTCCCTGGTTGTTTTGGCCCTTCAATTAGCATACTCATGTGAATGTACTTCCTCTTCATGCACAACCAGGGGGAAGGTTGTACATCCACACAAACACAGGCCAGGTGCTATGTGTGCTTCTCTGGCTGCCAAACGGATTGACTCCATCGGTGCTCGTGCCCAGCACGATGTTCCTTGGATCCTTCCCAAATTCTGGGTATTCGAAGTTCAACGCTTGCCACTGGCTCGCATCCTTAGGGTGACTCAGCATCTTGTCTTTATCTCCGGCTCATTTCCGTCATCTTCCTGCTTCTTCTCCTCCCTATCCGCGTGCCAACGCAGGAGCTTTGCTACCTTAGGGTCCGCGAAATACCGCTGCAGATGAGGAGTGATCGGAAAGTACCACACCGATTTTCGAGGAGCTTTCTTCCTCTTCTTGTATCGAGTGACGCCGCACACCGGACATATGGTAGACTCCGCGTGCTCGTCCCGATAAATGATACAATTGTTCATGCACACATGGTATTTCACGTGCGGTAAATCCAGAGGACACATGATTTTCTTCGCCTCCTCGAAACTGGTCGGGCACTTGTTCCCCTTGGGAAGACGTTCGTGCCAGAATGACATGTTCTCGTCGAAGCATGCGTCGGTCATTTTGTGTTTTACCTTCATCTCCAGAGCCATGAGCGTTACTTTCAGGCGGGTATCCTCAGGCCTGCATCCTTCATACAATGGAGTAACCACGTCTATCTCCAGTTGATCCAGCTTGGCTTTCTCTCGGGCGGCAGCTCTTGCGTTATCCGTCTGCTTGAGAAGCAGCTCTTGAATATGAGGGTCCTGCACCCAGCCTCCATCGTCGTCTGCTCCGGCATCTTCATCTTCATGATCATGCCCTTCGTCTTGATCTTCCTCATCATCATGTACGACATCTTGTACATGATGACTGTGTACAGTATCACCGTCGTGATCATGTCCTGGAGATTCTTCGTCTTCTCGTCCACCCTCGCCGCGATGGTACTTGTCTTGTTGCCCTTCCTCATTTCTTGCATGGCCCCCATGGACGACTTCATAGTCATCTTCATCACCTTGCCACCGATAGCCATCCATGAAACCACGCAAGAGCAGGTGGTCCCGCACCTGCCCGGAATCCGGGTCCGCAATAAGGCTCTTCAGCTTGCATCTTCGACACGGACATCTTATCTCCGTCTCGTTCTTTTGAAGCATATCGGCCTTCGCGGAGCTCAAAAACCTATTCACGATGCCTTTAGTCATCGTGCGGACCATGGTCGCCTGCGGGGTAGAGCAAAACAATATTTTAGAACCAAGAAAAAATTTGGCATGACCTTCCCTAAAAATAGGACCAAAAAGAATGCATAGTGCCAAAATTCTCGCCGAAACGGAAATGAATCAAAACATTCCGGCAAAATATTGGCAACTATCGCATTTCAAATACCGGTACCTTCAAACACAAACATATATGCAACACCACAAACACATGCAACACCACAAACATACATAGATCTAGCTAGGCCACAAAAAGTGCATGTGCACGTTGTTGGAGCGAGCTAGGGAGAAAAAAAGTAGATCTACATCATGAAGATAGCTTTCCCCTTACTTACCTATCAAAAAAAGGTAATTTCACCACTTAATTTTGATGAATCTATGGTGGAAATGAGGTGAGGAGGAGGAGATGGCCGAAAGCTTGGAGAAGGAGGTGGAGGGAATGAAGTGGGGAAAGTGAGTGGGTAGGTGTGGGGCTGTCCAAAATATCTTGTTGGGGTACCAGGTTACTAATGGTGCACCACTAGCAAATGCGCCATTAGTAACCCTGGTTACTAATGGCGCACCTGCAGGTGGTGTGCCATTAGTAGTTTTGCAAAAAAGTTAAAAATATATATATATATATACTAATGGTGCACCGGGTAATAGTGCGCCATTACTAGTTTAAACTAGTAATGGCGCACTATGGAACGATGCGCCATTAGTAGTTTTGCAAAAAAAAGAATAAAAAAAATTACAGTAATGGCGCACTGCCTGCTTGGTGTGCCATTACTACTTAGAACTAGTAATGGCGCACTTCAACCTGATGCGCCATTAGTATGTTTGGAAAAATGGAAAAAAATAATTTAATACTAGTGGCGCACCCTTTTTCTGGTGCGCCATTAGTGTCTTCCACACTAATGGCGTATCACCAACCGATGCGCCATTAGTATATAGTAGTGGCGCACTGCTTCCATGGTGCTCCATTAGTATCAATCCTATCTATAGCCCTTTTCCTAGTAGTGTATGGTGGAGGGGGCACCGCACACGACTAAGAGAACGATCTTGAAGATCAACTTGTGTGTCTAGAGGTGCCCCCTGCCCCCGTATATAAAGGAGCAAGGGGGGTGCGGCTGGCCCTGGGAGGAGGCGCACAGGAGGAGTCCTACTCCTACCGGGAGTAGGACTCCCCCCCCTTCCCTATTTGGATTAGGACTTGGGGGAAGGAGGAGAGGGAAGAAAGGAAAGGGGGGGCGCCGCCCCCCTCCTTGTCCAATTCAGACTTGGGGGGGAAGGGGCGCGCGGCAGACCCTAGGCCTCCTCTCCTCTTCCTCCACTAGGCCCATTAAGGCCCATTAGATTATCGGGGGGTTCCGGTAACCTCCCGGTACTCCGGTAAAATGCCGATTTCACTCGGAACACTTCCGATGTCCAAACATAGGCTTCCAATATATCAATCTTTATGTCTCGACCATTTCGAGACTCCTCGTCATGTCCATGATCACATCCGGGACTCCAAACAAACGTCGGTACATCAAAATATATAAACTCATAATGAAACTGTCATCGTAACGTTAAGCGTGCGGACCTACGGGTTCGAGAACAATGTAGACATGACCGAGACATGTCTCCGGTCAATAACCAATAGCGGAACCTGGATGCTCATATTGGCTCCTACATATTCTACGAAGATCTTTATCGGTCAGACCGCATAACAACATACGTTGTTCCCTTTGTCATCGGTATGCTACTTGCCCGAGATTTGATCGTCGGTATCTCAATACCTAGTTCAATCTCGTTACCAGCAAGTCTCTTTACTCATTTCGTAATACATCATCTCGCAACTAACTCTTTAGTTGCAATGCTTGCAAGGCTTATGTGATGTGCAATACCGAGAGGGCCCAGAGATACCTCTCCGACAGTCGGAGTGACAAATCCTAATCTCGAAATACGCCAACCCAACATGTATCTTTGGAGACACTTGTAGAGCTCCTTTATAATCACCCAGTTATGTTGTGACGTTTGGTAGCACACAAAGTGTTCCTCTAGCAAACGGGAGTTGCATAATCTCATAGTCATAGGAACATGTATAAGTCATGAAGAAAGCAATAGCAACAATACTAAACGATCGGGTGCTAAGCTAATGGAATGTGTCATGTCAATCACATCATTCTCCTAATGATGTGATCCCGTTAATCAAATGACAACACATGTCTATGGTTAGGAAACATAACCATCTTCGATTAACGAGCTAGTCAAGTAGAGGCACACTAGTGACGTTTAGTTTGTCTATGTATTCACACAAGTATTATGTTTCCGGATAATACAATTCTAGCATGAATAATAAACATTTATCATGATATGAGGAAATAAATAATAACTTTATTATTGCCTCTAGGGCATATTTCCTTCAGTCTCCCACTTGCACTAGAGTCAATAATCTAGATTACACAGTAATGATTCTAACACCCATGGAGCTTTGGTGTTGATCATGTTTTGCTCGTGGAAGAGGCTTAGTCAACGGGTCTGCTACATTCAGATCCGTATGTATCTTGCAAATCTCTATGTCTCCCACCTGGACTAGATCCTGGATGGAATTGAAGCGTCTCTTGATGTGCTTGGTTCTCTTGTGAAATCTGGATTCCTTTGCCAAGGCAATTGCACCAGTATTGTCACAAAAGATTTTCATTGGCCCCGATGCACTAGGTATGACACCTAGATCGGATATGAACTCCTTCATCCAGACTCCTTCGTTTGCTGCTTCCGAAGCAGCTATGTACTCTGCTTCACATGTAGATCCCGCCACAACGCTTTGTTTAGAACTGCACCAACTGACAGCTCCACCGTTTAATGTAAACACGTATCCGGTTTGTGATTTAGAATCGTCCGGATCAGTGTCAAAGCTTGCATCAACGTAACCATTTACGATGAGCTCTTTGTCACCTCCATATATGAGAAACATATCCTTAGTCCTTTTCAGGTATTTCAGGATGTTCTTGACCGCTGTCCAGTGATCCACTCCTGGATTACTTTGGTACCTCCCTACTAGACTTATAGCAAGACATACATCAGGTCTGGTACACAGCATTGCATACATGATAGAGCCTATGGCTGAAGCATAGGGAACATCTTTCATTTTCTCTCTATCTTCTGCAGTGGTCAGGCATTAAGTCTTACTCAATTTCACACCTTGTAACACATGCAAGAATCCTTTCTTTGCTTGATCCATTTTGAACTTCTTCAAAACTTTGTCAAGGTATGTGCTTTGTGAAAGTCCAATTAAGCGTCTTGATCTATCTCTATAGATCTTAATGCCCAATATGTAAGCAGCTTCACTGAGGTCTTTCATTGAAAAACTCTTATTCAAGTATCCCTTTATGCTATCCAAAAATTCTATATCATTTCCGATTAGTAATATGTCATCTACATATAATATTAGAAATGCTACAGAGCTCCCACTCACTTTCTTGTAAATACAGGCTTCTCCAAAAGTCTGTACAAAACCAAATGCTTTGATCACATTATCAAAGCGTTTATTCCAACTCCGAGAGGCTTGCACCAGTCCATAAATGGATCGCTGGAGCTTGCACACTTTGTTAGCTCCCTTTGGATCGACAAAACCTTCTGGTTGCATCATATACAACTCTTCTTCCAGAAATCCATTCAGGAATGCAGTTTTGACATCCATTTGCCAAATTTCATAATCATAAAATGCGGCAATTGCTAACATGATTCGGACAGACTTAAGCATCGCTACGGGTGAGAAGGTCTCATCGTAGTCAATCCCTTAAACTTGTCGAAAACCTTTTGCGACAAGTCGAGCTTTGTAGACAGTAACATTACCGTCAGCGTCAGTCTTCTTCTTGAAGATCCATTTATTCTCAATTGCTTGCCAATTATTGGGCAAGTCAACCAAAGTCCACACTTTGTTCTCATACATGGATCCCATCTCAGATTTCATGGCTTCAAACCATTTTGCGGAATCTGGGCTCACCATCGCTTCTCCATAGTTTGTAGGTTCATCATGATCTAGTAGCATGACTTCTAGAACAGGATTACGGTACCACTCTGGTGCGGATCTTACTCTAGTTGATCTACGAGGTTCAGTAGTATCTTGTTCTGAAGTTTCATGATCATCATCATTAGCTTCCTCACTAATTGGTGTAGTTGTCACAGAAACTGGTGTCTATGATGTACTGCTTTCCAACAAGGGAGCAGGTATAGTTACCTCATCAAGTTCTACCTTCCTCCCACTCACTTCTTTTAAGAGAAACTCCTTCTCTAGAAAGTTTCCGAATTTAGCAACAAAAGTCTTGCCTTCGGATATGTGATAGAAGATGTATCCAATAGTTTCCTTTGGATATCCTATGAAGACACATTTCTCCGATTTGGGTTCGAGCTTATCAGGTTGAAGCTTTTTCACATAAGCATCGCAGCCCCAAACTTTCAGAAACGACAACTTTGGTTACTTGCCAAACCACAGTTCATAAGGCGTCGTCTCAACGGATTTTGATGGTGCCCTATTTAACGTGAATGCGGCCGTATCTAAAGCATAACCCCAAAATGATAGCGGTAAATCAGTAAGAGATATCATAGATCGCACCATATCTAGTAAAGTACGATTACGACGTTCGGACACACCATTACGCTGTGGTGTTCCGGGTGGCGTGAGTTGCGAAACTATTCCGCATTGTTTCAAATGTACACCAAACTCGTAACTCAAATATTCTCCTCCACGATCAGATCGTAGGAATTTTATTTTCTTGTTACGATGATTTTCAACTTCACTCTGAAATTCTTTGAACTTTTCAAATGTTTCAGATTTATGTTTCATTAAGTAGATATACCCATATCTGCTTAAGTCATTTGTGAAGGTGAGAAAATAACGATATCCGCCATGAGCCTCAACATTCATCGGGCCACATACATCTGTATGTATGATTTCCAACAAATTTGTTGCTCTCTCCATAGTACCGGAGAACGTTGTTTTGGCCATCTTGCCCATAAGGCACGGTTCGCAAGTATCAAGTGATTCATAATCAAGTGGTTCAAAAAGTCCATCAGTATGGAGATTCTTCATGCGCTTTACACCAATATGACCTAAACGGCAGTGCCACAAATAAGTTGCACTATTATTATCAACTCTGCATCTTTTGGCTTCAACATTATGAATATGTGTGTCACTACTATCGAGATTTAATAAGAATAGACCACTCTTCAAGGGTGCATGACCACAAAAGATATTACTCATATAAATAGAACAACCATTATTCTCTGATTTAAATGAATAACCGTCTTGCATCAAACAAGATCCAGATATAATGTTCATGCTTAACGTTGGCACCAAATAACAATTATTTAGGTCTAATACTAATCTCGAAGGTAGATGTAGAGGTAGCGTGCCGACCGCGATCACATCGAATTTGGAACCATTTCCCACGCGCATCGTCACCTCGTCCTTAGCCAATCTTCGCTTAATCCGTAGTCCTTGTTTCGAGTTGCAAATATTAGCAACAGAACCAGTATCAAATACCCAGGTGCTACTGCGAGCATTAGTAAGGTACACATCAATAACATGTATATCACATATACCTTTGTTCACCTTGCCATCCTTCTTATCCGCCAAATACTTGGGGCAGTTCCGCTTCCAGTGACCAGTCTGCTTGCAGTAGAAGCACTCAGTTTCAGGCTTAGGTCCAGATTTGGGTTTCTTCTCCTGAGTAGCAACTTTCTTGCTGTTCTTTTTGAAGTTCCCCTTCTTCTTCCCTTTGCCCTTTTTCTTGAAACTAGTGGTCTTGTTGACCATCAACACTTGATGCTCCTTTTTGATTTCTACCTCCGCAGCTTTCAGCATTGCAAGAGCTCGGGAATTGTCTTATTCACCCCTTGCATATTACAGTTCATCACGAAGCTCTTGTAGCTAGGTGGAAGTGATTGGAGAATTCTGTCAAAGACGCAATCATCTGGAAGATTAACTCCCAATTGAACCAAGTGATTATTATACCCAGACATTTTGAGTATATGCTCACTGACAGAACTGTTCTCCTCCATCTTGCAGCTATAGAACTTATTGGAGACTTCATATCTCTCAATCCAGGCATTTGCTTGAAATATTAACTTCAACTCCTGGAACATCTCATATGCTCCATGACATTCAAAACGTCGTTGAAGTCCCGATTCTAAGCTGTAAAGCATGGCACACTGAACTATTGAGTAGTCATCAGCTTTGCTCTGCCAGACGTTCATAACATCTGGTGTTGCTCCAGCAGCAGGCCTGGCACCCAGCGGTGCTTCCAGGACGTAATTCTTCTGTGCAGCAATGAGGATAATCCTCAAGTTACAGACCCAGTCCGTGTAATTGCTACCATCATCTTTCAACTTTGCTTCCTCAAGGAACGCATTAAAATTCAACGGAACAACAGCACAGGCCATCTATCTACAATCAAACATAAACAAGCAAGATACTATCAGGTACTAAGTTCATGATAAATTTAAGTTCAATTAATCATATTACTAAAGAACTCCCACTTAGATAGACATCCCTCTAATCCTCTAAGTGATCACGTGATCCAAATCAACTAAACCATGTCCGATCATCACGTGAGATGGAGTAGTTTCATTGGTGAACATCACTATGTTGATCATATCTACTATATGATTCACGCTCGACCTTTCCGTCTCCGTGTTCCGAGGCCATATCTGTATATGCTTGGCTCGTCAAGTATAACCTGAGTATTCCGCGTGTGCAAGTGTTTTGCACCCGTTGTATTTGAACGTAGAGCCTATCACACCCGATCATCACGTGGTGTCTCAGCACGAAGAACTTTCGCAATGGTGCATACTCAGGGAGAACACTTCTTGATAATTAGTGAGAGATCATCTTAAAATGCTACCGTCAATCAAAGCAAGATAAGATGCATAAAAGATAAACATCACATGCAATCAATATAAGTGATATGATATGGCCATCGTCATCTTGTGCTTGTGATCTCCATCTTCGAAGCACCGTCATGATCACCATCGTCACCGGCGCGACACCTTGATCACCATCGTAGCATCGTTGTTGTCTCGTCAATCTTATGCTTCCACCACTATCGCTACCGCTTAGTGCTAAAGTAAAGCATTACAGCGCAATTGCATTGCATACAATAAAGCGACAACCATATGGCTCCTGCCAGTTGCCGATAACTCGTTACAAAACATGATCATCTCATACAACAAAATTTAGCATCATGTCTTGACCATATCACATCACAACATGCCTTGCAAAAACAAGTTAGATGTCCTCTACTTTGTTGTTGCAAGTTTTACGTGGCTGCTACGGGCTTAAGCAAGAACCAATCTTACCTACACATCAAAACCACAACGATAGTTTGTCAAGTTGGTGATATTTTAACCTTCGCAAGGACCGGGCGTAGCCACACTTGGTTCAACTAAAGTTGGAGAAACTGACACCCGCCAGCCACCTATGTGCAAAGCACGTCGGTAGAACCGGTCTCGCGTAAGCGTACGCGTAATGTCGGTCCGGGCCGCTTCATCCAACAATTAATACCGCCGAACCAAAGTATGACATGCTGGTAAGTAGTATGACTTATATCGCCCACAACTCACTTGTGTTCTACTCGTGCATATAACATCAACACATAAAACCTAGGCTCTGATGCCACTGTTGGGGAACATAGTAATTTCAAAAAAATTCCTACGCACACGCAAGATCATGGTGATGCATAGCAATGAGAGGGGAGAGTGTAATCTACGTACCCTCGTAGACCGACAGCGGAAGCATTATGACAACACGGTTGATGTAGTCGTACGTCTTCACGGCCCGACCGATCAAGCACCGAAACTACGGCACCTCCGAGTTCTAGCACACGTTCAGCTCGATGACGATCCCCGAACTCCGATCCAGCAAAGTGTCGGGGAAGAGTTCCGTCAGCACATCGGCGTGGTGACGATCTTGATGTTCTACTGTCGCAGGGCTTCGCCTAAGCACCACTACAATATTATCGAGGACTATGGTGGAGGGGGGCACCGCACACGGCTAAGAGAACGATCTTGAAGATCAACTTGTGTGTCTAGAGGTGCCCCCCTGCCCCCGTATATAAAGGAGCAAGGGGGTGCGGCCGGCCCTAGGAGGAGGCGCGCAGGAGGAGTCCTACTCCTACCGGGAGTAGGACTCCCCCCTTTCCCTAGTTGGATAAGGACTTGGGGGGAAGGAGGAGAGGGAAGAAAGGAAAGGGGGGGCGCCGCCCCCCTCTTTGTCCAATTTGGACTTGGGGGGAAGGGGCGCGCGGCAGCCCCTAGGCCTCCTCTCCTCTTCCTCCACTAGGCCCATTAAGGCCCATTAGATTACCGGGGGCTTCCGGTAACCTCCCGGTACTCCGGTAAAATGCCGATTTCACCCGGAACACTTCCGATGTCCAAACATAGGCTTCCAATATATCAATCTTTATGTCTCGACCATTTTGAGACTCCTCATCATGTTCGTGATCACATCCGGGACTCCGAACAAACTTCAGTACATCAAAAAATATAAACTCATAATGAAACTGTCACCGTAACGTTAAGCATGCGGACCCTACGGGTTTGAGAACAATATAGACATTACCGAGACATGTCTCCGGTCAATAACCAATAGCGGAACCTAGATGCTCATATTGGCTCCTACATATTCTACGAAGATCTTTATCGGTCAGACCGCATAACAACATACGTTGTTCCCTTTGTCATCGGTATGTTACTTGCCCGAGATTTGATCGTCGGTATCTCAATACCTAGTTCAATCTCGTTACCGGCAGTCTCTTTACTCGTTTCTTAATACATCATCTCGCAACTAACTCATTAGTTGCAATGCTTGTAAGGCTTATGTGATGTGCATTACCGAGAGGGCCCAGAGATACCTCTCCGACAGTCGGAGTGACAAATCCTAATCTTGAAATACGCCAACCCAACATGTACCTTTGGAGACACCTGTAGAGCTCCTTTATAATCACCCAGTTACGTTGTGACGTTTGGTAGCACAAAAGTGTTCCTCCGGCAAATGGGAGTTGCATAATCTCATAGTCATAGGAACATGTATAAGTCATGAAGAAAGCAATAGCAACATACTAAATGATCGGGTGCTCAGCTGATGGAATGGGTCATGTCAATCACATCTTCTCCTAATGATGTGATCCCGTTAATCAAATGACAACACATGTCTATGGTTAGGAAACATAACCATCTTCGATTAACGAGCTAGTCAAGTAGAGGCACACTAGTGACGTTTAGTTTGTCTATGTATTCACACAAGTGTTATGTTTCCGGATAATACAATTCTAGCATGAATAATAAACATTTATCATGATATAAGGAAATAAATAATAACTTTATTGTTGCCTCTAGGGCATATTTCCTACACCCTGGGCGCGCCCCCTGCCTCGTGGACCCATGGTGGCTCCCCTCCACTTATTCCAGCTACCACACACTCCTTCTTCCTCCCAAAAACATCACTAGCCAGCTCAACCCTGAGTCCAAGCTCATCTTGCTGCCATTTTCGATCTCCTTGCTCGAAGCTCCATTCACAAAACTACTTTGGGGGATTGTTCTTTGGTATGTGACTCCTCCAATGGTCCAATTAGTTTTTGTTCTAGTGCTTTAGTCATTGCAAATTTTTGCTACTTAGGTGACCCGGTTCTTGAGCTTACATGTCAAATTTATGTGGTCAAAAGTAGTTTTAATGCATGATATATCATCTAGGTACTTGTGGGAGTAGTTGCTATCAATTTTGTTGAGTTTGGTTCACTTTTATTTTGAAGTTACTAAAAATTTCAGAAATTTTTCAGAGGAAGAAATATGTTTAGGAAAATGTACCAAGGTGGTCCTTCAAGGAAGCAAGGACCCAGGCTCGCAATACGCGATGTCGATGATGAACCACCGAGGGAAGCTCAGGTGCGGGCTTGTGAATGGCCGTCAGAGGACTTTATAGATCGAGCAGGAATCAAGGAAGAATTTAACGCGTATGTGCATAATGCCGATCTTGAGAGCTTCGAGGCAGATAAGTGCCGCCAATACCACTATCTCACCGATTCCTTTGTGAGAAGGTTTGAATTTTCATCATCACACAATTCTCAAACTGTCCTATTTGATCTTTATGAAAATTCTTACACTATGGACTTAGAGGATTTTAATACTGCTTGCAAACTTCCACAATGGGGCGGCACTAGGGAGCCTCGCAAATCTAAGTTTACAGATTTTCTTGCTAGTATAACTGTGGGGGGATCTAGAGATATAACACAAGCTACCATAGGGAGCATTCATTTTCCTGCTATACATTATTTTGCTCTCTTCATAGGTAGGTGCATAAATGGTAAGGATGAAGCATGTCACATGTGTATCCCTGACCTCAATGTTCTCAGGAGTGTTGTATTAGGAGATAAACATTATAATTTGGGAGTCATTGTTGCACGTAGGTTGCATAATAATAGATTTAATGGAGATTTCTTTGGTGGAATTTATGCAACCTGTCTAGCTAATTTTCTTGATATACCCATACGTGGGTATGATATTGAGTTGCCTCCTGTTTATTTGGATTATGAGGCTATGGTTCGTCATCAGTTTGTTGAGAGGAACGATCAGTTTCTCTAGTACCGACTAATCTTTGACAGACGACACACCTATCACGTCGCTCTCCCTGCTCCTACTTTCTTTGACTTTCAGGCAAAAGGGAGATATGTCATAACCAGGGAAGAGGCGAACGAGTATGAGAGGAGGACTGAGACAGCTCGCCTCCACGCTGCAGCCCTCGATGCAATAGCCGCTGCATCTCAGTACGACCCCAGCTACAACTTTGGATATCCGCTAGGCCAGCCGTGGCCATAGACCAACTTAGGCCAAAAGCCTAAGCTTGGGGGAGTACGTATTTCTCACTGACATTACATTTATGTTCACACACTCATGCTAGTTGTCGGTGCTCATACTTTTTCACTGTATCATCCATGCTAGTTTATTTTCCTTTTTATGCTTTCTTCTTGTGTGTTTGATAAACCTTAAGAAAAAACTAAAACAAAAAAAAATAGTTGTAGCTTTTAGTTAATTTACTTTCCATGCTTGTAGCATTAGTAATTAAAAAGAAAACCCAAAAAGATTTATCATTCTTCTTTTGCTTGTTGGGAGCTTTCTTGTGTAAATAGTTTTATTTCTTTCTTGTTCTTTGGGGGTTGAGAGGAGAAGATCATAATGAAAATGTTGAATGGCTCTTATATGCATTATTGTTGATCTAACAAAGAGCCCATATTACCTTGTCTTCTCCCTTGAATTGAATGCTTGCAGATTCCAGCTTATTCCAATGCACATGCACTATTATTATTACCCACACTATTCGGTCGTGCAAGTGAAAGGCAATAATGATGATATATGATGAACTTATTGAGATGAGAAAAGCTGGTATGAACTTGACCTCTCTTGTTTTTGTAAATATGATTAGTTCATCGTTCCTGATTCAGCCCATTATGAATAAACATGTTTGCAATGACAATTAGAGATTATAGTTGCTTATGCCATGCTTAATTAGCTAGGAGCTTATAATGGTTTACCTTGCACGCCAACATGCTATTAAAATGGTTGTGATGTGGTATGATAGGGTGGTATCCTCTTTTGAACGATTCGAGTGGCTTGACTTGGCACATGTTCATGCATGTAGTTGAAACAAAATCAACATAGCCTCTACGATATTTATGTTCATTGTGCATTATATCCTACTCATGCTTGCATTCGGTGTTGATTAATTTTAATGCATGTTCATGAGTGATGTCACTCTCTAGCTAGTCACTTCCCAGTCTTTTTCTAGCCTTCGCTTGTACTAAGCAGGAATACTGCTTGTGCGTCCAATTCCATAAACCCCAAAATTGTTCCATATGAGTCCACCATACCTACCCATATACGGTATCTACCTACCGTTCCAAGTAAATTTGTATGTGACTACTCTAAACCTTCAAATAAACATTCTATTTTGTATGCTCGAATAGCTCATGTATCAACTAGGGCTGTCTGTATCTTCCATGCTAGGCGGGTTATTCTCAAGAGGAGTGGACTCTGCTCCTCACTCACGAGAAAAGGGTTGGTCACCGGGATGCCCAGTCCCATGCTTTATGCAAATCAAATCAAAATAACTGCAAACAAAACTCCCCCGGGACTCTTGTTAATTGGAGGCACTCGTTGTTTCGAGCAAGCCATGGATTGATGCTTGTTGGTGGAGGGGGAGTATAAACTTTACCATTCTGTTTGGGAACCGCCTATAATGTGTGTAGCATGGAAGATATCGAGATCTCTCGGTTGTTATGTTGACAATGAAAGTATACCGCCCAAAATATTATTCATATCTATTTCAAAACCGAGCTCTAGCACCTCTACAAATCCCTCCTTCCCTCTACGAAGGGCCTATCCATTTACTTTCATGTTGAGTCATCATCCTCTTATTAAAAAGCACCAGTTGGAGAGCACCATTGTCATTTGCATCCATTACTGTTAGTTTACATTGACTATGACTTGACTAGATCTCTTTTACCATGAATTACAATGTCTAGTCAGTTCTTGATCTTTAAAGGTGCTCTGCATTTATGTTTTGCGGTCATAGAAAGGGCTAGCGAGATACCATCTTGTCATATCATATCATGGTTGTTTTGAGAAAGTGTTGTCATCTGAGATTTATTATTATTGCTCGCTAGTTGATTATGCCATTGATATGAGTAAACATGAGGCCTAAATGTTATTGTGAATATGGTTAGTTCATAATCTTTGCTGAAAACTTGAATGATGGCTTTACATATTTACAACAACAAGAGCAAACAGAGTTTGTAAAAGTTTTTCTTTATCACTTTCAGTTTATCAACTGAATTGCTTGAGGACAAGCAAAGGTTTAAGCTTGGGGGAGTTGATATGTCTCCGTCGTATCTACTTTCCCAAACACTTTTGCCCTTGTTTTGGACTCTAACTTGCATGATTTGAATGGAACTACCCCGAACTGACGTTGTTTTCAGCAGAATTGCCATGGTGTTATTTTTGTGCAGAAATAAAATTTCTCGGAATGACCTGAAAATCAACGGAGAATTATTTTGGAATATATAAAAAATACTGGAAGAAGAATCCACATCAGGGGGGCCTCTACCTGTCCACGAGGGTGGGGGCGCGTCCTACCCCTTGGGCGCGCCCCCTGCCTCATGGACCCCCTGACGCTCCACCGACCTCAACCTTGACTCCATATATTCACTTTCGGGGACAAAAAAATTGGAGAGAAGGATTCATCGCGTTTTACGATACGGAGCCGCCGCCAAGCCCTAAATTCTCTCCCGAGGGCTGATATGGAGTCCATTCGGGGCTCCGGAGAGGGGAATCTGTCACCATCGTCATCATCAACCTTCCTCCATCACCAATTTCATGATGCTCACGGCCGTGCGTGAATAATTCCATCGTAGGCTTGCTGGACGGTGATGGGTTGGATGAGATTTATCATGTAATCGAGTTAGTTTTGTTAGGGTTTGATCCCTACTATCCACTATGTTCTGAGATTGATGTTGCTATGACTTTGCTATGCTTAATGCTTGTCACTAGGGCCCGAGTGCCATGATTTCACATCTGAACCTATTATGTTTTCATCAATATATGAGAGTTCTTGATCCTATCTTGCAAGTCTATAGTCACCTGCTATGTGTTATGATCCGGCAACCCCGAAGTGACAATAGTCGGGACCACCCCCGGTGATGACCGTAGTTTGAGGAGTTCATGTATCACTATGTGTTAATGCTTTGGTCTGGTACTCTATTAAAAGGAGGCCTTAATATCCCTTAGTTTCCAATAGGACCCCGCTGCTACGAGAGGGTAGGACAAAAGATGTCATGCAAGTTCTTTTCCATAAGCACGTCTGACTATATTCGGAATACATCCCTACATTACATTGATGAACTGGAGCAAGTTCTGTGTCACCCTAGGTTATGACTGTTACATGATCCATCACATCCGGCATAATTTTCTATCACCGATCCATTGCCTACGAGCTTTCCATATATTGTTCTTCGCTTATTTACTTTTCTGTTGCTATTGTTATCATCACTATAAAACACCAAAAATATTACTTTTGCTACCGTTACCTTTTACCACCGTTACCACTACTATCATATTACTTTGCTACTAAATACTTTGCTGCGGATATTAAGTTATCCAGGTGTGGTTGAATTGACAACTCAACTACTAATACTTGAGAATATTCTTTGGCTCCCCTTGTGTCGAATCAATAAATTTGGGTTGAATACTCTACCCTCGAAAACTGTTGTGATCCCCTATACTTGTGGGTTATCATTTATGTTTTACTAATTTCATTTACTCTTTGTCATTGCACGTGTTGACAGATGGTGGGCGCGGGTCGAGAGCACTCCGAGCCTCCTTCTTCCTCGGCGCGTGCTAGGAGGGGTGGCTATATTCTAGCCCAGCAGCTTCTAGAGCACTCGTAGACAGCATGGTGACACCGGCGGGCCCTTCTTCTTCGGTCGGGAGAGGTCGGGGGAAGACGAAGAGGGGATCTAGATGTGGCCGTGGCGGCGGGAGAGGTAGGAAGGTTGTTGTGCCTTTCTCGCTGCCACCCGAAGTTGATTCTCTGGACCACCGGAGTGCTCCGTCTCACGTGGAGCCGTCAGACTTGGACCCGTCTCGAACTCCGGTCCAGGAGCCTCAGGCTGACGAGGCTCGTGTCGCCGAGCCTTCATCCCAGGAGACTCGGGCCCCAGAGTCTTCATCCCACGAGACTCGGGTCCCAGAGTCTTTGTCCCAGGTGACTCCGGAGACTAGTGGCCATGCTGATGGCGAGGAGACCTGGTCTGATGATAGTTTTAGCGATGGCGAGCTGGTTGAGCAGGGAAAGAAGGTCTACCAGCATGGTGGTACAAAGCTCCCGGCCATGCCGGCGACCCGCGATCAGAGGTGGTTGATTCAGCCTAACGGGGAGAAGTAAGTGCATTTACTCTGTTTTAACCTTTGTCCTTCATGTTTCTTCAAATTAATATCTAATGTGTTGGCCTTGTCATACTGCAGGGGTTGGATACACCCCGATGGTGTCCGCATGCCCAACCAGGTCTTTGGTACTCTAGTCCGGCACCACTTAACGAGGTGGGTCATGTTGCCCGGTGAGGGTCAGGCTCCACAGGTAGCAATGAGCTAGGAGCTATATGTGGCTGCCCCGACCCCGCCAGAGGAGAGGGTCGATGGTGTCGTGTGCGAGACGGTGGCCGACATTGTGAGGCGGTGGTTTTGGGTAATTTCTACTTTATAGAATTAACAATCAACATTACCTAGTGATTGCACTAATCAGTGTTGTCTTGTTTGATTGTAGACCTTCTACAGGGTTGCTGAGGAACACGAGGCAGAGGCGACTAGGGTTCTCGAAGCCGAGTGCAAGCGCCTACTTCAAAACTTACGGCACGAGGCTAGGGTGCAGGCTGTTCGAGACTACTACGCCTCGACTAACATTAGGAGGGCCAAGAAGAAGTGTCGTCTCAAGTATCTGAGTAAGGAGAAGTTGAAAGGATCGAGAAGAGGTGTCTAGAGGGGGGTGATTAGACACTAAGTGCCAAAAGTTGCAGTTTTTAATATTCTTAAGTTTAAGTGGAGTTTAAGAACAAGTTTAACAAACACGATACATATCAAGCAAGCATGCAATGAGTATATGAGCAGCGTAAAGTAAAGCATGCAACTTGCAAGAATGTAAGGAGAAGGGTTTGGAGTATTCAAACACAATTGGAGACACGGATGTTTTTGTCATGGTTTTGATAGGTGGTGCTATCGTACATCCACGTTGATGGAGACTTCAACCTATGGAGGGTAATGGTTGCGCGAGTCCATGGAGGGCTCCACCCACGAAGGGTCCACAAAGAAGCAACCTTGTCTATTCCATCACGGTCGTCGCCCACGAAGGACTTGCCTCACTAGCGGTAGATCTTCACGAAGTAGGCAATCTCCTTGCCCTTACAAACTCCTTGGTTCAACTCCACAATCTTGTTGGAGGCTCCCAAGTGACACCTAGCCAATCTAGGAGACACCACTCTCCAAGAGGTAACAAATGGTGTGTTGATGATGAACTCCTTGCTCTTGTGCTTCAAATGATAGTCTCCCCAACACTCAACTCTCTCTCACAGGATTTGGATTTGGTGGAAAGAAGATTTGAGTGGAAAGCAACTTGGGGAAGGCTAGAGATCAAGATTCATATGGTTGGAATGGAATATCTTGACCTCAACACAAGTGTAGGTGGTTCTCTCTCAGAAAATGTGTATTGGAAGTGTAGGTATGTTCTGATGGCTCTCTCCACGAATGAAGAGTGGGTGGAGGGGTATATATAGCCTCCACACAAAATATAACCGTTACACTCAATTTACCAATCTCGGTAAGACCATAGGGAAAAACTCGGTCGGACCGATTTAGTAAACCTAGTGACCGTTCGGGTTTTCGGTGGGACCGACTAGTTCAACTCGGTGGAACCAATGTGCTAGGGTTAGCGTAAAACCAAAACTCGGTTTGACCGATTACTCAAACTCGGTGGGACCTATTTGGGTAATAAGCGAAACAGAGAGTTGGCCAAGCAAACTCGGTGGGGCCGATTGCATATCTCGGTGGGACCAAAAATATTGCAACAGGTAACAGAGAGTTTGCAAGCCCATCTCGGTGAGACCAAGATCCCATCGGTGAGACCGAACTGATTAGGGTTTCTGGCAGTGGCTATGTTAACTGAACTCGGTGGCTCCGGATAGAATGAATCGGTGGGGCCGAGTTTGACTTTTGGTTTAGGTCATATGTGGATGTGGGAAGGTAGTTGAGGGTTTTGGAGCATATCACTAAGCACTTTGAGCAAGCAAGCCATTAAGCAACACCTCATCCCCTCTTGATAGTATTGGCTTTTCCTATAGACTCAATGTGATCTTGGATCACTAAAATAGAAAATGTAGAGTCTTGATCTTGAAGCTTGAGCCAATCCTTGTCCTTAGCATCTTGAAGGGGTTCCACATCCTCTAGTCCATGCCACTCCATTGTTGAACTTATCTGGAACATACTAGGTAAAAGTGTTAGTCCAACAAGAGATATGTTGACATTAATTACCAAAACCACCCAGGGAGCACTTGTGCTTTCAATCTCCCCCTTTTTGGTAATTGATGACAACATACATCAAAGCTTTAGATAAAGATATACAGAATAGAAAGTAAACCTTTGGAAAGACATGTAACATGCATAGGCTCCCCCTACATGTACGCAATCATGTGAATATTGAATATACGAGCATGTGAATGCGTAAACATGACAGAGTAAGCAATGTGTTACATGTATCTTGGCTATATGCATCAGAGCAAGTGATGTGAATGTGAGAAATGTACCTTCATGCTCATGAGTCCTTCTTGCAAACAGTATGTACATCAGCAAGGATTTCTCATTCACATGACTGAGATGCATATACTTACCTTGTGGTCTTGAGTTGGCTTAGGATGGGATGAACCTGCGCAAACAAGGTTAAATAACACAGATACACCTACTGACCAGAGCAAAACAAGAGAAACCACAAGCGAACCAAGACTGGGATGACATGTAGAGTGAGTACTAAGTACCACATTGGATATAGACATGTCCCCAAAGGTAAAGATATGCAAATAAAATTAGAGATTTCCTTCCCTTAGATATCTTGCTCCCCCTGAATCTGCATGGGATATTGGGAGAAGATAAGGAACAGAAAATCAGAGCAACAAAAAAAGGAAACAATAGAGCTTGAGCTAAAGCAAGCAACCAAACATGTATTTCCCCTCTTAAAGACATGCGACATCTCTCCTCTTGAACACCAAGCATCTGGGGTCTTTGATGATATTACTTTCTCCTAGTTGAGAAACTCTCTCCCCCTGAGTATTCTCTCTTTCTCCCCCTATAGGAAGGATTAAGCTTTGATGTGATCTCTCTCTCCCCCTTTGGCATCAATTTCCAAGAAGGGCTCTTCTGGACATGTGATACAAATGGGTTGGTCCTCGAGTCACAGAGCAAAGCAGCATGTCTAATATGATGCTGGTAGAGGACAAGAATCATTGAGTGGAGCTGGAGCAAACAGAAATCAGGAATAAGTGGCAAGTTGGTTTTCCTGTGATGGAATCGGTGACTCCGAGTTGTGGGCTTTGGTTGCACCGAAAGATTTCGGTTGGGCTGAAGAGAACAAACCGATGTGACCAAGTTCATCAGAGTGAAACCACTTGTCACCTCAGCTCACTAGACAAGTAAGATCTCACAAGAATATGCAAGGAATTAACTGAAAGATTTGCAATGAATTGGATGCAGAAAATGCGGGACAAAAAGGAAAGAAAAGAAACTAAAAGTTCGAGATGAAGTTTTTTTTGAAAGGGGAAACAAATATGCAAATGCAAAAGCACGGAGAAACACTAGAGAACTTCATCTAGAAATGGTCGGTGACAAAGTCACCTATGTTAGAGTATATTGACTTAGGAGTCAAGTGAGAGCACTTGATCATAGGTCATACTCATCGTTTAAGTTCAAAATAGGGTTACCATTTTTCCTTTAAGCCTTTTGATGTATTCACATCTTGTCGAGTTGCTTTGACTCATGACTTGGAGTAAAGCTTCTCTAAGATGGAATAACATACCTTGGGTGGTGGTGTTGATCTTGTTCATGTAGTTGAACTTGTGTGGGTTGCTCAAGGTTGATGTAGTTCATCAAGGGTTGGGAGCACCACTTGGAGTTTGAGTTCATCTACCTACATGGGTTAACTTTGCAAGAAACAGCACTTGTGTATCCAAAATGACAATCATGAGACTCATCATGGAATTTGCCAAAGGATATGTTTGAACGGTTTCGTGCTTCCTTGTCTTCAACCACCATTGTGTAGAGACTTGGTGATGTAGAGATTGCTCAAGATGTGAGTGAGTTGCAATCTCATAGATTTAGATTCAACCAAGTACCTACACGGGTTAGATAACATGCAAGGTACAAATATATCCAAGACATATAAATAGCATCATAAGAGAAATATCGAGGATTAGTCATAGGCTCATGCCTCGCGTGTATCAAATGGAGTTCCTACTCCAAGTTTGAAGCATCAATGATGTTCAGTTCACCTCTCAACCTGCAAAACACTTTCTCATCAAGTGGTTTAGTGAATATATCCGCCAATTGCTTATCGGTGCAAACATGCTTAAGGTTAATGTCCCCTTTTGCAACATGATCTCGAATGAAATGATGATGAACTTCAATATGCTTAGTTCGAGAATGTTGCACGGGGTTGTGAACAATCTTAATAGCACTTTCATTGTCACATAGCAATGGAACATGTTTCACATATATCCCATAATCTTTAAGAATTTGGGTCATCCAAAGTAATTGAGCGCAACATGAACCAGCGGCAATGTATTCCGCTTTGGCGGTGGATAAGGATACCGAGTTTTGTTTCTTGGCAGACCAAGACACAAGAGATCTACCAAGGAATTGAAAAGTACCCGAAGTGGACTTTCTATCAACCTTGTCTCCGGCATAGTCCGAATCGGAGTAGCCAACAAGATCAAAAGATGACCTCTTAGGATACCAAATGCCAAAATTTGGTGTATGGATTAGGTATCTCACTATCCTTTTCACAGCCTTAAGATGGCATTCTTTAGGAGCAGCTTGATATCGTGCACACATGCACACACTTAGCATAATATCAGGACGAGAGGCACATAGATATAACAATGAACCAATCATAGAGCGATAAACCTTTTGATCAACCGGTTCACCATCTTTGGTCAAATCAAGATGTCCACTAGTAGGCATGGGTGTAGTCATACCTTTGCATTCTTGCATATTGAACTTCTTGAATAAGTCATTGGTGTACTTCGTTTGAGAGACAAAGGTACCTTCCTTAGTTTGCTTGATTTGCAAACTGAGAAAGAATTTGAGTTCACTCATCATAGACATCTCAAACTTCTCCGACATTAGCTTTCCAAACTTCTTACTAAAATGAGGGTTAGTTGAACCAAATATGATATCATCAACATAAATTTGGCACACAAATAGTTCTCCGTTAACCCTTTTAGTAAAAAGAGTAGAATCAATTTTACCAATTTCAAAGCCTTTTTCAATAAGGAACTTGGTCAAGCATTTATACCATGCTCTAGGAGCTTGTTTAAGACCATAAAGGGCTTTGTGAAGTTTGTAAACATGATTAGGTTTCTTAGGATTGACGAAGCCGGGAGGTTGCTTAACATAAAATTCCTCTTCGATTTTGCCATTTAGAAAAGAACTTTTAATGTCCATTTGGTACAAGGTGATATCATGGTGATTAGCATAAGCAAGTAAGATGTGAATGGACTCAAGTCTAGCAACGGGAGCATGTGTCTCACCATAGTCCATACCTTCAACTTGTGTGTAGCCTTGGGCAACGAGACATGCTTTGTTGCGAACCACTTCTCCATCTTCATCTTGCTTGTTGTGAAACACCCATTTGGTACCAATGATGTTGTGGTTGTTGTCGGGTTTCTCGACTAATGTCCACACTTGATTTCTCTCAAAGTTGTGTAGCTCTTCATGCATAGCGTTTATCCAGTCCGGATCCTCCAATGCTTCTTCAACCTTCAGAGGTTCAATGCTAGAGATGAATAAGTAATGTTCACAAAAGTTAGCTAAACGAGTTTTA
Organism: Triticum dicoccoides; assembly: GCF_002162155.2. NCBI lineage: Eukaryota > Viridiplantae > Streptophyta > Magnoliopsida > Poales > Poaceae > Triticum > Triticum dicoccoides. The sequence goes on along the minus strand of NC_041384.1, from coordinate 35,118,876 downwards.
GAGCGAGTGATTCTCCCGGTTTGGATATCATTGTAGATTTGCTCGACGGGATGATCCTTAGCAATTCTTGCTCGAACTCGTGAAAGCTTTTGCTTGGGTCGGAGTGGAACATCCTCTTCATCTTGTGCTTCTTCTTGGCCGTCTTCATTGTTGACGTTGTCGTTCTCTTGTCGTGGTGGAGAAGGAGGTTGTTGATGTTCATCTTGCTGCACTTCCTCGTTTTCTTCATCTTGGCGTGTCCCACATGTGGATGCTTCCATATCAACTCTTGGTTCACCTTGTCGTGAGGTAGAAGCTTCCACTTGGACGGACGAGGTACTCTCCTTCACTTCCGTTGGACGAATCTTGCCAATGGACAAGTCTTGAATTGCTTCTGAAGGGTCTTTGTCTCCTACATCAATTGGCAATTGCTCTACTTGCGAGCCGTTAGATTCATCAAACTTCACATCTACCGTCTCTTCAACCTTTCGGGTGAAATTTTTGTAGACACGGTAAGTGTGAGAGTTTGAGCCATAACCAAGTAGGAAACCTTCATGAGATTTAGGAGAAAATTTAGAACGACGATGCTTATCAAGAATGTAGAACTTTGAGCCGAATACTCGAAAGTATCCAACTTGGGGTTTGTTATCGGTGAGGAGTTCGTATGCCGTCTTGCCGAGTAGCTTGTGAAGATACAAGCGATTTGTTGCATGACAAGATGTCTCAACCGCTTCCGCCCAAAAGTGCTTTGGCGTTTTGTACTCATCAAGCATCATTCTTGCCATCTCGATAAGAGTCCAGTTCTTCCTTTCAACAACCCCATTTTTTTGAGGTGTGTACGTAGCCGAGAACTCATGTGAAATCCCTTCTTCGTCAAGAAAGGTGTCCACATTTGCGTTCTTGAACTCCGTTCTGTTGTCGCTCCGAACCTTCTTGATCTTCATGTCAAACTGATTTTGGGCCTTCCTAGCGAAGTTTTTGAAGATCTTTTGGACCTGCGATTTGTCATCAAGAAAGAACACCCACGTAAATCTTGAAAAATCATCAACTATGACTAGACCAAATGAGTTACCACCGAGACTCTTGTAGGCATTTGGACCAAAGAGATCCATGTGAAGTAGCTCAAGTGGTCTTCTTGTGGTCATGATGTTCTTCGCGCGATGACTTCCTCCAACTTGTTTCCCTGCTTGACAAGCACTACAAAGTCTATCCTTGTCAAATATGACATCTTTTATTCCAAGGATATGATCACCTTTAATAAGCTTATCAAGATTTCGCATACCAACATGACCTAGTCTTCTATGCCACAACCAGCCTTTAGAAGATTTGGAAATTAAGCAAGTTTTAGGTTGAGCCTTTTTAGTGAAATCAACAATGTAAAGATATCCTCTGCGTATACCGGTAAAGACCATTTTATGATTATCTCTACGAAACACTTGGCAGTCTACTTCAGTAAATAGGATATTGAAACCGAAATCAGCAAGTCTAGATACTGAAAGTAAGTTGTAGCCAAGAGATTCAACGAGCATGACATTTTGTATGGAGCTATCATGTGTGATGGCCACCTTACCAAGGCCAACCACCTTACCCTTTGAATTATCACCAAAAGTGACATACTTTCGAGGGCCGTCATTTTCAGCAAGCTCACAGAACATGTATTTATCTCCGGTCATATGATCAGTATATCCACTATCAAGGACCCATTCCTTTCCTCCAGCCATGTAGCCGCGAAGATTTGCCATAAGACCAAAGTGTCTCATTGCATCATCGAGATCATAGTCACTATCATCATCATCATCATCATCATCATCCTCATCCGAGTATTCATGTTCAACATCATCTTGTGATTGATCAATTCCTAGAGAGGGCAATTCATTAGATAAATGATCATTTCTGTAGTTATCTTTATGAACTCTAATAGCTCTGGAAATGATATTGCTAATGATTCCAATATCTCCTTTGGCACTCGTAAGATTAGTAAGCTCAAATAAGCAGTCACCAAATTTGGGATCATTGGAACTCATCTTAATCAAGGCAATAGACTTATGGAGGATTTCATCTAGATCTTTCAAGGAATAATTTGGAAAGAGTTCCTCAAGAAATTTCCATCTGGTGTAGGCACACTTAAGAGTAGGCAAACATCCAATCAAGTTTCTAGGCAAGCCTCTAGTGATAAGATTAATAGTTCTAAGATTGCGAATCATGTCAATTAACTCATCAAGGGTAGGATGCAAAGGATCAACATGAGGTGCACAAGGGCTAGTAATGTACTTGTTCAAATGATATTCATTGAAAATCTCAAGCATTTCATTTTTCCACTCATGAAAATACTCTTCATCAAGAATTGGCACATCCATCTTCCTCCAACAGTGTTTAAACCAAGGCAATGGAGATCAAAGCTCTGATACCAATTGAAAGGATCGAGAAGAGGTGTCTAGAGGGGGGTGATTAGACACTAAGTGCCAAAAGTTGCAGTTTTTAATATTCTTAAGTTTAAGTGGAGTTTAAGAACAAGTTTAACAAACACAATACATATCAAGCAAGCATGCAATGAGTATATGAGCAGCGGAAAGTAAAGCATGCAACTTGCAAGAATGTAAGGAGAAGGGTTTGGAGTATTCAAACGCAATTGGAGACACGGATGTTTTTGTCATGGTTTCGATAGGTGGTGCTATCGTACATCCACGTTGATGGAGACTTCAACCCACGAAGGGTAACTGTTGCGCGAGTCCACGGAGGGCTCCACCCACGAAGGGTCCACAAAGAAGCAACCTTGTCTATTCCATCACGGCCGTCGCCCACGAAGGACTTGCCTCACTAGTGGTAGATCTTCACGAAGTAGGCGATCTCCTTGCCCTTACAAACTCCTTGGTTCAACTCCACAATCTTGTTGGAGGCTCCCAAGTGACACCTAGCCAATCTAGGAGACACCACTCTCCAAGAGGTAACAAATGGTGTGTTGATGATGAACTCCTTGCTCTTGTGCTTCAAATGATAGTCTCCCCAACACTCAACTCTCTCTCACAGGATTTGGATTTGGTGGAAAGAAGATTTGAGTGGAAAGCAACTTGGGGAAGGCTAGAGATCAAGATTCATATGGTTGGAATGGAATATCTTGACCTCAACACAAGTGTAGGTGGTTCTCTCTCAGAAAATGTGTATTGGAAGTGTAGGTATGTTCTGATGGCTCTCTCCACGAATGAAGAGTGGGTGGAGGGGTATATATAGCCTCCACACAAAATCTAACCGTTACACTCAATTTACCAATCTCGGTAAGACCGAAGGGAAAAACTCGGTCGGACCGATTTAGTAAACCTAGTGGCCGTTAGGGTTTTCGGTGGGACTGACTAGTTCAACTTGGTGGAACCAATGTGCTAGGGTTAGGGTAAAACCAAAACTCGGTTTGACCGATTACTCAAACACGGTGAGACCGATTTGGGCAATAAGCGAAACAGAGAGTTGGCCAAGCAAACTCGGTGGGGCCGATTGCATATCTCGGTGGGACCGAAAATATTGCAACAGGTAACAGAGAGTTTGTGAGCCCATCTCGGTGAGACCGAGATCCCATCGGTGAGATCAAACTGATTAGGGTTTCTGGTAGTGGCTATGTTAACTGAACTCGGTGGCTCCGGATAGAAAGAATCGGTGGGGCCGAGTTTGACTTTTGGTTTAGGTCATATGTGGATGTGGGAAGGTAGTTGAGGGTTTTGGAGCATATCACTAAGCACTTTGAGCAAGCAAGCCATTAAGCAACACCTCATCCCCTCTTGATAGTATTGGCTTTTCCTATAGACTCAATGTGATCTTGGATCACTAAAATAGAAAATGTAGAGTCTTGATCTTGAAGCTTGAGCCAATCCTTGTCCTTAGCATCTTGAAGGGGTTCCACATCCTCTAGTCCATGCCACTCCATTGTTGAACTTATCTGGAACATACTAGGTAAAAGTGTTAGTCCAACAAGAGATATGTTGACATTAATTACCAAAACCACCCAGGGAGCACTTGTGCTTTCAGAAGTACATGAAGGTACTTAACTATTCTTAAGGCCTTGTACTTAGTTTCCTTGATTTCATTCATAGGCGTAGCGCTAAAATTTCTCTTTGCCAAACTTAGGTGCCCCCGAGATGGTGTGCGGATTTGATGGACTGTTGAGAGGCGTTGGTGGATGAGTGGTGCTCTCCCCAATGGCTAGCCGAACACAACAAGGCCAGGGATAAGCGTTCCCAAATGCAAGGTGTGCCACACCATCAAGGGAGCTCCAACCTGTTTAAGTACGGGGATCACTAGGTATGTGGTTTTAGCCCTTAACGATTCGTGCAATTTCATTCTTCATGCTAGCTTCAGCCCTTAACTAATATGTTGTTCCTCTCTTTTAGGCGAAACACAACATGAAGGAAGTGCCACCGCTGTACGACCTTTATGACATGGCCCATATGGCCCCGTTCAAGAAGGCCAAGGCATTCTTTGAGGATGACCTCGATCATCCAGAGAGCTTCACCAACTTCTCCTCTCACAACAAGCTCGTGAGGTACTGAGACTGGGGGGAGGTGACGAAAGGGGATGACTTCAACCCGAGCCAGAGTCCTTTTGATACAGAGGTCGTGATGCTATCTAGTGATGGGAGGAAACATGGCTCAGCGGCCATTGGGGATGGAATGATATGTTGTCCTAGTAGTCTCACGGAGATCAAGAAGCATCGTGCGAGGTCTCTTCCTGACATACCGCCTCGACCACGGCCAGTGGATCTAGCCATCGAGGCTAGGGCCCAGGAGCTTCTGGTGGAGGCAAACAGGCAGGCCAAGGAGAGGGAGACCGAGCTGGAGCAGAGGACGGCTAGGATGCTGGAGGAGGAGAGGAACCGGAATGACGCGTCTCAGCGGGCCCTATACAAGCTCCTCATGGTAAGTTTCTCCTGTTTATTAGCCAAATCATGCATGTAATGTTCGTTTCATTACTAACTTATATGACTAACTCATGAAATCAAAATGGTCAGACCGTGTGCGAGAAAAATGGTCAGAGCCCTCCGCCGATGCCTCATATTGCTATAGTGGACACGGTGAGTTTCATTTTAATGGTCATTAGTTACTAGTATTCACATTTCAGTTGCATCATGCCAACGAGACATTGAAAATGATCTTTGGTGCAGCATGCCTCCCAACAAGCATCGACCGATCCTTCTCCATCTCGCATTGGGCAACCCCGACCCCGATCGGTCGTTCTCCGCCTGACACTGGCATAAACCCGACTGACCCTTCACCTCCTTGATGACGGTAAATTTCTCTGGTGTTTTGCCTACCAAATGCGTAAAGACCTAGACTTAGCTTTATTTCCTCCAAAATGGTTACCATAATGACTTAGACTTAGCCAATCTTATACTCCCTCCATACCAAAATAAGTGTTTCAAGCTTAGTACAACTTTGTACTAGAGTTAGTACAAAGTTGAAACACTTATTTTGGGATGGAGGGAGTACTATTTAGTAAGCATTTTGTTATCAGAAAGCCACCACCGAGAAATCGTATATTTAGCATTCTCCGGTTTGCACTAGTTTCAGGCTTTCACCTCCATGGTGTCAACTATTTCTGTACATTCTTAGCATTTTTGTGCAGCTGTGTGGTTGACTAATGGACAAAAGATCACTCACATTGTGTTTATATATTTGTTGTCTTCACATATATGTAGAGCTTAAGCTACAAGCCATCAAGGCCAAAATGGATGAAGCTAAGGGTGGGTTCACCCCACTGTCTCAGTTGAACCCATCACCGGAGCCCAGGTACAGAGTCCGGGTGCACATCTCGCGGATGTGGGAGTCGTTCAACCCAAACAATGGCACGGTGTGCAGCCTCGACACCCTTCTCATCGACGATGAGGTGACGCATACCCTACCTGATGATGCTTGATGCCACCTACTACTATTGTCCAGTTAGCACCCTCCGAGGTTTCTCTACACAATGATCATTCCTTTCACCTTTCACTTGTAGGGTGGAACCATGCAATCCCATGTACATCGAAAAGATAAAAAGCGTCTTAAAGAACGGTTAATTGAAGGGAAGGTCTACACACTGTCAGATTTTGAAGTTTGTCCAAGCAAGGGGAACTACATGACATGTAGGAATCCCTTAATGATGAAAATTGGAGCACGGATGGTTGTAGATGAGATCGATGGAGATGTCAACATGATACCTCTCCACCACTTTGATTTTGTTGATTTTGGTGATGTTCCTCCTTTGATGGGCTGCACGCGAGTGGTGCAACCATTAGCTCCATTCAGATTTCTGTCCCTCTGTGATAGCGCCTTAGCTTTTGCAATTGTCATCTTACAGTGGAAAGGAACTGGAAGCTCGGTCATGATTTTTACGCAGAGCTTCGCAAGAAATGCTGACAAGATCCTGTTGTTGCCGGGTTCGCGGCGATGTGTGTTTCCCACTACAAGGGTCAGTCCTTGATTCACCCTTCCGTCTTTTTTTCGAAAAGGAGGAATTCACCATTCCATCTATTTATCGCTTTCTATCATCTGATACAACCATATAACTGCATTCCTTTCATTGCAATGAAACATGATATCACTGTTCTGTTTAGGAAAAGGATACACAGTCCGCTCTTCATCAGCTTCAAAGTACTACCTAGATTTGGAAATACCAGAAGCGCAACAATTCCGCACGAAGTGAGTGGCCTCTACTGTCCATTATTTAAACTGATGATTGATCTATTCTAATCCACATTATTATAGGTATAACTATAACTTTGTTGTTTGTGTGCAGTTTGCATCATCCAAAAAAACCCATAGTGCACCTCCATTCTTAGAAAGCAAGCTCTGTAGATCTGACTCAGGAGTCGCAAAGTATTTCGCAGCGAGCCCAGGAGTTACAAAGTAGCTGGAGAACAATCAAACAGCTGCAAAGCCTCGATCCATTTGAGTTACCAGTAAGACCTAGCTCTCCTCTCATTGATTGTATATGGGTTTTGTGCAGTTGATAGCCTAATTCTGTTCTGGGTCTATTGCAGAAGAATACCATATTTTTGTGTACAGCCACCCTGAAAGAGATAGACTGCACCAAAGGTTGGTACTATGTTGGATGCTTCCACTGCAGACAGTCGATCGGCGGGGACGGGAGAGAATTCTTCTGCAGTCAGTGTGACCCAGTGAACAAGAAGCGGAAGAGGCCAGATTTATTGTAAGAATCTTGAAGACTCATATGCTCTGCCAGTGTCTGATTGTTGCTTAGTTCATACTTCACATGCTAAATAGTTAGTAATCACCATGCTGGTGTTTTTCGGCATGCAAGGTACAAGCTAAATGCAGTGGTGGAGGATGACACTAGAACCATGAACTTGATGATCTTTGCCGAGGAGGCGCGGGGACTGATCGGTATCACAGCAGAAGAACTTTCAAAAGTGATCACCGATGATGGCAGGTGCACCATGCCAGCTACGATCTCAAATATTCTTGGCTCCACCCACACCTAGGACTGGACACGAGACGAGCCGAGCCGAGCTTGATCCGAGCCTGGCTTTGGCTCGCTCTGGAGCGGCTCGGCTCGGCTCGCTCAGCCAACGAGCCGACTTCAGGCGGCTCGGCTCGCTTCAGCTATGGCTCGGCTCAGACCGAGCGGGCTCGCAAGCCATTTGCCTCCAGAAGTACAAAACCTCTGTATAGTCCAGTCTTGATTTTTTTTGCAGCAATTAAACCCATATTTTGAAAAACAAACAGTTTATATTGCTAAAAGTGGAACATTCAGCAGTCTATTGTTTTAACAAAAGGTCATAGTAATGAAAAATAAGCTTTCATCTATGAATTCTTCTACCAAAATTGTAATTATGGAACAGATATGAGAGAAAGAATTCAGCAGCATTTCTATTTTTGGACAGCACTTGCTTTGAACTTTACACAGCAAAGCATCAAATATTGACAGCCACACGAAGAAATTTTGCATAGCACAAAACTTACCACTTTGACATAAAAACTGAGAAAATGTTGACAGCAAAACAATGACTAGCGAAAACTACATAATACCAAGTTCATAGTTCATCACAAGTTCACAACAACATCGTTGAAAGTGCATGGTTCAACACAACATCATTCATGGACCGTAGTTCATCACAACAAACACATAATCCAAAGTTCATCACAACAAACACATAATTCAAAGTTCATGACAACAAAAGAAATGGATCGAGACGATCATGTTGACCTCAACAATCCACATGACAAGATCATGTAGACATCCATCTTCAAAGTAGCAAGAGCAACACCAACATGACGATTATCTACATGTAACACAGATTTGGAAACATATTGGGATCATGTAAAGATATGAAAACTGAAACATGTCAAAATAATAGTTACCAATTGTTGTTATCCCCCACATCAAAAATCTTGGGCAACTTGATATTCTCAACATCGTCCTCCTCATCTTCATCTCTCTCCTAATTATTTGGAAGTTAGCCACATACAAGAAATAGATAAAAACCATAGAAGAAAATATAGGAGTCATACCACCACATTGAAGTCCTTGTGAGAACCTTTGATATAACAAGCACCGCACACCAAGGCTTCCACCATTTCTGGTTTCAAAGAACTCCTGTAGTCATCTAAAACCACACAAGTAGACATATCTAAGTTCAAGGATAGGATGACAAGTTAACAAGTTAACATCCAATGTAACAAGTAGACATACCTAAAACTCTTCCACCCGTGCTAAAAGTTGATTCCGAAGACACGGAGGTAGCCGGGACAGTCAAGAACCTCTTTGCCATCATTGCCAATACGGGGTATCTAGGTGCATTCACCCTCCACCAATCAAGAAGATTGAACATAGGATCCATTGCCTCATTCAAGTCATCTAGATAGTTTCTAAGCTCACTTTTTGATGGTGTTGATGAAGTTGCTGATAAGAAGGACTGAAACTCACAATCCATAAGTGGCATCGAGGTACTTGTGTTGCAATTGTTCTTGGTTGATGATCCACTAGCTCTTTCTTCAGCTTTCTTATTTTTCGCAACAAACTTCTCATACAAGGTGTCCAACTCTCCACGCACAATATTCTTCTCAGTATTTGCTTTCCCCATAGCATACATTTGGTGATAGCACCACTCAACATACCTCATCTTGTACCTTGGGTCCAAGATGCTAGCAAGCACCATGACATTGTTCGGCTCATCCCAATACTTGTCAAATTTATCCATCATTGCATCACCCATTTTCTTGTAGCATTCATCATCATGAGCCATTGCTTTTCTCAAAGCAATCTTGATGCTGACAATGTGAGGGTAGAATATGTTGGAGGTGGGATATAATTGCCCTAAAAACGTAGTTGTCACGCGAGATAAAGAGAGGAGCAATGGCTTAATAACTTCAAACTTGTCCCATTCTTCTTTTTCCGACTCCCATTGATAGTTGGCATTTGAAGCTGCATAGGAGGACAAGGCTTTCCTATATGGGCAGGCTGTATCAAGCATCTGGTACGTTGAACTCCACCGCGTGACACAATCAAGATGCAAATGGTTGCCAACCTCAACACCCAATATTTTAAACCAAAATATCATTATTTGGACAAACAAAGCATATGTACTACAAAAACAGCAAGAATATGACCATATATTCAACCAAAACAGCAAGTATATGAACATATGTACAACAAAAACAGCAAGCATATAACCATATATTTGAAGCATTGTCTAGTGTGATGGACAAACAAAACATATGTACTACAAAAACAGCAAGAATATGACCATATATTCAACCAAAACAGCAAGTATATGAACATATGTACAACAAAAACAGCAAGTATATACCTCTCCGAACAGCAAACTTTGCCTTCAAACCTCTGACCGCAACATCATTGTTTGAAGCATTGTCTAGTGTGATGGATATAATTTTCTTCTCTATCTTCCATTCAGTCACACACTCATAGATAGCATCTGAAATCACATGCCCGGAGTGAGGAGGATCCAAATCTATGAAAGAAAGAACACGTGTTTGCATCTTCCAATCCTTATCTATAAAGTGTGCAACCACACACATATATGATATGGTCTGGTTGCTAGTCCACAAGTCGGTTGTCAGACTAATGAAGTCCACACCCTTTAGGGCAACTTGAAGCAACTCCCTTTCTTTCTTGAAAACCCTCATGCATTCAGCTCTTATTGCCTTCCTTCCAATGGGTTGATAGTTTGGATTCAAGCACTTCATGAGAATGTTGAACCATTTATGTTCAACCATTCTAAATGAGTACTCATGGACGCAAATCATCTTTGCCATAACCTCCTTGATGAGTTCCTTATCATACTCAATGAATTGGACAGCTAGACCACTTGTTGTTGCATTGGTTTTTCTAAAAAATAGAGTAGCTTGGATGAGATCCCTATTAACCTTGTCCTTGTAATTCTTACATGTGTCCATATGTCTTCCCATGGATGAGGTGCTTCCACCTTGGACATATGCATATTGATTGTCACAATAATTACATTGTGCCTTCAACTCCATCAAACCTTCTTTCGATGGCACCTCTACCTTATGAAAGAAGGTCCAAACCACCGACCTCAACCTCGAAGGAGCTTGACCTTTTCGCTTCGTGGCACTCTTTCGTTGTGCTTTTTTTTGCTTCATCCTCACTCGAACTAAGAAGTATGGTTTCTTGCTATTGACGCATAGGACCAAGGCCTAGACCATCCTCAGACATGTCATCACCTTCGAAGGCTTCTTCTTCACTATCCACAAACCCATCTGAATCTGATTTGTCACCAGCCCCGGGCGGCACCTCAAACAAAGTATCTTGCTCTTCCTTGTGATCCTCCTCCGCTTGCTTATCATGCTCCATTCCCTAGCACACAAAAACAACACACACATGAGCTTGGACACACATATATTTGACTTTTGCATAGCAAAAACAGCACACCCATGAGCTTGCACAAACATATATTTGACTTTTGGATAGCAAAAACAGCACACACATGAGCTTGCACAAACATATATTTGACATTTGGATACCAAAAAGAACACACACATGAGCTTGCACAAACATATATTTCACAACGAAGCTCAAGCCGTGGACAACCGGAGCTTGAGCTTCGTTGTGAAATGGGTCCTGAACGATGATGAGTTGACACTGCTGCAGCACAGTGGGTCAGTTCAGTTGACAGTAGGAGGCGACAACAGTCCTTTGCTGAAGGAAGAGGGCTATTCGTTGGTGTCTGGTTGCATCTCACAACTTATGGAGGTAAGACATGCTTGCCATTTATTTTCGACACATGTAAACCGATGGACGAAAATGTGTTTTTTTCTCTCTGCAAGTACATTGAACTGTAGGTAAGCTCTATCGAGCGTCTTGATCCAATCAGTTCTCCTTGCCCATTGATTTCAGGAGAAGATGGTAATCATCAAGCAAGAAACCGAGCTGAAGGCCGTAGATGAGGCAGATGCGCAGAATGACTCCTCTCCCTGACTCTCAGGCTCTCAGCAGCAGCGCTTCGTCTAACAAGAACAATATGTGCTACATGGGCGGTAATCAGACCAAGTACCTGTTCTTTCGCTCTGCCTTAATTCTAAACCTATGGCAAAAAACCATGTAAGAAATCTAATGTAAATATTATGTGGAAGCCACCTTTGTTCAAATTTGTTGGGAATATCCTTGGGCCAGTATATGTCAATAGATGGAGTAGTACAGTAGTGACTCTTGCAAACACAATGGTTTTTTTCTCTCGAAAAGGAGCTTGATCTACTTGGACACTGATCCGGCCCTCAGCCGAGCCACATTTGGCGAGCCGTCGTAGGTGATGCTCGCTAGCGATGGTCAAGTTTATTTTCTTAATATCGGTTTTTTTTTCTGGCAGAAGAACCGGTTTCTGGTAGATATAGGAAATCTTAGAAAAAAATGTTTGAAACTTTTTAAATTGATTTATATTTTAAAAAAGTCACAACAATATATACAAATTTTAACCTCACTCCAAACATACTCACAAATGTTTCACTGGTCAGCCCACGAATCCTTTCTCCCTGTCCCCACCGCACTAGGCATATATATGTGACGGTACAAGCGTACAAACTGAATATCCATTTCTCCAGGCTCATCTGCACTCGGTAAACAAAAATCACCAAAATTACAAAAAAAATATCAAAAAATCCAATTGTTTTCCGCAAAGTAGACAATTTGGTGCGTGAGATGCGCTTCAAATTTCAGATGGTTTGACCATATGAGTAGCTCTAAAAAAGACAAATTGTGTTAGAAAAATACATGAATAGTAAACTATTTTACAGACCCCAAATTTGTTTTTTTTATTTTTGTCGAGAGCTTCTCAGATGTCCAAATAACCTGAAATTTGGAGTGCATATCACACACCAAATTATCTATCATGCAAAAAAATAGAATTTTTATTTTTCTAGTATTTGTTTTGAATTTTTTTCTTCATTGCGGGTGCAGATGAGTCTAGGCACCGAATCACTGCTCTCCATACAAACCCTATTTTACATTCTTAAGAAGTTGATCTCACTACTACCAATTCTCTCAACATGCACATTGTCCACATCAGCTTCATGCCACATCAGCGTTCATATTGTCTAATTCTCAGCATTTTTATTTTTAAATTAGGCACACACCTTTCCGGTCATGTCCCCTTTCCCGTCTACTCCCTCCATCCGGTGAAAAGTGTATCTTTATCTTCCCAATGCACATAATTTGTGCATCAACATGTCATAATTCTCAGGGATGACTGCCTCAAAATTGCAGGTCAGAACTATTTATGTAAAAAAGACTAACAAATATGTCTGTGCGTTGCAACGGGAGACAAAAAAATTATGCGCTAGCCAAATAAGTATGCCTCAATACCCTGATATATGGGCGTACACTATTTTAACAGGGTGGCTCAGGATGTTGCCACTTACTTTTTTTTCTCACCCTCGCCGATGATGGTTACGATGTTCATGTGATCACAAATGCATTCGACATGGTAAATCTCAAGGCTATGAGCTTGCCAGTGCATGCCACACTTGTCATTATGTCGCGCAAGGGAATATTTAAAACTTTTAAAATAAATCTCATCGACCATGAATTACTCCCAAAGCAAAGGCATATAAAGACTTTGAAAACCTAATCAAATCCTAGACATAAAAGACTTTTGAATCGGTCAACAGTTTTTTTAATCGACAATCATTTTTTTTAGTTTTGAATTTTCTCAAAAAAAAATCACGAACATTAGTTTTGTTACAAACATTTTTTAAATGCATGAACATTTTTCGAATTCAATAAAAAATGTCTCAACAAACATTTTTTGAATCGATGAACTTTTTTATAAAAAATGGGGTAGAAAAATCTAAATAATATTTATTTTTATTTTTGTGAACATTTTATAAAATTTTATGGACAGTTTTTCTCAGATTCCCTTATATGTTTTGAATACATAATCATTTTTTGAAAATCATGAACATGGTTTTAATTCCTGGACATTTTTGCTAAATCAAGAATTTTTTTAATTTGTGAACAGTTTTTGAGAACCACCAACATTTTTTGAATTTTATTATTTCCTAAACATCTTTTGAATTCACATATATTTTATGATTTTTTGAACATTTTTTTAAAACTCGCAACTTTTAAAATTTGAAAATTCCAAATTAATTTAAAGAAGAAAGAAAACAGAATGAAAAAAAAAGACGAAAAACAAAATGAGAATGAAGCCCCACACATGGGCCTGCCCATGAACGCATACATGGGGGAGGATGTGTGTGAGAAAAGGGTGTTAAAAAGTGTGGAAGCTAGGGATCAAACCCCGGTCTCCATGCTAGATTAGCTATGTGTTAACCACTCTGCTGCTTGTTGATCTATGGCTTATATCAGTCTCACCTCTAAAAAACAATGAAGCAGGACAGCGACTTTGGATTCGAAAAATTAAATCGTTTTCTTCACTTATGGATAATATAGTGGGTAATTTATGGCAACTTCGGGGATATTTTTTGTATGGACCACCAGAAATGATATGCGCTTTATTATTAGATAAAGACTACCACAAATGCCCGTGCGTTGCAACGGGAGAGATAATTGACATGTCCATAGAAACATCCATAAGCACAATGCAACAATAACTAAACGGTGTCATCCGGTGGCTGCAGGGAGGCGCATGCCAAAAGCTAGCAGAAATGCATATAAGTCATACATAAAAATCCATGCTACACATACGATACTTCTGTATGAATTTTGTATGATGGTTCTGATATTAAAGGACTAATTTTCGATTCTTCCATAGAAGGTATTATTTAGGAAAGTTGGAGTACTCTTTGGGATTTGCACTACGCCATAAAAAAATCAAAATTCGCACTGAGCAGCAATTATTTTTCCGGATTTTGCAAGGAGTCGTCAAAAAATCTAGCTAAAAGGGTTGGGTTAAATAATGTGTTTTAGCCCCTCTCTCACTTCACTGGACATCAATTCATTTGTGTCGGGTAAATACCATGACAGATGAAAAAAATGAAGAAATTCAGCTCCGTTTATATATTTTTTAAAGCAAACATATCCGTGCGTTACAGCGGAAGAAAATAAATAAATATAAGCTGATTAACCTGAAAATAATTTATCATGCTAACAATTTCACAAGAAGCAAAAGAATATTGAAAGCAATCAAAAGTATCAAGGGCCATGAATGATGTCCAAACAATGGTTCAGTGCTCCCAAAAGAAGTTGTCCTAAATTCCAGACTTTCAAAACAAAACCATTAAAAGAACTGAAAAACATTAAAATACCTAGGCGACTCGCAATTAGGTCTTTGTCTTAGAGCATTACTAGTAGAACCCTCAAACTCTCAAACCCTCACTAGCGTTTTAAGGGTCCAAAAATGATCTTTTTGTGCACTTTTACGGGTTGAAAAACAGGGGCAAAGATTAGAACCCTCAAACCCAACCCTTATAACGGAATATTCCCCGTGAACGACGTTGTCGTTGCGCGCGGGAGGTCGACGGGGCGGCCGCCGGCGACGTGGGCGACTAGCAGCGGCGGTCGCGGGCGTGGACATGGGAGTTGGGAGGATTTTTCCCTCCCGCGCGAGTATAACCGCCAAATGAGGGTTGGGATAGGTTTTGCTCCCCAACCCTTACTTTTGAGGATTGAGAGAGGGTTTGAGGGTTGAACCTTTAAAAAAATTTGAGGGTTAAGGGGTTCTAGTCTACGGCTTTTTTTTGACGAAAACTGTAAAAAAAGCAGTTATTTTTAGAGGTTTGAGGGCTCTACTAGTAATGTTCTTAGACAAATAGGCCTGCATCATTTTTCCCTCGTTAATTGGCATGCGTGATCCTTAGCCCTTCCTTCTCTTCCCTCCCTCGTTAATAGGCCTTCCTTTTCCCTTGTTAATATATAGTATCTAAATTTGTTTATTGGCAATGGGTGCAGGCAAGCAACAATGATGACTTAAAAAGAACGTCAAGGAAGTGGAAAAAATAAAAGACGCTTAATGTGAAGCTGGTCCTTCTACTGTTCATTGACCAACGTGTTATGCAACGTGGTTAATTCTTTCCATCATTTTCTTTCTTTATTTCTATCACGCCACTACTCTTTCCTTCTTTTATTTTCATATATGGCACCCCATCTACAACATAGCCTGAATTGCCTGCCCACATAGCCTGAATCCCCCGTTTACTTAGGAAATTAACATGGTGATTATGGCACCCCATCTACAACGTGCAAGCATTGTTGCACGCATTATGCGGAGCGCATGTAGCGTGTATTGGAATCTCTCTTAATTTCCCCCGTTTAATTACCCACCATATTTCTTTCCATCCTTTCCTTTTCTCGAGAATCCTTCCTTCCTTTTTGGGCACCAACTCCTCATCCTCCGATCACCAATTTTCAAGCCGGCTTATTAAGGTGATTGATGATAGGTAATTTGAACACGAATATAAGTTGATGGTTGTGCCTTTCAAAGGGCGAGGTGGTACTATTTGATAAGAATACTAACTGCAACTAATTAATGTAGGTTGGCCTAGTTCAGTTGGCTGGCGTCTATCCTACGGGGTGTTAGGTCGCGAGTTCGAGTCATGCCACACGTTTTTTTCCTTCGCGTGTTACCCTGAAGCTGGGCCAACGAGCCAGCCTGCAGGCACAAGTCGGTAGGAACGCCTGCAGGCCCTCAATCGAGTCGATAATATTGCAGAGACAAAATTTAGTACCACCTCAAATATGTTTTAAATTCAAACTGAAAGCATAAAATCACGGGAAGAAGCGTATTGTGACGGTAAACTCACGGGAAGAAGCGTATTGTGACGGTGAACCCACGGAGTCAATCCGTGCTTTATTATTAGGGAAAGATTATTTGCATAGATATCCATTGGTTTCACTTGAACATATTGTTATAGTTATTCTGCAACAGCGCGCGAGGTTTTATCTAGTTTAACATATATGGGTGTTAAAATTTAAAAATTTAAAATGATCAGAGTATTTCTCAGTGGTCAAAATTTCCGGATTGATTACCGGAATTTTCAACCAGAAAATGCAACCCTGGTTGTGGTTCCGTGCCTACATGTGAAGTTTAGCACCATGGATGTGCCATCAAGCTGTCGACTGTCACTGCTAGTGTGCCACCGTGAGAGTCTCTGATGAGTGGGCTATGTTGCAGGCCCATTGGATGCGTCAATGCCTGCCAACACCGCACCTTGTTTCTTTCTTCTGTTTTCACCAGTTTTCTTAGGGTTATTTATTTATTTATTAACACATCATTTATTTTCCATGTACAAGGTGTGCTTTTTTATACATGTCTAACAATTTTAAAATATACAACTAAAATTCTTTTTAAAATAAATGTTTTGATATCTACTTTTTTCATCCACATTGTACATTTTTTATATAAACGTAACACATTTTATACACGTTTAAAATTTTCAAATATATCATTGATATTTCTTAAAATACATTAAATATGTCTTAAAAAATTCAAATACATGTTGAAACATTTTTTTAACTATGCAAACATTTTCTTACATAAAATATGATAAACATATTTTTGCAACAAGTGAAAATGTTTTAAAATGTAATGTACATATTTTAGTGGTATGAAACAAATTTTGAATTATATATTTTTCTTACATTGTATACATTTTTGAAAAATGGCAGATGATTTTTAAAACAGATGAATTTTTTTATACTACAAGAAAATTTTAGAAAAAAATAACAAAATTCTTTTCAAAAATATATGTATTCGGTATTGTTTTTAAATATATACATAATAAACAATATGTGTGACGTCAGTCTTACGAATGGCTACTGGGCCAATCCACTAAATGCTCATGTAGGCGAGTCAAGCTACTAACTCGCACAAAGCGAGACATACTAAAACAAATGTCACATTGTCGCCCAAAACAGGGTAGGACGATGATCCCTCCCAGCCCATTTAGCAGCCTACCATACTAACTGCTATAGAATCCTCCTCGGTTTTAGGAACATTCTAGAACGACCTTTTTTTCTATTTGCCCGTTTTCTTTTTTCGGTTTTTTCCTTTCATTAAAAAATGTTTTGGAAACTTTTTTGTTCAAAACATATTCAGAATTTATTTTAAAACTATTTTTTTTAAAGTTGCTTTTCTGAAAAACATAATTTACGGATTTTTTGAATTTCAAATATTTTAAAATGTTTGTAATTAAGAAAATGTTTATGATTAAGAAATATCCAATATTCTCAAAATAGTTTTCAAAAAATGTTTTTCGAAATCCAAAAACACGATTGAAATAATGGCAAAAAATTTACTTGTTACAGACCTATTGTTCCTCGTCTCACTATAGTACTCCCTCTGTAAAGACGTTTTGACCACTAATTTAGTAATCTAAACACTCTTATATTTCTTTAAGTAGGGAGTACTTGGCAATGGGCCGGCCCAGTCGTGGCACTCCTATGTGTTTCGGCGGCAAATAGGATGTCCCACACATCCATCAATCACTCGGACTCTAAAAAAAGTGGAACAAATTCAACCCTTAAGGTGTAACCGAATATTTGATGTATTCATGTAACTTAATAATTAATTCTCTGACTATAGAAATTGGGATAGGTCCTTATGTTCAATCTTAGCTGAGCTAAATTTATGTATCACTGCAGGCACCGCCTTCCTCTCCCGTTGTCTAGCAGGTTGCAGGCTGTGCAAGCCCCATCAGGCACCAACAATAGTATAGACGTGCAGCACTAAGTTAGTTTGACTAGTCGTTTTCTTATTTTAGTATACTAGATAATTGGAGAATGGCGTTTTGGGGTTTTTTTAAAATTCAAAATTTTGGTTTCAAAAAAATCTGTAAAATTGTGTACAAGTAAACAAGGATGTGATGCATATGTATGTGAAATTTCAGGTTGAAATACATTGAAATGCGATCTGTACAAAAAAGACAAATTCGTGGTCTGGAAGGATGAATAGTATCATGTGTGAAAAAGCCGCAGATTTGTATTTTTTGCACAGAACTCATTTCAACGTATTTCGGAAAACATAACTTTATTTGATAAGAAAAATGAAAGGTGGGGTAGTTGAGACAGTTTTGGGGAAAATCAGCAGAGAAACTAGATTTGAAAGGGGAAAAAACTGGTAGAGGGAGGTGGCATGTAAGTAGGTTGGATGAAGGACAAGGCGGTGAAAGTACTTTGCATGAGTTTTAAAGTAGGAAGATATTCAAATTAGCGACTTATTTGTATTGAATTATGAAGTGTGTAGACATGAGAGTTTGCAATTTGCGATGTGAACTTGCAATGTGAGAATGCTTTATAAATTGTGAATTTGTTACATTCGCTGAAAGGGAATTTTCTGTCTAGTTCAGGATGAGGACATCATCTCATTTCCAAAGCATCAAGGATGTTGGGCTAAGTCCCTCCACATGGAGGTGTGTTGGCAGCCCAACATCAGCCCATAAGTCCAACACATGTCAGCCATTGATCTTCGCTGCATCCAACGGTTGAGAGTGCTTCTAAGAGAAGTGAAACAAGGAGAAAGCGCTAGCCACTACACCCCTGCTGGTGGTGGCTGCCATTCATGATAGTGAGAATGAAAGCACACAAGAGAAAACACAACCTGAGAGAGAGAAAGAAGAAGAAGCAGAGGTTCTGTCCAGATTTGCTGCATCTGACTAGACAGTGTACATGCTGGTGGTTGGAGGCTCAAACGTGCTTGGATCGACCCCAAACTTGGTGATCTCATTCCTTACTTTGAGTACTTCGATCTGGTTAGCTGGTTTGAGGATTGGGTTAGTGGAGCATCCGATTTAAGAGTGGTTTTGCAAGCTCTAACTGCTGCAGTTTCAGAACAGAGTAGTTTTGAGAGACGAACAGTTTTGTTAGGCAAATGATGTCCGATTGAGCTGAAATTGGAAGGGGTTGTCAAGAACTCATGTGTCTACTTGTCTGCCAAATTTGGTGTTGTTTGGTTCAGCGGTTTAAGAGCAGTTTGCAAAACACTGAAGGGTACAAAAGCTGTGTAAACTCTGCTTTGCTGAAATTTTGCCTCTTGTGGCTATTGTAGCTGTTGCCGGTTGGCAACGTGGAGAGTGTGTTGTAAATCTATTTAGAGGTTCTAGAGAAGACTTTGTACTCACCGTTCTCATAGTGAAGTTGCGTGGACCGGTCGGTCCACAGCCGTGGTTTTTTACTCCTCGAGTTGAGGAGGTTTTTCCACGTTAAATCCTGTGTCACTTGTGCATGTTGTTTGTGTTATTCCGCTACTTACTTGTTGGTTGAAGTTGTCCTCAAAGATCATCACAAGTGAAGGGGGCTGTGTGGTGTGCATATTTGCCGTGTCGGTGAATTTGTGCAGCGCATTGTTGCTGTCCAGCACCCAACAAAGTGGCATCAGAGCCTTGGTTTGCTTGTGCAAATTGCTGAGTTTTTTGTGGTGAAAGATGGAAGTGAATACCAGCAGGATGATATCTTTGATGATACAAATTATCAAGCATGGAAGGGCAAGATGGAGGACTTGTTGTATGTGAAAGAATACTGGAAGCCAGTGTTCTCCACTGAGATGCCGGAGGGCATTGAGGAAGGTCAGTGGAAGGTACTTCATTGCCAAGCTTGTGGGTCATCCAGCAATGGGTCGATGACAATGTTTTGAACCATATCATTGATGAGACACATGCACGCACCTTATGGCAGAAATTGGAAGAGCTGTTTGCCCGAAAAGAAGGTACAAACAAGATGTTCTTGATCAAACAATTGATGTGCTTGAGGTACAAAGATGGCATTGTAATTGCAGATCATGTGAATACATTCCAAGGCATTATAAATCAGCTTTCTTCAATGGGAATAACATTTGAAGATGAAGTGAGAGATTTGCTGCTACTATGCTCATTACCGGACAACTGAGAGATCAAGTGCATTCGCACTGATAATGGAGGAGAGTACATTGGGCCATTTGATGCATATTGCAAGCAGCAAGGTATTAGGCATCAATTTACTCCCTCGAAGACACCACAGCTGAATGGTCTTGCTGAGAGGATGAACAGGACAATTGTAGAGAGAGTTAGATGCTTGTTGTCAAGTGCAAAGCTACGCAAACACTTTTGGGGTGAGGCTTTGATGACTGCAGTTTATCTTATTAATCTCTCACCAAATTATCCTTTGCAGGGAGATGTTCCTAACAGGGTCTGGTGTTACAAGGATGTCTCATATGACCACCTGAAGGTTTTTTGGTGCAAGGCCTTTGTTCATATTCCTCAAGATGAAAGGTCAAAGCTTGATTCGAAGACACGGTAGTGTATGTTTCTTGGCTATGGTGGTGATGAGTTTGGCTACAAGCTGTTTGACCCTATAACAAGGAAAGTTGTGAGAAGCCGTGATGTTGTGTTTGTTGAAGACCAAACAATTGAGAATATTGTGAAGAGAAAGGGGCGGGTTCCTCCTCAGCAGCAGCAAGACATGATTGATCCTGACCCAGTTCTTGCAGCTCCAGCTCCCGTGCAAGTTGAAGCAGATGCAGAAGATGTACAAGATGATGTACATGGTGGTGCAGGTGAAGAAGATGCTCACCAGCAGCAGCAACAAGAGTATGATGCTGAAGTTGATGATTCAGATCAGCAGGAAGCACCAGCACCAGAAAGTCCACCAGCTGCTCCACTCAAAAGATCCAACAGGGGTCGAATTCCTTCCAGCAGGTACCCTCAGATCAATACGTGGTGTTATTATCTGACGGTTCAGAATTTGAATGCTTTCCAGATGCAATGGAAGATGAGCACAAAAAGGAGTGGAAAAATGCTATGCAAGAAGAGATGGATTCCTTGCATAAGAATCATACTTATGAGTTGGTGAAGTTGCCCAAGGGCAAGAAAATTTTGAAGAACAAGTGGGTCTATAGAATCAAGCAAGAAGAGCACACATCACATCCAACGTACAAGGTCAGGCTAGTTGTAAAAGGATCCGGCCAGAGAAAAGGCATTGACTATGATGAGATCTTTTCTCCAGTTGTGAAGATGGCATCCATAAGAGTAATCCTTGGCATGGCAGAAAGTCTCAACTTGGAGGTTGAGCAAATGGATGTGAAGACTGCATTCCTTCATGGTGAGTTGGAGGAAGAAATATACATGGAGCAACCTGAGGGGTTTCTTGTGAAAGGCAAAGAAGACTATGTGTGCAAGCTGAAGAAAAGTCTCTATGGCCTGAAACAAGCACCAAGACAATGGTACATGAAGTTTGAAACTATCATGGGGGAGCAAGGCTACAAGAAGTGTAGCTCAGACCATTATGTGTTTATTCAGAGGTTCTCAGGTGATGATTTCATCATATTATTGCTCTATGTTGATGATATCCTGATTGTTGGCAAGAATGTCTCTAGGATTGCTAAGTTGAAGAAGGAGTTGAGCAAATGTTTTGCTATGAAAGACTTAGGTCCAACAAAGAACATTCTCAGGATGAGAATTGAGAGAGACAGAAATTGCAACAAGTTGTACTTATCTCAAGAGAAGTATATTGAGAAGGTACTTCAGAAGTTCAGGATGGAAAATGTTAAAGTTGTGAGTTGTCCACTAGCAGCCCATTTCAAGTTGAGCAAAAAGCAATGTCCTACCACTTATGAGAAGAAAAAGGAAATGCATCATGTTCCTTATGCTTCAGCGGCAGGGAGTTTGATGTATGCTATGGTGTGTATAAGGCCTGACATTGCTCATGTGGTTAGTACTGTGAGCAGATTTATGTCCAATCCAGGAAGACCTCATTGGGAAGCTGTGAAGTGGATTTTGAGATATCTCCGGGGCAGCACAAATCTGAAACTTTGTTTTGGTGGTGGTGAAGCCAAGCTGATTGCTTTTTCAGATTCTGACATGGCTGGAGATGTTGACAGAAGGAAGTCTACTTCAGGTTACTTGATTACCTATGCAGGGGGTGCGGTGTCATGGCAAAGTGGACTGCAAAAGTGTGTGGCACTGAATACAACTGAAGCTGAATTCATTGCAGTAACAGAGGCGAGCAAAGAGCTATTGTGGCTGAAACGGTTGGCTTGTGAGCTTGGTTTTAAGCAAGACAAATATGTGTTGTTTTGTGACAACCAAAGTGCTATCCACTTTAGTAAGAATGCAAGCTTTCATTCAAGGTCTAAGCATATAGAGGTCTGTTATCGTTGGACTCAAGATGTGTTGTATTCCAAGAAAATGCAACTTGAGAAGGTTCACACGGATGACAATGGGGCCGATATGTTGACTAAAGTGGTGACAAGGAAGAAACTTGAAGTATGCCGCCGGCTCGCTGGCATGGCTGCCGGAAGGCAGTGAGACCCTCCATGATGTCGTGAGGGGGAGTTTGTTGGGCTAAGCCCCTCCACATGGACGTGTGTTGGCAGCCCAACATCAGCCCAGAAGTCCAACACATGTCAGCCATTGATCTTCGCTGCATCCAACGGTTGAGAGTGCTTTCAAGGGAAGTGAAGCAAGGAGAAAACCCTAGCCACTCCACCCCTGCTGGTGGTGGCTGCCACTCATGAGAGTGAGAGTGAGAACACACAAGAGAAAACACAACCTGAGAGAGAGGAAGAAGAATAAGCAGAGGTTCTGTCCAGATTTGCTGCATCTGACTAGACAGTGTACAAACTGGTGGTTGGATGCTCAAACGTGCTTGGATCGACCCCAAACTTGGTGAGCTCGTTCCTTACTTTGAGTACTTTGATCTGGTTAGTTGGTTTGAGGATTGGGCTAGTGGAGCATCCGATTTAAGAGTGGTTTTGCAAGCTCTGACTGTTGCAGTTTCAGAACAGAATTGTTTTGGAAGACGAACAGTTTAGGTAGACAAATGATGTTCGATTGAGCTGAAATTTGGAGGGGATGTCAAGAAATCATGTGTCTACTTGTCTCCCAAATTTGGTGTTGTTTGGTTCAGCGGTTTAAGAGCAGTTTGCAAAACACTGAAGGGTACAGAAGCTGCGTAAACTCTGCTTTGCTGAAATCTTGCTTCTTGTGGCTGTTGTTGCTGTTGCCGGTTGGTAACGTGGAGAGTGTGTTGTAAATCTCTCTAGAGGTTCTATAGAAGACTTTGTACTCATCGTTCTCATAGTGAAGTTGCGTGGACCGGTCGGTCCACAGCCGTGGTTTTTTACTCCTCAAGTTGAGGAGGTTTTTTCATGTTAAATCATGTGTCACTTGTGCATGTTGTTTGTGTTATTCCGCTACTTACTTGTTGGTTGAAGTTGTCCTCAAAGTTCGTCACAAGTGAAGGAGGCTGTGTAGTGTGTATATTTGTCGTGTCGGTGAATTTGTGCAGCGCATTGTTGCTGTCCAGCACCCAACAAAGGATTGGAAAGTTATCCCATAATTTATAGGCTTTCTTATCACTTACTATTTCCTATCCTCTATATATCTTGGACGTTGCCATTTTGATATAAGTTATGGTCAATTTTATGAATATATTAGATTCTTCTAACTTTTTTATATTATACAGTTAGTATAATATGGTGCTTTAATATAGTGTGCATCAGTTGGCGTAGAAGTCAAGTTTCACAGTGTTTGGCCATGATTATATAGAAAATAAATATCTACAAAACCAAATATATATATACCATATGAAAATGTTTTTCATGATGAATCTAACTCCATTGATTAGTATTCTAAATGCTCACGATTGTTTCTATGAATTTGGCCAAAATTGACGAAGTTCTTGACTTTAAAAGATTCTAATAAGCACTATATGTCTACATTTTTCGACAAAGTGTACCTATATTATGTGTGGATTATTCCAATAACTTTGCAAGAGGATCTGTCTACTTGTCCCTGGTCTTGCACTGCAGTGAAGCCAACTTCCTGACTTCCTAGGCGGTTGTCCCCTGGAGTGTCATCGGAATCCGCTGCACCTCGAGAGTCTGCTGCATACTACAAGGGGCATATGGCCTCAACTCTCTCTACCCAGCGTCTTTTCCTAGTAGGCAAAGATGTGAGGATCATGTGAGAGAGTAGCCTGTCATTTTGTACCATTTGGCCACGACGTACCCTTCCTATATATGCATGGCAATGCCACAGCAGAGGCCGATCCATCCATCCATCCAGTAGCAGCAGTGGAAGAGCAGAGCGGGTAGCCTTCCTACCAGCTCACCACCTAGGCACCTAGCTCAACCACCACCCTACTGCTCAGCCATGAACAAGGTGAAGAGCAATGGCGGCAAGCACAAGGGGTCAGGAGGAGGAGGGATCAGCAGGATGCTGAGGCAACACAAGGCCAGGCTCTACATCATCCGGCGATGCATCGTCATGCTCCTATGCTACCATGACTGACCCTACATTGGTGTCCTGTCCTCCGTTTGGTTCTCGTTTGTACCTAGGCTAGTTAGGCTTAGACAGATTCTCTGGTGTGTGTGTGTGTGTGTGTTTAGATAGACTTCGCTGGCGTATGATGTTGAAGTTTTGTGTGGTGTCATGGTTCTCTAAGTCCTGCAACGGCAAGGATGTGCATGTATCTGAGATGTTTGGTCTAATGGAAGGTCTCGGAAAAATGAAAAAGAAAAAAAATATTATGGAAGTGCTGAGCAAAAGATTATCTCTTGGCATCATCCAATTGTTTGTTCTGTTGAAGCATAACTGTGAATTGTGAACCTCTAACTGCTAAGGTTTATATGTGTCCTTTTGGGGTGTTCTTATTTCGTTCGATTGGGTCATTTTTGTTTGCAGGAAATTCGATTGGGTCAGTTAATGGGACGATTTTGCGCACAAGGCCATCTTAACGGAGTGCATTTTGGGACTGAATTTGCAAAGATATTCAGAAAAAATGCAGCATTGTCCTTGTTTTACCTCAAAATTTCAGCGAAATTTTACTTTGTGAGTTCAACGTTTCAGGAGAAAATTCAAACATAATTTTTTTCTAAAAAAAGGTTCTATTTCTGATGATAACCTCACACTTAGAAATTGAAAGACTCATTTTAACTTCTGCCCAGTTTGCAGACACACTGAGAGACTATCTACACACAACACCTTGCTCATGGTCAAGGACTAGTGGCTTTCTGGCAGTATTATTATCATATAAATCAGTTTATCTAGGAAATATTTGTGGTAAACCGAGCAGCACTGGCCACAGAAACGAGAAGCACTCAATGGATGCATGCCTCAACCTGAAACAAAAATCTTATTTACACGACGCTTTGTTTACTCGAGGAGGCACTTTGGGTTTAGTGCAAGGTGGCTCTCATGTGCATCTTCTTATAGTATTAGCCCTGAGGCCCCGTTTAACCCGCCATTGGAGGCCGCGTAAGAAACGCTTTATAATGCAACCCCACTTGCCGTGTACTTTCTTCAGGACTCAAGTCCAGGTTCAGGCCATCCATGTAAATTATGGCTTGGAACAGCTTAACTAGTGCTGATCATGGTGCTAGTTGCTGTTTACTTGGACCAAAGGCTCTGAACTCCGGGCGGTTTGCTGCAAACCACAGATGTGAAAACCGCGGCACCACTACCTCCGCAGCGGCGGGGCGTCAAGCATCGGCGCTGTCTTCAGAAACATAATGGAAATTCAGTTTTACAAATATTGACCAAACAGAAGAATGTGCAAACCTGTCGATCTAGTGCTGTGGTTTTCTGGTCTCCAGACCATAGGCCAGTAGCACAAGTTGAACATGGTTAGCTAGCTGTAACAACGCCCAAGAAAATTGCAACATGTTTTTTTTAGAATGAAGGTGCGAGACTAGTTTGGTTTTGAATTAAAAAAGTCATCAACCACCCAGGAAATTACTGACATAGAAGTGAAAAAAATACCAGACTATACCAGCCTTGAATTGACCATGTTGCTGTGATGAACAAGTGACAATGTTGTGACTTTCTGATATATATGTTGTTATGTTGTGATGAACTATTCACATACATGTTGAATTCTTGATGTGGACAATCTGTGATATATATATGTATATATATATGGACGACCATATGGGACACCTAGGTGCCCAGGCTCCTTACCTCGTAACCATTGGATCTTAGATTGTTCCAACAGATATGGATATTAGACACCTTCCATATATGCTTATGGACGTAATTGTTAAGTGCCAATAAATGTATGATTTAGGTGCATTAATATCACGCGTTGTGATAAATGTAATTGTTTCTCTTCATTTATTTCCTTGTACAAAGAATGGAACTCATTTGAACGTATATACATACAACCGTACTCCTTTCTGTGGATACGGTATGTATGCACGTGCTAATTTCATGGGTATGTGACTTTTTTGCGGGTACTTGAGAATATTGGAACGATGGTCTATACTCACAAAATTTCGGATGTGCCACAATCGAGTATATTTATTTTGGGTATATAAATTATGTGTTTCATACTTTAATTATCATCTTGGGGGTATATCATATTTACTTTTGGGTATATTATATTTATATGGGTATACCATCTTGGGGTATATCATATTCGAGGTGTATTATATTTATTTTGGGTATATCATATTTAATTTGGGTATATAAATTATGAAAATTATACCTAGGACAAATTCGGAGTATATATATTTCCAAAAATGATATTGCGGGTATATCATTTCTTTGGTACATCATATTTATTATCATCTTGGGGATATCATATTTAATTTGAGTATATAAATTACGAATATGATACCTAGGACAATTTTTTACGACATACATGTCAAATTTATTTTGAGGTATCTACATACTCGTAATGTTTTTGGGTACATACATTGCGTATCATAAGTAGGTATTTAATAACTCAGGCATGTATCAGTGATTTGGAGTACGTAGACTATTTAGGTATATGTACATATCAGATCTATGTACATTCTCAAGATATGTCGGGGTATCTACATACTCGTGATATTTCTGGATATATTCATTACGTCAGTTAATAGGTATTTGTGATAGCCAAGGTATATCCAAAAAAATTATTTGGTATAATACCTCCAGTATGTGTATATTCTTAGTACATATAATACTATGGGTATATGTATATTTTTCATTAAGTTTAATATTTATGGTATGTTCATATTTTCATTAGATATAATAGCGTGCATATGTGTATAATAGCCTGCATATGTTCATATTTTCATTAGACATAATGTTTGGAAATGAATTATTGCTAGTAAATCAACCTAGTTAATTTGTTGGAAAGCAATCATTGACCATGAAGGATAGTAGTGCATGCAAATGAAAAATGGAAAGCTATTATTTCATGAATTGCATGTCGTTCACTAATAAAAACCACTTTCCATAATGGGCCTAGGTGCCCAGGCACCTAGGTGCCCCAAACAATTTAC
>NC_041384.1:35087577-35090764 GCF_002162155.2 Triticum dicoccoides | reverse complement strand
GTTGATCTGTTATAATGATCAATTTATTATAAATACATATAGAACATAACCCTACCTTAAAAGAATTACCTTCAACGACTCGACAACTCAAGACCCTAACCCTAACCTAAGGGACTCGCCTTCGATAACTTGACAACCCTAGACCCTAATCATATCCTAAAAGCCTCGTCTTCAACGACTTGGCAACCCTAGATAGTTAATATCTCACAACTCTGTCACTAATAAATTACCTACAGATGGCATGCAATCATTAAGATATCCATCCATTGCAAAGTAAAACCTATAATGAAATATAGGGTTAGGACTTGAATTATTTTCCAACTGTGTTGTAGTCACAATGCACCCGCTTCCTAGATTTGTAACTGCTTCCTAGGATTGTATCAATAACTGCTTACAAATAATCTCTCAGCCATGTATATTGTGCTTTCTGGTCACCTTGCACCACCTTAATTGTCTTCTCCGTTGCCCATGCAGACCTTGTTCTTTGGCACTTGAACTCTATACTTCACCTTCGAATTTTCTATGATTGTATCAACCCAGTCCCAGGATATGATCTCAATGCCTGCTCACATACCTTGTCCATGCAATCTATAGTGACATTTGTGCTCTCTCTATGTGCACCACAAGCATGCTCCAGATTTATCTTCCTGATACAGAAAGTATTCTTATGGGCAATCTTAGAAGCAACCATGTAAAATTGACACCATTCCTCCGTGCAGTTGACAATGACCCTGCCTCTGCAGTTCATGTTATACTCAAAGTTGCTCAAGAAGCTTTATGTTGTACTCCCTAGGTGTTCTTGTGAACTGATACATGCTAGAAATATGCTCTAGAGGCAATCATGTGATGGTGGCATTTCCTTATGTATTCATGGCTTATTTGTATTGTCCTTGAACAACATTACTAATATATATCAATAACTATGTGACTTATTTGTGAGACTACATATTGTATGATGATTTCTCAAATGGTCCCTAGTTGATAAGGTTATATGGACACATATCATTTTACTAGTATAAGATTCAGTTGATGACTATGTAGTCACAAGCATATAGATGATGCTAACTGATAGTATGGACCCGTGGATAGGGATCACCGAGTCAGAAAGACCCACTTTGAGATACAGCGAGATATTGTCTATTCCATGTCCTAGACTTGAGGTTCTTGCATGTTCTCCGCATGAGGACAGACTCCCTTAAGGTCTATAAAATGCTACTCTGTAACTAGTAGTTATAAAGGTAAATTTTGGGTGGGTCTCATCAAACATGAAACAAGACATGGTCAACCAAAATGGCATTGGTTCCTCCAATTCAGACAGATGTTCATCGGGCCCTCTCGAGTGAACAGATTCAGAATGCCATGTGACTTGGGTTTTAAGTGTTAATCTAGTTCTAGAATATGTATCGATTTCGATAAGAGAGGTTGAGCTACACAAGGGTGCCAAGTACTCGTCTTAAGCTTGATAACACATATTGAGAGACAAAAGAAATGTTGCACATGACACATTGTCAAGGTTCATCAATATTACTTTTCACGGAGTTGGCATGTTTTGCTAGGAGCCGCTATTAGTTCTCTCAACTCGAGTCGTGTCCATCTAGTTTAGAAAATCTGCTAGAAACTGAATGGGAATTCAGTTTACAAAATCGACCAAACAAAAAGAATGTACAAAGCTATCAATCTAGTGTTGTGGTTTTCTTGTCTTCAAACCATAGGCCAATAGCACAAGTGAACATGGTTAGTTAGTTGTAACGACGACCGAGAAACTTATAACATATTTTATTTATTTTAAATGAATGCTCAAGACGAGTCATGCTTCCATTTATATAACGCTAAACTAAGTGTTACTACATTTTCCGAATAGTAACGCTAAATTACACAATTCAGAAAATATATGTACATGTCTGCATCCATTTATAGTAACGCTAAACTAACCGAAATCTAAATTTAGGACTTGGGTAATTTTCTGGTTGTGTTGTACTCACAATGCACCTGCTTCCATGGTTTGTATCAATGACTGTCTGCGGATGATCCCTCGTTCTTCTATATTGTGCCTTCTGGTCAACTTGCACCACCTTAACATGATCCTTGCCATGTAGGCCTTGGTCTTTGGCACTTCAACTCCATAATTTACCTTAGTATTTTCCATGATTTTATCAACTCCATATGAATGTATGCTCACATGCCCCAGCCTTTATGTTTTCTCTCCATGCACACCACAAGTGTGCTCCACGTTTATCTTGCTGATGCAATGGTCTTCTTATGGGCAACCTTAAAAGCAAAACAGTGAAATGGACACCCTTCCTCTGTGCACTTGACAATGACCCTATCTCTACATTTCATGTGATACTCAAAGTTTCTCAAAAGCTTTATGTGGTAATCCCTAAGTGGTCATCTAAACTGATGGACACCACCGAAGCAAAACTTCTTGAAAAGTTGTTCATGTGCATCAGGCAATGTCTGATCATACCACCTCATATCCTTCATCTTCTTTGTCCTTCTGTTCCTTCCGCTAGGTAGTGGAAAAGGTGTTACACTATCATCTTCATCACTACACCAAGTCACCAGGAAAGCACTCTTCGTCTAGTGATGGAACAAAATCATGCTCTTTGCCATAGTTAGCATCAATGTGTGATCTAGGCTGATGTCCATGTCCAGAATCTAGGTTCTCTTCCCCTGTGCACATCTCTTCACTTATGCATCTCCTTCAAAGTGAAGCAAAGTATCACTCCTTTGCCTCTTGCTTTCTTTAAGCCTCTCAACAATTTCCATTTCTTATTCCCTTTGTTTTTAACGTTCCTCTTCTCTGTATCCACGCATGTCATAGTGAAAATCTTCTCCATAGTCAACATCTTGAGAGATAACATGCTCCGATATAGTATTTTCTTTCTAAATGTTGCTTCTTTGTGTGTGCTGAGATAAAGGAAATTGATTTCAACATCATGGTGTGCATTACTTATAGGCACATGCTCCCCAATGACATCTAGTGAAGGGGAAATCAAAACATCATGATCAACAATATATACTACCCATTCCCCCGAACCTATAGTAACGTGCTCCTCAATGATGCTTTCCTTGGTTAAATTCAGGGGTATTGGCTCATTTGCTTTAACTGTAGTAATATTCAATATTTTCTCCTCCTCAAAATGCCTAAATCATACCTTCAACTATTCCATCACAATATATAAGC
>NC_041384.1:35052586-35087178 GCF_002162155.2 Triticum dicoccoides | reverse complement strand
AATACATGTAGTCATTTATTCCCTACCCCTATGTTTCAATCAGTGCTAACATATATTAACAAAACTTATGTATGAGAGGGGCATAGTTCATTCACCAAATTGTCTCAGCCTTGGGATGAAACCTTATTTTGCATATATCATATTCCAAACTACATAGAAATAACAGTTTATAATATAATTCATAAACCTTAATTCCCAAATTGACTTAATGATAAATAACCAAATTCCGAGAAACCCAAGATTACCAAATTGACGCACAAAACCTGATTATACAAACCCCGATACCAAATGACATAGAAACCCTAATTATTAATTACTAATTTGCCTTAAACCCTAAATCCTCAAATGGGACTATGGATTCCTAAATCAGAGGGGGAAATTGCTAGCTGAGAAGGACAAAGGAGGAGGACTCACTTGACGCCATCGAAGTGGGAGGCCCAGCGATGGCCTTGCGTAAGATTGGCCACCACCGCATGTGCCAGAGTCGCCACCTCCGCATGCACCGGCCACCGCGGACGTGGTTGTCGAGGGAAGATTGCGCTCCCGAGGCCCGAGTTAGTCATCCACCTTGTAGTCATTTCCCTAGCCACTGGTCCCTCCTTTGTCGATTGAGTCCCGCCGCTACCATCGTCGAGCGCGAGAGCGGGTAGGGGGGACGGGGGGAAGCAAGATAGAGGTGAGGTGGGAGACGAGTGAAATGAAACAGTTGCTTCCGATCGAGCTAGGTAACAGTTGTAACCGCACGGCATGCGGCACACGCCCTATGCTACTGCAGCATGGCACATGGGGCGAACTGGCTCAAATCACGGTTAAAATGTGCTTACTGCCTCACTACAGTTTCTAAGAAAAATTACGTGGATGCCGGTTATTTCTGTAGTGAAACCCAATTGTGGTGGCATTCGGTAACCCTAAACCCTCACCAACGGTTTCGAAAAAAATGAACGCTCGCTAGAATTGCCCACACGCGCATTTGACCACCTTAGTTGTGCCATCATGTTGCTGAGCGCGTCGCCGGTGCGCAACAGTGAGAGCTTGCGCTTTAGTCGTGTGGATTATTTTCATAAACTGTACAAGTGGAGAGCTGTCTACTTGAACTGCAGTGAAGCCAACTTCCCAGTTTTCTAGGCGATTGTCCCCTAAAGTGTCATCGGAATCCGCCGCACCTTGAGAGAGGCTGCTGCATGTGCCTCCACACTTCCTGCTACAGGTGGTTTATGCCCCCAACATCTCATAAGCTTTTTATACTTGCAAGTAGGAAAAGATGTGAGGATGATGTCAGAGTAGTTTGTCTTTTGTGCCATTTGGCCATGCCGTACCCTTCCTATATAAGCATGGCAACGCCAAAGCAGAGGCAGACCCATCCAGTATAGCACTATAGCAGCAGTGGAAAAGCAGAGCAGGGAGCCTTTCTTCCAGCTCACCACCTAGCTCAATCACCACCTTCTTGTTCAGCCAGGGATGAACAAGGTGAAGAGCCATGGCGGCAAGCACACGGGGTCAGCAGGAGGAGGAGGGATCAGCAGGATGCTGAGGCAACACAAGGCCAGGCTCTACATCATCCGGCGATGCGTCGTCATGCTCCTCTGCTACCATGACTGACCCTACAAAGGTGTCCTGTTCTTCGTTTGGTCCTCGTTTGTAGCTAGGCTAGCTAGGCTTAGACAGATTCTCTGTTGTGTGTATGTGTTCGTAGGGTAGTGTATGTTTAGATAGATTTAGCTGACGGATAGTTTGGATGTAGAAGTTTTGTGTGGTGCCATGGTTCTCCTAAGTCCTGCAACGGCAAGGATGTGCATGTAGTATCTGAGATGTTTGGTCTTGCCATCTTTGTTGTGAATTTGCTCCATCAGTAATGGAAGGTCTCAGAAAAAAGAAAAAGAAAAAACAATTATTATGAAAGTGCTGAGCAAAAGATTATCTCTTGGCATCATCCAATTGTACCATAATTGTGACTTGTGAGTCTCTGATTGCGTCCTTTTGGGGTGTTCTTATTTGGCTCGATTAGGTTAGTTGTTGGGACGATTTCACACACAAGGCCATCTCAAAGGAGTGCATTTTCGGAATGAATTTGCAAAGTTACTCAGGAAATTGGCACCTTAATATTTCAGGGAAATTTTACTTTGTGAGGCCAACATTTCAGGGCAAACTTTGAACATGTTTTTTTCCGCAGAAAATTTCTATTTCTGATGGTAACCTCACACTTAGACATTGAAATACTCATTTTATCTTCTGTCCAATTTGCAGACACACATTGAAAGACACATATTTTTGCTCCCGCAACTTTCTTGCAGTTGTAGTACATCATACGTACTTAAAAACCAGTTTGTCTAGGAGATACCCAGCTTTAAATTTCTGGTAAACGGGGCAGTACAGTACTTGCAGTATTGTTTGGTGAGATGTTGCTGCTAACAGGGTATACTCGCCTCAACCTGAATCTCGAGGAGGCACTTTGGGTTTAGTGCAAGATGGCTCTCTTGTTCTTTAATCAGCCCAGAGGCCCCGTTTAACCCGCCATTTGAGGCTGCGTAAGAAAAATGCTTCATCCTGCAACCCCACTTGCCATGTACTTTCTTCTGGACTCAAGTCCAGGTTCAGATCAACCATGTAAATTATGGCTTGGAACAGCTTAACTAGTGCTAATCATGGTGCTAGTTGCTATTTACTTGGACCAGTGGCTCCGAAGTCTGGGCGGTTTGCTGCATACCACAGATGTGAAAACCGCGGCACCACTACCGCCGCAGCGGTGGGGCGTCGAGCGTCGACGCTGTCTTTGGAACCGAATAGGAATTCAGTTTACAAAATTGACCAAGCAGAAAAATGTGAAAACATGTCAATCTAGCGTTGTGTGTTTTCTGGTCTCCAGAATAGACCAGTAGCACAAGTTTGTACGTGGTTAGTTAGCTTTAACAATGTCCGAGAAACTTGCAACAGTTTTTATTTTTAAAGAATGAAAACTCGAGATGCATGAGACCGGCTTTGAATTAACAAAGTCACTAACCAGCCAGAAAATTACTACATAAAAGCAAAAAAAACATGGGGAAAGCAGGTTTCAATTAACTATGTTGCTCTGATGAACAAGTTACAATGTGATGGTTTTCTGATATATGTATATATGTTGTGCTGTGATGAACTATTGACATATTTTTTGGATTGTTGATGTGAACAATTTGTGATATATATGTTGGATTGTTGTTGTGATCAATTTGTGATAAGCCCCTAGACCCTACCCCTACCCTAAAAGGCTCGTCATCAATGACTCGGCACCATAGACCCTAAGGCCCTTTCCAGTGCTCCACGGTGTACAGGTGCTAAGGGTGCCACATAGGCAGAAATATGATGTGGCAAAGCAATTAGAGAGGAGAGAGAGCATTATAGTGACCCCAATAAGAACCAATGCTAAGCACGTGGACCTAGGCAAAAGACTACCAACCAATACATGAAGGAGGTTTATTATTAAACAATTAAATAGAGGAGGCTTAGCTACAAAATCTAAGCACCGATGCATTGAGGACATTAGTTGCTAAGCATTTTATTGCACTTAGCACCCCACTTTAGCGCCAATGCATTGGTAGAGGCCTAACACTAACCTAAAAGCCTTGCCTTCGATGACTCGACAACCCTAGACCCTAACCTAAAAACATCACCCTCAACAAATTGAGAACCCTGGACCCTAACCCTATCCAAAAAGTCCCGTCTTTGACGGCTCGACAACCCTAGACAAATAGAATCTCACATAACTACACCACTACTACCTCCGTCCGGAATTACTTGACATGAAATGGATGTATGTAAACCTAGGTCTAGATATACATCCATTACACGTCAAGTAATTCCGGAGGGAGAGAGTAATAAATTAGCTATAAATGGCTTACACCCACTAAAAAATCCCTCCTTTGCAACAACGAGACATACACTACATCAGAAGTAGTGTCGAGGATGACACGGTCACCATCAAATTCATCGACACCGACGATCAGTTCACGGATATCTCCACCAAGGCATTTGAGCGGGTCGTCTTCAGCTGCTCCACGAGAGGATCAAGATCATCGAGGTGAAGTAAAGCGGCTGTAGCTGGCTTAGGGGGGAGATTTTCTGCAGCTCGTTTTGCTTGTCATTGCAGCGTTTCATTACTCGTGCGGATTATTTTCATACACTGTACGACAGTACAAGAGCATGTGTCTAGTTGTCCTTGGTCTCGACTCTTGAACTCCACCGTAACCAACTTCCCTGCTTTCTAGGCGATTGTCCCCTGGAGTGTCATCGGAATTTGCTGCACCCATTGAGAGAGGCTGCTGCATGTGCCTCCACACTTCCTGCTACAAGGGGTTTATGCCCCCAACTCTCTTTACCCAACGTCTCCACACTTCCTGCTGAGAAGGAAGGCTTCCTGCTACAAGGGAGCCTTCCTTCTCAGCTAGGATGAACAAGGTGAAGAGCCATGGCAGCAAGGACAAGGGGTCAGGCGGAGGAGGGTTTTGCAGGATGCTGAGGCAGCACAAGGCCAGGCTCTACATCATCCGGCGATGCGTTGTCATGCTCATCTGCTGCCATGACTGACCCTACATAGGTGTTGTTCTTCATTTGGTCCTCTCTTGTTTGTAGCTAGGCTAGGCTAGGCTAGGCATGACTGTTTCTTTGGTGTGTATGTTCATAGGGCACGTAGTAAATTTGTATGTTGAAGTTTTGTGTGGTGTGGTTCTCCAAAGTCCTGCAACGTCAAGGATGTGCATGCATTGAGATGTTAGGTCTTGGTATCTTTGTTGTGAAGTTGCTCCATCAGAAATGGAAGGTCTCAAGAAAAAGAAGGAAACACTTAGTATGGAAGTTCTCAGAAAGGGTTATATGTCTATTGGCATCATCACATTGTATGATCCGTACTGTTGAAGCATGATTGTGAGTCCCCTGAGTAGTTAGCTAATTGCTAATAATGCATATATACACTCTTCCAGAATGTTCTTTGCTTCATTCGATTGGATCAGTTGTCAGAATGATTAATTTCTCATGCAAGGTCATCCCAAAGGCATGCATTCTGGGAATGAATTTGTCGAATATATCTCGGGGTGCAGTTGGCAAGATTAATATGTACTAGTATCTTCGTTCAAAATTCAAATAGTTGTACATGCAACCAAATAAAAGTAGTGATTATGATTTCTAAAGATGGTAGTAACATTTCCATGACAGTATGACACTGATAACTTTACTCGGAGAATAGGCAGCGTTGTCACGGGTGTGTTTGGTTGGTGCCTGTTGGAAATATGCAGCTTATATTATTAGGAGGCCAATGCCAACATATATACACATACATGAGAATGCCAAAAGGCTTCAAGAGGATGCCAAGAGACTAGAATGTAAAAG
Organism: Triticum dicoccoides; assembly: GCF_002162155.2. Classification (NCBI taxonomy): domain Eukaryota; kingdom Viridiplantae; phylum Streptophyta; class Magnoliopsida; order Poales; family Poaceae; genus Triticum; species Triticum dicoccoides. The sequence continues at coordinate 35,081,823 of NC_041384.1, read as the reverse complement.
GCCAAAAGACATCACTTAATATAACTCTAACACCCCCCCCCCCCCTCTCAAACTCATGGTTGATCCACAACACTGAGTTTGCAGAGGTGAAACCCATGTTGCGCTCTAGTCCGAGCCTTCGTGAAGAAGTCCGCTAGCTGTAACTCAGAAGGCACATACTGAAGAGCAACAACATGATCCTGCACAGTAGCATGCACATAAGAAGCATCAACACCAATGTGTTTGGTAAGCTCATGCTTCACGGGGTCCCGCGCAATACTAATAGCAGCTGTGCTTTCTAATGGGAGAGTGGTAGGTGTAGTGACAGAAACACCAAAATCCTCCAATAACCATCGTAACCAAGTCACCTCAGCCGTCAGAAGAGCCATAGCTCGCAACTCGGCCTCTGCACTTGAACGAGAAACTGCAGTCTGTTTCTTCGTCTTCCAGGAAATGAGGGAACCACCAAGAAAGACACAGTAGGCAGAAAGTGAATGGCGATCCGTAGGATCACTAGCCCACGTAGCATCCGAATAGGCCTGGAGTTGTAACGAGCTAGAACGGGGGGAAAAGAGACGATGAGAGATCGTTCCATGAAGATATCGTAGAACGCGAAGAAGGTGACTAGTGAACTGAAGTGGGAGCAGAAACAAACTGACTTAGAATATCCGGACGAGTGACAGCAAGATACACAAGACTCCCAACAAGATGATGATAACGTGTCGGGTCAGACAAGGGCTCACCATCAGAAGCACGAAGGTGAACATTGAGCTCCATAGGAGTCTCAGCAGTGCGCTCATCACTAAGAGCCGCACGAGTAAGAAGACCCTGGATATACTTTTCTTAGGAAATAAAAAAGTCAGCAGAGGTGGAGGAAACCTCAATCCCAAGAAAGTAAAGAAGAGGACCAAGATCAAACATAAGGAACTACTCATTAAGACGGGCCTTGACAAAGGCAATGTACTCAGAATCGTCACCAGTGATGATCATGTCATCAACATATAGAAGAAGAAGAGTGCGACCACGAGCAGAAAGGTGGACAAACAACGCTGGATCGTGATCACTGGGTGAAAAACCAGCAGCAGTGACCACAGAGGCAAAACGCTCAAACCAAGCACGAGGGCTTGCTTTAGGCCATAGAAAGAGCGACGAAGACGACAAACCATGCCATCGGGAACTGAATACCCAGGTGCTGGCTGCATATAAACCTCCTCATGCAACTCACCATTAAGAAAGGCATTTTTAACATCAAGCTATGACACGGACCAGTGGCGAACAGAGGCCACGGCGAGAAGTGTGCGGACAATGGTTATATGGGCCACATGAGCAAATGTCTCATCATAATCACGACCAAGCTCCTGCTGAAAGCCGTGAGCCACAAGACGAGCTTTATAACGCTCGAGAGAACCATCAGAGCGAGTTTTAATCTTATAGACCCACTTACAAGTGATGGGACGAACACAGGGAGGAAGAGAAACCAGATCCCATGTGCCGTCGCGCTCAAGTGCGGCAATCTCCTCTGCCATCGCAAACTTGAAGGAAATATGCCCTAGAGGCAATAATAAAGTTATTATTTATTTCCTTATATCATGATAAATGTTTATTATTCATGCTAAAATTGTATTATCCGGAAACATAATACTTGTGTGAATACATAGACAAACTAAACGTCACTAGTGTGCCTCTACTTGACTAGCTCGTAAATCGAAGATGGTTATGTTTCCTAACCATAGACATGTGTTGTCATTTGATTAACGGGATCACATCATTAGGATAATGATGTGATTGACATGACCCATTCCATTAGCTTAGCACCCGATCGTTTAGTATGTTGCTATTGCTTTCTTCATGACTTATACATGTTCCTATGACTATGAGATTATGCAACTCCCGTTTGCCGGAGGAACACTTTGTGTGTTACCAAACGTCACAACGTAACTGGGTGATTATAAAGGAGCTCTACAGGTGTCTCCAAAGGTACATGTTGGGTTGGCGTATTTCGAGATTAGGATTTTTCACTCCGATTGTCGGAGAGGTATCTCTGGGCCCTCTCAGTAATGCACATCACATAAGCCTTGCAAGCATTGCAACTAATGAGTTAGTTGCGAGATGATGTATTACGAAATGAGTAAAGAGACTTGCCGGTAACGAGATTGAACTAGGTATTGAGATACCGACGATCGAATCTCGGGCAAGTAACATACCGATGACAAAGGGAACAACGTATGTTGTTATGCGGTCTGACCGATAAAGATCTTCGTAGAATATGTAGGAGCCTATATGAGCACCCAGGTTCCGCTATTGGTTATTGACCGGAGACGTGTCTCGGTCATGTCTACATTGTTCTCGAACCCGTAGGGTCCGCACGCTTAACGTTACGATGACTTTTTCATTATGAGTTTATATATTTTGATGTACCGAAGTTTGTTCGGAGTCCCGGATGTGATAACGGACATGACGAGGAGTCTCGAAATGGTCGAGACATAAAGATTGATATATTGGAAGCCTATGTTTGGACATCGGAAGTGCTCCAGGTGAAATCGGCATTTTACCATAGTACCGGGAGGTTACCGGAACCCCCCGGTAACCTAATGGGCCTTAATGGGCCTAGTGGAGGAAGAGGAGAAGAGGCCTAGGGGCTGCCGCGCGCCCCTCCCCCCCCCTCAAAGTCCGAATTGGACAAGGTGGGGGGGGGGGCGGCGCCCCCCCCCCTTTCCTTTCTTCCCTCTCCTCCTTCCCCCAAGTCCTAATCCAACTAGGGAAAGGGGGGAGTCCTACTCCCGGTAGGAGTAGGACTCCTCCGGCGCGCCTCCTCCTAGGGCCGGCTGCACCCCCCCCCTTGCTCCTTTATATACGGGGGCAGGGGCACCTCTAGACACACAAGTTGATCTTCAAGATCGTTCTCTTAGCCGTGTGCGGTGTCCCCCTCCACCATAGTCCTCGATAATATTGTAGTGGTGCTTAGGCGAAGCCCTGTGATAGTAGAACATCAAGATCGTCACCACGCCGTTGTGCTGACGGAACTCTTCCCCGACACTTTGCTGGATCGGTGTCCGGGGATCGTCATCGAGCTGAACGTGTGCTAGAACTCGGAGGTGCCGTAGTTTCGGTGCTTGATCGGTCGGGCCGTGAAGACGTACGACTACATCAACCGCGTTGTCATAACGCTTCCGTTGTTGGTCTACGAGGGTACGTAGACAACACTCTCCCATCTCATTGCTATGCATCACCATGATCTTGCGTGTGCATAGGAATTTTTTTGAAATTACTGCGTTCCCCAACAATGGCATCCGAGCCTAGGTTTTATGTGTTGATGTTATTTGCACGAGTAGAACACAAGTGAGTTGTGGACGATATAAGTCATACTGCTTACCAGCATGTCATACTTTGGTTCGGCGGTATTGTTGCATGAAGCGGCCCGGACCGACATTACGCGTACGCTTACGCGAGACTGGTTCTACCGACGTGTTTCCACACAGGTGGCTGGCGGGTGTCAATTTCTCCAACTTTAGTTGAACCGAGTGTGGCTACGCCCGGTTCTTGCGAAGGTTAAAACAACACCAACTTGACAAACTATCGTTGTGGTTTTTGATGCGTAGGTAAGATTGGTTCTTGCTTAAGCCCGTAGCAGCCACGTAAAACTTGCAACAACAAAGTAGAGGACGTCTAACTTGTTTTTGCAGGGCATGTTGTGATGTGATATGGTCAAGACATGATGCTAAATTTTATTGTATGAGATGATCATGTTTTGTAACCAAGTTATCGGCAACTGGCTGGAGCCATATGGTTGTCGCTTTATTGTATGCAATGCAATTGCGCTGTAATGCTTTACTTTGTCACTAAGCGGTAGCGATAGTCGTGGAAGCATCAGATTGGCGATACGACAATGATGCTACGATGGTGATCAAGGTGTCGCGCCGGTGACGATGGTGATCATGACGGTGCTTCGAAGATGGAGATCGCAAGCACAAGATGATGATAGCCATATCATATCACTTATATTGATTGCATGTGATGTTTATCTTTTATGCATCTTATCTTGCTTTGATTGACGGTAGCATTTTAAGATGATCTCTCGCTAATTATCAAGAAGTGTTCTCCCTGAGTATGCACCATTGCGAAAGTTCTTCGTGTTGAGACACCACGTGATGATCGGGTGTGATAGGCTCTACGTTCAAATACAACGGGTGCAAAACAGTTGCACACGCGGAATACTCAGGTTATACTTGACGAGTCAAGCATATACAGATATGGCCTCGGAACACGGAGACCGAAAGGTCGAGCGTGAATCATATAGTAGATATGATCAACATAGTGATGTTCACCAATGAAACTACTCCATCTCACGTGATGATCGGACATGGTTTAGTTGATTTGGATCACGTGATCACTTAGAGGATTAGAGGGATGTCTATCTAAGTGGGAGTTCTTTAGTAATATGATTAAATGAACTTATATTTATCATGAACTTAGTACCTGATAGTATCTTGTTTGTTTATGTTTGATTGTAGATAGATGGCCCGTGCTGTTGTTCCGTTGAATTTTAATGCGTTCCTTGAGAAAGCAAAGTTGAAAGATGATGGTAGCAATTACACGGACTGGGTCCGTAACTTGAGGATTATCCTCATTGCTGCACAGAAGAATTATGTCCTGGAATGTGATGCCCCCGATTTGACCGTACACTAATCATACACGCAAATGTGTACGATCAAGATCAAGGACTCACGGGAAGATATCACAACACAACTCTAGACACAAATTAAAATAATACAGGCTTTATATTACAAGCCAAGGGCCTCGAAGGCTCGAATACAAGAACTCGATCAAAGATGAGTCAGCAGAAGCAACAATATCTGAGTACAGACATAAGTTAAACAAGTTTGCCTTAAGAAGGCTAACAAAAACTGGGATACAGATCGAAAGAGGCGCAGGCCTCCTGCCTGGGATCCTCCTAAACTATTCCTGGTCGTCGTCAGCGGGCAGCACGTAGTAGTAGGCACCTCCGGTGTAGTAGGAGTCGTTGTCGAAGGTGGCGTCTGGCTCCTGGGCTCCAACATCTGGTTGCGACAACCAGGTAGAAGGGATAGGGGGAAAAGAGGGAGAAAGCAACCGTGAGTACTCATCCAAAGTACTCGCAAGCAAGGAGCTACACTACATATGTATGCATTGGTATCAACTGGAATAAGGCTATCATATGTGGACTGAACTGCAGAATGCCGGAATAAGAGGGGGATAGCTAGTCCTATCGAAGACTACGCTTCTGGTAACCTCCATCTTGCAGCATGTAGAAGAGAGTAGATGGTAAGTTCACCAAGTATCATCGCATAGCATAATCCTAACCGATGATCCTCCCCTCGTCGCCCTGTGAGAGAGCGATCACCGGTTGTATCTGGCACTTGGAATGGTGTGTTTTATTAAGTATCCGGTTCTAGTTGTCATAAAGTCAAGGTACAACTCCAAGTCGTCCTGTTACCGAAGATCACGGCTATTCGAATAGATTAACTTCCCTGCAGGGGTGCACCACATATCCCAACACGCTCGATCTCATTTGGTCGGACACACTTTCCTGGGTCATGCCCGGCCTCGGAAGATTAACACGTCGCAGCCCTACCTAGGCACAACAGAGAGGTCAGCACGCTGGTCTAAACCCTATGGCGCAGGGGTCTGGGCCCATCGCCCTTTGCACACCTGCACGTTGCGAACGCGGCCGGAGAGCAGACCTAGCAACCTCCATTACAAAGGAAGTTGCGTTACACGGTCCAACCCGGCGCACGCCGCTTAGTCGCTGACGTCACGAAGGCTTCGGCTGATACCACGACGTCGAGTGCCCATAACTGTCCCCGCGTAGATGGTTAGTGTGTATAGGCCAATAGCCAGACTCAGATCAAATACCAAGATCTTGTTAAGCGTGTTAAGTATCCGCGAATGCCGACCAGGGCCAGGCCCACCTCTCTCCTAGGTGGTCTCAACCTGCCCTGTCGCTCCGCCTCAAAGTAATAGTCGGGGGCCGTCGGGAACCCAGGCCCACCTCTACCGGGATGGAGCCACCTGCCCCTTCAGCCCCCATCTCCGAACAGTACCACAGGTAATGTAACTGTGTAAAGTATATAGTATATGCCCGTGATCACCTCCCGAAGTGATCATGGCCCAGTAGTATAGCATGGTAGACGGACAAGAGTGTAGGGCCACTGATGGAACACTAGCATCCTATACTAAGCATTAGGATAGCAGGTAATGGTAACAACAGTAGTAGCAAGGATAGGCTATGCATCAGGATAGGAATAACGAAAAGCAGTAACATGCTACACTACTCTAATGCAAGCAGTATAGAGAAGAGTAGGTGATATCTGGTGATCAAAAGGGGGGCTTGCCTGGTTGCTCAGACAAGAAGGAGGGGTCGTCGGCGACGTAGTCGACCACAGGGGCATCAGCATCGTCATGAGGTCTACCAAAGAGAAGAGGGGGGAAGAAACAGTAAATACATAGCAAGCAAGTGCATGACGATGCATGACATGACAAAGCGTGATGCTAGGCGTGCCCTAATGCGGTATGAGGTGGTACCGGTGAAGGGGGAAACATCCGGAAAAATATCCCCGGTGTTCCGCGTTTTCGGACAGATGAACCGGAGGGGGAAAGTTGCGTGTTTGATATTCTAGGGGTGTGTGGCGGATGAACGGGCTGCGTATCCGGATTCGTCTCGTCGTTCTGAGCAACTTTCATGTTGAAAATAATTTAATCCGAGTTACGGATTAAAAGATATGATTTTCTAATTTTTGGAATTATTTTTAATTCGAAAATAGTTGCTAAATTGCTAGGCGCGCCCAGCACAGTGTACACAAAAGTGTACCCCGTGACTAACAGGTGGGCCAAAGGGACCCAGTTGACCAGTCAATGTTTGACTGGTCAACAGGGGTGGGACTCCCCTGTCATTGACTGTTTTAGTTAATTAGGGATTAGGCTAAACAAACTACTGTTTAATTAAGCTAACAGATTAATTAGATTAATTAACTAGGATTAATTAACTTAATTAATTTAGTTAATTAATTAATTAATTAATTAAGTTTATTTTTTATTTTTTTTATTTTCGTTCTGGGCGTGGGCCCCGTTCGTCATAGGCCCAGGGGGGCTTGCGGGCGAATGGGCGCGCGGGGCGCCCGTTAGCGGGCGGAGCCCACTAAGCCGGCGTAGCAGGGCAATGGCGGCCACGGCGCCGGCCAGGGGAGACGCCGGTCACGGCGGCTGGAGCGGCCGGAGATGGGGCGTCGACGGAGAGGGGTGGCCGCGGGCGCGGACCAGCAGCAGCGGAGGCCGATTGGCGAGGCGGTGGGCGGAGCTGTGGCTGCATGGGCCGGTGGCTCCGGCGAGCAGCAACGCGGGCAGCGGGAGCAGGGCGCGAGCGGCGAGCGGGGAGAGATAGAGCGACGTGGGGAAGGGGGCGGCCAGGGGCAATGGTGGCGGACGCCGGTGGAGCCGCGAGCGGCGGCGTGTGGGGAGGCGCAGGCGCGGTAGGCGAACGGCGGGCGAGTCAAGGCGGTGGGCGCGTGCACGCGGATGGAGGTGGGCGCGAGCGCGCCCGGTGACACGTCGGGCTGGGCGGGACCGCGGTGCGCGGCCGGCGCGCGTAAGGGTTGGTGGTCGGGCGCAGTCACGGACGGAGATAGAGAGAGGGAGAGGCCGGAGCCTCACCGGCGTTCGTGGGGAAAATGGCAGCGGGCTCGATCTCGAGGAGGACGGGGACGACGGGCTGTCGAGGAGGCAGACGGACGGCAGGCTCCGAGTGGCGGCGTCGGAGGTGCTGGTGGCGTGGAGGGTTCGGCGACGGGGCGACGAGGTTGAGGCGGCGAGGGGCTCCAGTGAGGTGGTGCGGGGCGGGCGACGGCGACGACGTCAACAGGAGCCACGGCGAGGCGAGCTCGGGATCGGGCCCCGATTGCCCCGATCCGATCTGGATCGAGGGAGGGAGGCAGAGGAGTGTGGGGATCGTGGGAGGGGAAGTGGGAGGTGATGCGGTTGGTGGGTTAGGGTTTCGAGGGGATAAGGGGAAGCGAGGGTGGGCCGGCCAGGTGGGCCTGGTAGCCTAGCTGGGCCGATCGGCCAGGGAGGGTCTTTCCTCTCTTTTTGTTGTTTCTGTTTTTTTTATTCTTTTATGTATTTTATTTCTTTTCTGTTTTATTTTGTTCCTCATTGTATTTTAGTTTTGTGAAGTACAAAAATGATCCCTAAATTGGTAATAGGAATTATACCACTGCCACAATTAACTTGGCACCTAAATATATTAGTTTGTAATTGTTTATCATTTTAAAGCATTTAAATAATCGTTTTTGCTATTGTTTTAGTTTATTTAGTGCATTTAAGTATTTTATTAAGAGATGATTTCTTCACCCGCATTTATTATGGATTATTAGACACATTAGGAACAATTTAGTTTTGACTTTTGAAAACTTTAATTGTTTTGACTTTAATTCAAATTTGAATTTGGTTCGGTTCCGAGCTAACACGAGATTATCAACAATAATCGAGGTGATGTGGCATCATTACCAGAGGGTTACTGTAGCTTGATTACCCGAGCGTCACAATTCTCCTCCACTACAAGAAATCTCGTCCCGAGATTTAGGAGCGGGAGTAAGGGGGAAGGGATTTGGTTACGAAATTCTAACGAATCTTCTCGGTCTTGGTTGCTCTTCTCGAAGTGGTCGATCCATTATATTGATGTCTTCATTTCTCTGCTTCAGGTCATTATGGTGAAGTCGTCCTTTTCTTCAGGCACTCCAACGTACTTACGAATAGGTAAGGGGCGGCTCAGTTACGACAGAATGTTTATGAGGGAAACCATCTGGGGTTAACCTATGAATGAGCATAAGATTATCTCTCGAGTTGAACATATAAAATACATCGAGAGTAAGGTACGAAGGTACCATAAGAGGTTCCAAGAGAATAGATTGTTGCTCGAAGTCTGAACCAGAGTGAGACAGGGGTTCAGAGCGGCGAGAGTAAGTATAGCGCCTGATACCAGAACAGATCACTAGGCAGGTGGCCCGAGAATTACTTATGACGCCTCGCATGAGGAATAACTTTGGAAACAGGGGGGTACCGGAGAGTCGGGTTTCGATCCCGTGGAACTGCGGGTTATGGGCCCACCATGTGGTTAAAAGTAGGAAGGTCGGTGACATCTTGCACGATCGTGTAAGCAAGGCATGTCAGAGGATAGTCTGTCAGTTATGTCGGCAACAACATCGATACCAAGGGCGAGGGACGAAGAGAACCATTTTCCTGCTCGTTGAACGAGGCGGGCCAATAGGCAAGGTTCCCGTCCATCGGTGGCTACCGAAATGTCATCAACAACAGTAACAGGGTCTTGCTGACAGAATTGTACACCGAGGTATACACATAAGCAGCAGAATATTACTGCTTAGATCATATAGATCACAAGAAAGGTTAAACCAAATAATGGAAAGGAAAATGTGTTTAAACACATATATCAGGGGTATATCCTCCCCAAGGACAAGCAGAGCATGATATCCTTGGCAGGATATAATAAAAACTCTTTAGGAAAGGGGAAAGAAATTTCATGACAATACCCATACAACGGTGTTTGGTTAATTTCAACAACATTTAGCATGGTGCTTCAAATGTCCTTATTGAAAATCGGAGTAGCATAGACATGCTTCGAGATAGCATTGACATGGTCAACAGGTGAAGATCAGACTTTGGAAACAAAAAGGATCCTTCAGGAACAACCTATAGAATAAGTCTTACAATTTCCTCATGGAAGAAAGGATAGCCTTGCTGAAAAGGAAACTATAACAATAGGGCCTTCGGCCAGGTGTGCTAGGCATGACAACACCTTACCGGGTCACATAAAGACCATTGTTATTACTCTTGGAAATATGTTCCAATCATCATATCTGACCGAGATTCAGATCTGATTGGTGTCAGGATAACTCAGACTCAGAATGCTTGAGAAGGAAAGGTGCAAAACAAATTGACGAGACGACATTGTAAGATTCTCGAGAAACGAACCATGGGAGCAATTTCCGAAACAAGAGTTCATCAGTAAACCAACGAGAGGATGAGGAGGTGGCTGATGGAATCAGCGACAACTCATTGAGGTTTCCAAAAAGATGGATTGCCACAATTATGTGAACAAGGAGATAATATTGGACACATCAAAGTAGATAACGAAGTATGTTCGAGGAAAACATACACAATTAAACATTGGTTGAAAGGTGCGCCCGAAATATGGGTTGGGTTGCACGACCAATGTCAGAATGATGATTCAATAATCAACAGTCTAAGAATGAAATGTCGACCATTAACTTCAAAGCAATAAGGTTGATAGTAGTTTTAAAATTACTAGTCCATTTGTCGGTATTACTGTTAGGAACAACAGGGGACCAAGAAAAGAATAGTGATGGTGATAAGTATCACTTATATCAAGAATTCTCAAGAAGTGGTGAAATTCCCACGACATACTTGACATAAAAGGTGGTAATATCCAAGGTAAAGAAGTACCATGCTGCGTAGCAAGGAACTCAAGGTATAACACACAACATGAACGAGTTTGTGTTGGGGGAAGGTAAGAATGTTGTCGATGATTACACAAAGCATTGAGGGGCAAGGATGGTATTTCCCATCATGAATTCGATTGATATCCTGGAAGAGCTCAAAATGTTGGTGTTGATCATGACACATTTGTCGAGAGATTTCATGAAGATGTAATCTATTGGCGATGACATCAAGTCACAGGAATGATGAAGCGAAAGGTTATTGGAACCATGGGTACGACACAAACTCAAAATCAAGTCTGTTCAAGGAGAAATGATATGATGAGGAAGATCGCGGAAGATTAGCTTACCATCTAAATCTGTGCTCCGGAAAGAGGGGCCAGGTAGCACAGTTAAAAAGTTGCACGATAATGATATAGCCGATCAGGCTAGCAATGACTTGAAGGATTAATAAACTCATAAGCAATGAAGATTACTTAGAGTTATTGAATCAAAGTGCAGAATTGATTCACTTATCAGTGTTCTCAGTTGACGACAACCCAGAACCCAGGAAAATTGGAATCGGTGAGAAATAACAGTTGATGAAGAACCCATAAGAAGTTATGTAGTTCCATGATATTCTCGTGGTACCAGAGGGTATACTCAAAGGTAGAGCGGGATAGAGGTTGGACAAGTGAAATCATTTACAGAAGGCAAGCACTTAAACTTGTCCAAGAAACGGGATCAAAGAAGAACAATATGGTCGAAACCACGGTCGCAAAAGACCAAGCATAGATAAGAGAAGAAGCTATAACAAGGGGATTATTATTACTACGAGGAGCTTCCATGATAAGTTCCACCTCGGGTCCATGGGCATGAACACAAGGTTCAAGGTCGACTCCCACTTCTCCAAAGCAGAACCTTACATTCACTTCTTGTTTTGATAATGGCATTAGTGTTGAAAGTTTTACCTGGTGAAATACCAGATGAGTATGGCCCGTGAAAACTTCCGAGTTCACACATATTAAGGAAGGCATAGGTTCAACCCATCAGGGCATCTTAGGAACATATACCACAAACTTCGGGGTAAATAATACAAGCTCGAAAGTAGAGCATTGTTCAAAAGCAGATGATACAATTTACCAAAGGCATTATATACCCATGGAAAGGCTCTCAAGGTTATCCAATATGAAGGACACGGTCGGATAAAATCCAACAAAGGAACCGATGGTCCACAAGGGATCTGATGTGAGCATCGGTACTCAACTAGAGGAAGAAGAATGCACGGGCATCATTTTACAGAACATCTGAATAATTCACGTTTAAATAACAAAGGAATTATGATTTTCAAATCAAGGGATCAGGAGCAAACGCTCTGATCAAGGACGGACAAGTTGAATAGACTTAGGGGTACAATCGATGGCAATCTGATTGGCCGAGGACCAGCTCACGTTTTAAATGACATCTGAGCTGGAAGGATGAATTCTATGATCTGAGTGAGGATTGCGAGAATTCGCAACATATTGAGTCAATGGACTCAAAATGATATTGACAAAGGTTGCCAATAAGATTACTATACTTATGGGATTAACCATAATGCAAGCAAGCAAGAATTTCAGGAGCAATAGGTTGCTTAGGATTTTCGGAAGACCGAATGGTATTTCGAAGAATTTTGTGAACTGCATGAATATCTGGGGATGAGAGGATACTCGATAAATGCGAGTAATTATCCGTAGTGGTATGCATGTGGCAAAGAACTGCAAGGCAGTAGGCACAAAGTATTCTCGGGGTATCTTATAATAACAAGATCGACTGGGAATAAAAGTTAGCACGTCAGGTCTAAATACTTATCCATAGGGATATTTCGGTGGTAGGGAATTGCAAAAGCAATGGCATAAGGTTTTGGGAGAACATCGGAGAGTATTGTCAGAATCTTCTGTTGAAGCAGTCGATCATCTGTAATGAAGGGGCTCTTCGGCAGGAAGTGGTAACGAGAACCTAGAGTTAGATTTTAGCAAAATCATTTAACCCAAGTAGGAGAGAGTCAGAATCCCAGAGTATAGACGAGGAATAAAAGATCCTAATACCACCCGGATGGCGACGTGGGCCCGTAAGGCACACAGCCATGTTAGTAAAAGTTTTGCAATGTCTAGACTCGACTTCGGCCAAGGAGTGTGGAAGGGGGATTCCTACAGGCAGTCGGCTCTGATACCAACTTGTGACGCCCCCGATTTGACCGTACACTAATCATACACGCAAATGTGTACGATCAAGATCAAGGACTCACGGGAAGATATCACAACACAACTCTAGACACAAATTAAAATAATACAGGCTTTATATTACAAGCCAGGGGCCTCGAAGGCTCGAATACAAGAACGCGATCAAAGATGAGTCAGCGGAAGCAACAATATCTGAGTACAGACATAAGTTAAACAAGTTTGCCTTAAGAAGGCTAACACAAACTGGGATACAGATCGAAAGAGGCGCAGGCCTCCTGCCTGGGATCCTCCTAAACTATTCCTGGTCGTCGTCAGCGGGCAGCACGTAGTAGTAGGCACCTCCGGTGTAGTAGGAGTCGTTGTCGAAGGTGGCGTCTGGCTCCTGGGCTCCAACATCTGGTTGCGACAACCAGGTAGAAGGGATAGGGGAAAAGAGGGAGAAAGCAACCGTGAGTACTCATCCAAAGTACTCACAAGCAAGGAGCTACACTACATATGTATGCATTGGTATCAACTGGAATAAGGCTATCATATGTGGACTGAACTGCAGAATGCCGGAATAAGAGGGGGATAGCTAGTCCTATCGAAGACTACGCTTCTGGTAACCTCCATCTTGCAGCATGTAGAAGAGAGTAGATGGTAAGTTCACGAAGTATCATCGCATAGCATAATCCTAACCGATGATCCTCCCCTCGTCGCCCTGTGAGAGAGCGATCACCGGTTGTATCTGGCACTTGGAATGATGTGTTTTATTAAGTATCCGGTTCTAGTTGTCATAAAGTCAAGGTACAACTCCAAGTCGTCCTGTTACCGAAGATCACGGCTATTCGAATAGATTAACTTCCCTGCAGGGGTGCACCACATATCCCAACACGCTCGATCTCATTTGGCCGGACACACTTTCCTGGGTCATGCCCGGCCTCGGAAGATCAACACGTCGCAGCCCTACCTAGGCACAACAGAGAGGTCAGCACGCTGGTCTAAACCCTATGGCGCAGGGGTCTGGGCCCATCGCCCTTTGCACACCTGCACATTGCGAACGCGGCCGGAGAGCAGACCTAGCAACCTCCATTACAAAGGAAGTTGCGTTACACGGTCCAACCCGGCGCACGCCGCTCAGTCGCTGACGTCGCGAAGGCTTCGGCTGATACAACGACATCGAGTGCCCATAACTGTCCCCGCGTAGATGGTTAGTGCGTATAGGCCAGTAGCCAGACTCAGATCAAATACCAAGATCTCGTTAAGCGTGTTAAGTATCCGCGAATGCCGACCAGGGCCAGGCCCACCTCTCTCCTAGGTGGTCTCAACCTGCCCTGTCGCTCCGCCTCAAAGTAACAGTCGGGGGCCGTCGGGAACCCAGGCCCACCTCTACCGGGATGGAGCCACCTGCCCCTTCAGCCCCCATCTCCGAACAGTACCACAGGTAATGTAACTGTGTAAAGTATATAGTATATGCCCGTGATCACCTCCCGAAGTGATCACGGCCCAGTAGTATAGCATGGCAGACGGATAAGAGTGTAGGGCCACTGATGGAACACTAGCATCCTATACTAAGCAGTAGGATAGCAGGTAATGGTAACAATAGTAGTAGCAAGGATAGGCTATGCATCAGGATAGGAATAACGGAAAGCAGTAACATGCTACACTACTCTAATGCAAGCAGTATAGAGAAGAGTAGGCGATATCTGGTGATCAAAAGGGGGGGCTTGCCTGGTTGCTCAGACAAGAAGGAGGGGCCGTCGGCGACGTAGTCGACCACAGGGGCATCAGCATCGTCATGAGGTCTACCGAAGAGAAGAGGGGGGAATAAACAGTAAATACATAGCAAGCAAGTGCATGATGATGCATGACATGACAAAGCGTGATGCTAGGCGTGCCCTAATGCGGTATGAGGTGGTACCGGTGAAGGGGGAGACATCCGGAAAAATATCCCCGGTGTTCCGCGTTTTCGGACAGATGAATCGGAGGGGGAAAGTTGCGTGTTTGATATGCTAGGGGTGTGTGGCGGACGAACGGGCTGCGTATCCGGATTCGTCTCGTCGTTCTGAGCAACTTTCATGTTGAAAATAATTTAATCCGAGTTACGGATTAAAAGATATGATTTTCTAGAAAATTTATTAATTTTTGGAATTATTTTTAATTCGAAAATAGTTGCTAAATTGCTAGGCGCACCCAGCACAGTGTACACAAAAGTGTACCCCGTGACTGACAGGTGGGCCAGAGGGACCCAGTTGACCAGTCAATATTTGACTGGTCAACAGGGGTGGGACCCCCCTATCATTGACTGTTTTAGTTAGTTAGGGATTAGGCTAAACAAACTACTGTTTAATTAAGCTAACAGATTAATTAGATTAATTAACTAGGATTAATTAACTTGATTAATTTAGTTAATTAATTAATTAATTAAGTTTATTTTTTATTTTTTTTATTTTTTTTTGTTTTCGTTCTGGGCGTGGGCCCCGTTCGTCATAGGCCCAGGGGGGCTTGCGGGCGAATGGGCGCGCGGGGCGCCCGTTAGCGGGCGGAGCCCACTAAGCCGGCGCAGCAGGGCGATGGCGGCCACGGCGCCGGCCAGGGGAGACGCCGGTCACGGCGGCTGGAGCGGCCGGAGACGGGGCGTCGACGGAGAGGGGTGGCCGCGGGCGCGGACCAGCAGCAGTGGAGGCCGGTTGGCGAGGCGGTGGGCGGAGCTGTGGCTGCGTGGGCCGGTGGCTCCGGCGAGCAGCAACGCGGGCCGCGGGGGCAGGGCGCGAGCGGCAAGCGGGGAGAGACAGAGCGACATGGGGAAGGGGGCGGCCAGGGGCAATGGTGGCGGACGCCGGTGGAGCCGCGAGCGGCGGCGTGTGGGGAGGCGCAGGCGCGGTAGGCGAACGGCGGGTGAGTCAAGGCGGTGGGCGCGTGCACGCGGTTGGAGGCGGGCGCGAGCGCGCCCGGTGACACGCCGGGCTGGGCGGGACCACGGTGCGCGGCCGGCGCGTGTAAGGGTTGGTGTTCGGGCGCAGTCACGGATGGAGATAGAGAGAGGGAGAGGCCGGAGCCTCACCGGCGTTCGTGGGGAAAATGGCAGCGGGCTCGAGCTCGAGGAGGACGGGGACGACGGGCTGTCGAGGAGGCAGACGGACGGCGGGCTCCGAGTGGCGGCGTCGGAGGTGCTGGTGGCATGGAGGGTTCGGCGACGGGGTTGAGGCGGCGAGGGGCTCCAGCGAGGTGGTGCGGGGCGGGCGACGGCGACGACGTCAACGGGAGCCACGGCGAGGCGAGCTCGGGATCGGGCCCCGATTGCCCCGATCCGATCTGGATCGAGGGAGGGAGGCAGAGGAGTGTGGGGATCGTGGGAGGGGGAGTGGGAGGTGATGCGGTTGGTGGGTTAGGGTTTCGGGGGGATAAGGGGAGGCGAGGGTGGGCCAGCCAGGTGGGCCTGGTAGCCTAGCTGGGCCGATCGGCCAGGGAGGGTCTTTCCTCTCTTTTTGTTGTTTCTGTTTTTTTATTCTTTTATGTATTTTATTTCTTTTCTGTTTTATTTCGTTCCTCGTTGTATTTTAGTTTTGTGAAGTACAAAAATGATCCCTAAATTGGTAATAGGAATTATACCACTGCCACAATTAACTTGGCACCTAAATATATTAGTTTGTAATTGTTTATCATTTTAAAGCATTTAAATAATCGTTTTTGCTACTGTTTTAGTTTATTTAGTGCATTTAAGTATTTTATTAAGAGATGATTTCTTCACCAGCATTTATTATGGATTATTAGACACATTAGGAACAATTTAGTTTTGACTTTTGAAAACTTTAATTGTTTTGACTTTAATTCAAATTTGAATTTGGTTCGGTTCCGAGCTAACACGAGATTATCAACAATAATCGAGGTGACGTGGCATCATTACCAGAGGGTTACTCTAGCTTGATTACCCGGGCGTCACATGGAAGCACCGCTGGGTGCCAGGCCTGCTGCTGGAGCAACACCAGATGTCATGAACGTCTGGCAGAGCAAAGCTGACTACTACTCGATAGTTCAGTGTGCCATGCTTTACGACTTAGAATCGGGACTTCAACGACGTTTTGAACGTCATGGAGCATATGAGATGTTCTAGGAGTTGAAGTTAATACTTCAAGCAAATGCCCGGTTTGAGAGATATGAAGTCTCCAATAAGTTCTATAGCTACAAGATGGAGGAGAACAGTTCTGTCAGTGAGCATATACTCAAAATGTCTGGGTATAATAATCACTTGATTCAATTGGGAGTTAATCTTCCAGATGATTGCGTCATTGACAGAATTCTCCAATCACTTCCACCTAGCTACAAGAGCTTCGTGATGAACTATAATATGCAAGGGATGAATAAGACAATTCCCGAGCTCTTCACAATGCCGAAAGCTGCGGAGGTAGAAATCAAAAAGGAGCATCAAGTGTTGATGGTCAACAAGAGCACTAGTTTCAAGAAAAAGGGCAAAGGGAAGAAGAAGGGGAACTTCAAAAAGAACAGCAAGCAAGTTGCTGCTCAGGAGAAGAAACCCAAATCTGGACCTAAGCCTGAAACTGAGTGCTTCTACTGCAAGCAGACTGATCACTGGAAGCGGAACTGCCCCAAGTATTTGGCGGATAAGAAGGATGGCAAGGTGAACAAAGGTATGTGTGATATACATATTATTGATGTGTACCTTACTAATGCTCGCAGTAGCACCTAGGTATTTGATACTGGTTCTGTTACTAATATTTGCAACTCGAAACAGGGACTACGGATTAAGCGAAGATTGGCTAAGGACGAGGTGACGATGCGCGTGGGAAGTGGTTCCAAAGTCGATGTGATCATGGTCGGCACGCTACCTCTACATCTACCTTCGGGATTAGTATTAGACCTAAATAATTGTTATTTGGTGCCAGCGTTGAGCATGAACATTATATCTGGATCTTGTTTGATCTGAGACGGTTATTCATTTAAATCAGAGAATAATGGTTGTTCTATTTATATGAGTAATATCTTTTATGGTCATGCACCCTTGAAGAGTGGTCTATTCTTATTAAATCTCGATAGTAGTGACACACATATTTATAATGTTGAAGCCAAAAGATGCAGAGTTGATAATGATAGTGCAACTTATTTGTGGCACTGCCGTTTAGGTCGTATCGGTGTAAAGCACATGAAGAAACTCCATACTAATGGACTTTTGGAACCACTTGATTATGAATCACTTGGTACTTGCGAACCGTGCCTTATGGGCAAGATGACCAAAACACCGTTCTCCGGTACTATGGAGAGAGCAACAGATTTATTAGAAATCATACATACAGATGTATGTGGTCCAATGAATGTTGAGGCTCGTGGCGGATATCGTTATTTTGTCACCTTCACAGATGACTTAACCAGATATGGGTATATCTACTTAATGAAACATAAGTCTGAAACATTTGAAAAGTTCAAAGAATTTCAGAGTGAAGTTGAAAATCATCGTAACAATAAAATAAAATTCCTACGATCTGATCGTGGACGAGAATATTTGAGTTACGAGTTTGGTGTACATTTGAAACAATGCGGAATAGTTTCGCAACTCACGCCACCCGGAACACCACAGCGTAATGGTGTGTCCGAACGTCGTAATCGTACTTTACTAGATATGGTGTGATCTATGATGTCTCTTACTGATTTAACGCTATCGTTTTGGGGTTATGCTTTAGAGACGGCCGCATTCACGTTAAATAGGGCACCATCAAAATCCATTGAGACGACGCCTTATGAACTGTGGTTTGGCAAGAAACCAAAGTTGTCATTTCTGAAAGTTTGGGGTTGCGATGCTTATGGGAAAAAACTTCAACCTGATAAGCTCAAACCCAAATCGGAGAAATGTGTCTTCATAGGATATCCAAAGGAAACTATTGGATACACCTTCTATCATAGATCCGAAGGCAAAACTTTTGTTGCTAAATTCAGAAACTTTCTAGAGAAGGAGTTTCTCTCGAAAGAAGTGAGTGGGAGGAAAGTAGAACTTGATGAGGTAACTGTACCTGCTCCCTTATTGGAAAGTAGTACATCACAAAAACCGGTTTCTGTGACACCTACACCAATTAGTGAAGAAGCTAATGATGATGATCATGAAACTTCAGAACAAGATACTACTGAACCTCGTAGATCAGCCAGAGTAAGATCCGCACCAGAGTGGTACGGTAATCCTTTTCTGGAAGTCATGCTACTAGATCATGATGAACCTACGAACTATGAAGAAGTGATGGTGAGCCCAGATTCCGCAAAATGGCTTGAAGCCATGAAATCTGAGATGGGATCCATGTATGAGACCAAAGTGTGGACTTTGGTTGGCTTGCCCAATGATCGGCAAGCAATTGAGAATAAATGGATCTTCAAGAAGAAGACTGACGCTGACGGTAATGTTACTGTCTACAAAGCTCGACTTTTCACAAAAGGTTTTTGACAAGTTCAAGGGATTGACTATGATGAGACCTTCTCACCCGTAGCGATGCTTAAGTCTGTCCGAATCATGTTAGCAATTGCCGCATTTTATGATTATGAAATTTGGCAGATGGATGTCAAAACTGCATTCCTGAATGGATTTCTGGAAGAAGAGTTGTATATGATGCAACCAGAAGGTTTTGTTGATCCAAAGGGAGCTAACAAAATGTGCAAGCTCCAGTGATCCATTTATGGACTGGTGCAAGCCTCTCGGAGTTGGAATAAACGCTTTGATAGTGTGATCAAAGCATTTGGTTTTGTACAGACTTTTGGAGAAGCCTGTATTTACAAGAAAGTGAGTGGGAGCTCTGTAGCATTTCTGATATTATATGTAGATGACATATTACTAATCGGAAATGATATAGAATTTCTGCATAGCATAAAGGGATACTTGAATAAGAGTTTTTCAATGAAAGACCTCGGTGAAGCTGCTTACATATTGGGCATTAAGATCTATAGAGATAGATCAAGACGCTTAATTGGACTTTCACAAAGCACATACCTTGACAAAGTTTTGAAGAAGTTCAAAATGGATCAAGCAAAGAAAGGATTCTTGCCTATATTACAAGGTGTGAAATTGAGTAAGAGTCAATGCCCGACCACTGTAGAAGATAGAGAGAAAATGAAATATGTTCCCTATGCTTCAGCCATAGGCTCTATCATGTATGCAATGCTGTGTACCAGACCTAATGTATGTCTTGCTATAAGTCTAGCAGGGAGGTACCAAAGTAATCCAGGAGTGGATCACTGGACAGCGGTCAAGAACATCCTGAAATACCTGAAAAGGACTAAGGATATGTTTCTCATATATGGAGGTGACAAAGAGCTCGTTGTAAATGGTTACGTTGATGCAAGCTTTGACACTGATCCGGACGATTCTAAATCGCAAACCGGATACGTGTTTACATTAAACGGTGGAGCTGTCAGTTGGTGCAGTTCTAAACAAAGCGTTGTGGCGGGATCTACATGTGAAGCGGAGTACATAGCTGCTTCGGAAGCAGCAAACGAAGGAGTCTGGATGAAGGAGTTCATATCCGATCTAGGTGTCATACCTAGTGCATCGGGTCCAATGAAAATCTTTTGTGACAATACTGGTGCAATTGCCTTGGCAAAGGAATCCAGATTTCACAAGAGAACCAAGCACATCAAGAGACGCTTCAATTCCATCCGGGATCTAGTCTAGGTGGGAGACATAGAGATTTGCAAGATACATACGGATCTAAATGTAGCAGACCCGTTGACTAAGCCTCTTCCACGAGCAAAACATGATCAGCAACAAAGCTCCATGGGTGTTAGAATCATTACTGTGTAATCTAGATTATTGACTCTAGTGCAAGTGGGAGACTGAAGGAAATATGCCCTAGAGGCAATAATAAAGTTATTATTTATTTCCTTATATCATGATAAATGTTTATTATTCATGCTAGAATTGTATTATCCGGAAACATAATACTTGTGTGAATACATAGACAAACTAAACGTCACTGGTGTGCCTCTACTTGACTAGCTCATTAATCGAAGATGGTTATGTTCCCTAACCATAGACAGTGTTGTCATTTGATTAACGGGATCACATCATTAGGAGAATGATGTGATTGACATGACCCATTCCATTAGCTTAGCACCCGATCGTTTAGTATGTTGCTATTGCTTTCTTCATGACTTATACATGTTCCTATGACTATGAGATTATGCAACTCCCGTTTGCCGGAGGAACACTTTGTGTGCTACCAAACGTCACAACGTAACTGGGTGATTATAAAGGAGCTCTACAGGTGTCTCCAAAGGTACATGTTGGGTTGGCGTATTTCGAGATTAGGATTTGTCACTCCGATTGTCGGAGAGGTATCTCTGGGCCCTCTCGGTAATGCACATCACATAAGCCTTGCAAGCATTGCAACTAATGAGTTAGTTGCGAGATGATGTATTACGAAACGAGTAAAGAGACTTGCCGATAACGAGATTGAACTAGGTATTGAGATACCGACGACCGAATCTCGGGCAAGTAACATACCGATGACAAAGGGAACAACGTATGTTGTTATGCGGTCTGACCGATAAAGATCTTCGTAGAATATGTAGGAGCCAATATGAGCATCCAGGTTCCGTTATTGGTTATTGACCAGAGACGTGTCTCAGTCATGTCTACATTGTTCTCGAACCCATAGGGTCCGCACGCTTAACGTTACGATGACTTTTTCATTATGAGTTTATATATTTTGATGTACCGAAGTTTGTTCGGAGTCCCGGATGTGATCACGGACATGATGAGGAGTCTCGAAATGGTCGAGACATAAAGATTGATATATTGGAAGCCTATGTTTGGACATCGGAAGTGTTCTGGGTGAAACCGGCATTTTACCATAGTACCGGGAGGTTACCGGAACCCCCCGGTAACCTAATGGGCCTTAATGGGCCTAGTGGAGGAAGAGGAGAGGAGGCCTAGGGGCTGCCTCCCCCCCCCCAAGTCCAAATTGGACAAGGAGGGGGGCGGCGCCCCCCCCCCCTTTCCTTTCTTCCCTCCCCTCCTTCCCCCCAAGTCCTAATCCAACTAGGGAAAGGGGGGAGTCCTACTCCCGGTAGTGTTGGAAATATGCCCTAGAGGCAATAATAAAATGATTATTATATTTCCTTGTTCATGATAATTGTCTATTATTCATGCTATATTTCCTTGTTTAGAACCGCTTCCAGTGACCACTCAGTCTCGGGCTTGGGTCCATTCTTTGGCTTCTTCCCGACAGCTTGCTTACCGGGCACGACAACTCCCTTGCCGTCCTTCTTGAAGTTCTCGGACTTGGGTCCATTCTTTGGCTTGATGTTCCTTTTTGACTTCTACCTCTGCTGATTTCAGCATTGAATATACCTCAGGAATGGTCTTTTCCATCCCCTGCATATTGAAGTTCATCACAAAGCTCTTGTAGCTTGGTGGAAGCGACTGAAGGATTCCGTCAATGACCGCGTCATCCGGGAGATTAAATCCCAGCTCAGTCAAGCGGTTATGCAACCCAGACATTGTGAGTATGTGCTCACCGACAGAACTATTTTCCTCCATCTTATAGCTGAAGAACTTGTCGGAGACTTCATATCTCTCGACCCGGGCATGAGCTTGGAAAACCATTTTCAGCTCTTCGAACATCTCATATGCTCCGTGTCGCTCAAAATGCTTTTGGAGCCCCGTTTCGAAGTTGTAAAGCATGCCGCACTGAATGAGGGAGTAATCATCAACACGTGTCTGCCAAACGTTCATAACGTCTTGGTTCTGTGGGACGGGTGCGTCACCTAGCGATGCTTCTAGGACATAATCTTTCTTGGCAGCTATGAGGATGATCCTTAGGTTCTGGACCCAGTCCGTATAGTTGCTGCCATCGTCTTTCAGCTTGGTTTTCTCTAGGAACGCGTTGAAGTTGAAGACAACGTTGGCCATTTGATCTACAAGACATATTGTAAAGATTTTAGACTAAGTTCATGATAATTAAGTTCATCTAATCAAATTATTCAATGAACTCCCACTCAGATAGACATCCCTCCAGTCATCTAAGTATAACATGATCCGAGTTAACTAGGCCATGTCCGATCATCACGTGAGATGGACTAGTCAACATCGGTGAACATCTTCATGTTGATTGTATCTTCTATACGACTCATGTTCGACCTTTCGGTTTTCTGTGTTCCGAGGCCATGTCTGTACATGCTAGGCTCATCAAGTCAACCTAAGTGTTTGCATGTGTAAGTCTGTCTTACACCCATTGTATGTGAACGTTGGAATCTATCACACCCGATCATCACGTGGTGCTTCGAAACAACGAACTGTCGCAATGGCGCATAGTTAGGGGGAACACTTTCTTGAAATTATTATGAGGGATCATCTTATTTACTACCGTTGTTCTAAGTAAACAAGATGCAAAAACATGATAAACATCACATGCAATCAAATAATAGTGACATGATATGGCCAATATCATATAGCTCCTTTGATCTCCATCTTGGGGCTCCATGATCATCTTGTCACCGGCATGACACCATGATCTCCATCATCATGTCTCCATGAAGTTGCTCGCCAACTATTACTTCTACTACTATGGCTAACACGTTTAGCAATAAAGTAAAGTAATTTACATGGCGTTTCTCAATGACACGCAGGTCATACAAAAATAAAGACAACTCCTATGGCTCCTGCCGACTGTCATACTCATCGACATGCAAGTCGTGATTCCTATTACAAGAACATGATCTCATACATCACACATATATCATTCATCATTGATCACAACTTTGGCCATATCACATCACATGACACTTGCTGCAAAAACAAGTTAGATGTCCTCTAATTGTTGTTGCAAGTTTTACGTGGCTGCAATAGGGTTCTAGCAAGAACGTTTTCTTACCTACGTAAAAGCCACAACGTGATTTGTCAACTTCTATTTACCCTTCATAAGGACCCTTTTCGTCGAATCCGCTCCAACTAAAGTGGGAGAGACAGACACCCGCTAGCCACCTTATGCAACTAGTGCATGTCAGTCGGTGGAATCCGCTCCAACTAAAGTGGGAGAGACAGACACCCGCGTAGATGTTGTAAGGTCGGTCCGGGCCACTTCATCCCACAATACCGCTGAAGCAAAATAAGACTAGTAGCGGCAAGAAAGTTGACAACATCTACGCCCACAAAAAATTGTGTTCTACTCGTGCAAAGAGAACTACGCATAGACCTAGCTCTGATACCACTGTTGGGGAACGTTGCAGAAAACAAAAAAAATTCCTACGTTTCACCAAGATCAATCTATGGAGTCAACTAGCAACGAGAGAAGAGTGCATCTACATACCCTTGTAGATCGCAAGCGGAAGCGTTCAAGAGAACGGGGATGATGGAGTCGTACTCGCCGTGATCCAAATCACCGATGACCAAGTGCCGAACGGACGACACCTCCGCGTTCAACACACGTACGGAGCGGATGATGTCTCCTCCTTCTTGATCCAGCAAGGGGGAAGGAGAGGTTGATGAAGATCCAGCAGCACGACGGCGTGGTGGTGGATGCAACAATGATCGCAGCAGGGCTTCACCGAGCTTCTGCGAGAGGGAGAGGTGTAGCAGGGGAGAGGGAGGTGCCAAGACTTGAGGTACGGCTGCCCTCCCTCCCCCCTTTATATAGGCCCCCTGGGAGGGCGCCGGCCCTGGAGATGGGATCTCCCAATGGGGGCGGCGGCCAAGGGGGTGGAGTGCCCCCCAAGGCAAGTGGAGGCGCCCCCACCCTAGGGTTTCCAACCCTAGGCACAGGGGGCCCAAGGGGGGGGTGCACCAGCCCACTATGGGCTGGTTCCCCTCCCCACTTCAGCCCATGGGGCCCTCCGGGATGGGTGGCCCCACCCGGTGGACCCCCGGGACCCATCCGGTGGTCCCGGTACAATACCGGTGACCCCGAATCTTTCCCGATGGCCGAAACTACACTTCCTATATATAATTCTTCACCTCCGGACCATTCCGGAACTCCTCGTGACGTCCAGGATCTCATCCGGGACTCCAAACAACTTTCGGATTACTGCATACTCATATCTCTACAACCCTAGCGTCACCGAACCTTAAGTGTGTAGACCCTACGGGTTCGGGAGACACGTAGACATGACCGAGACGGCTCTTCGGCCAATAACCAACAGAGGGATCTGGATACCCATGTTGGCTCCCACATGCTCCTCGATGATCTCATCGGATGAACCACGATGTCGAGGATTCAAGCAACCCCGTATACAATTCCCTTTGTCAACCGGTACGTTACTTGCCCGAGACTCGATCATCGGTATCCCAGTACCTTGTTCAGTCTCGTTACCGGCAAGTCACTTTACTCGTACCGTAATGCATGATCCCGTGATCAACCACTTGATCACTTTGACCTCATTATGATGATGCATTACCGAGTGGGCCCAGAGATACCTCTTCGTCATACGGAGTGACAAATCCCAGTCTCGATTCGTGCCAACCCAACAGACACTTTTGGAGACACCTGTAATGTACCTTTATAGTCACCCAGTTATGTTGTGACGTTTGGCACACCCAAAGCACTCCTACGGTATCCGGGAGTTGCACAATCTCATGGTCTAAGGAAATGATACTTGACATTCAGAAAAGCTACAGCAAACGAACTACACGATCTTTGAGCTAAGCTTAGGATTGGGTCTTGTCCATCACATCATTCTCCTAATGATGTGATCCCGTTATCAATGACATCCCCATGTCTATAGCCAGGAAACCATGACTATCTGTTGATCAACGAGCTAGTCAACTAGAGGCTCACTAGGGACACATTGTGGTCTATGTATTCACACATGTATTACGATTTCCGGATAATACAATTATAGCATGAATAATAGACAATTATCATGAACAAGGAAATATAATAATCATTTTATTATTGCCTCTAGGGCATATTTCCAATAGTCTCCCACTTGCACTAGAGTCAATCATCTAGTTACATTGTGATGAATCGAACACCCATGGAATTCTGGTGTTGATCATGTTTTGCTCTAGGGAGAGGTTTAGTCAACGGATCTGCGACATTCAGATCCGTATGTACTTTACAAATATCTATGTCTCCATCTTGAACATTTTCACGAATGGAGTTGAAGCGACGCTTGATGTGGCTGGTCTTCTTGTGAAACCTGGGCTCCTTGGCAAGTGCAATAGCTCCAGTGTTGTCACAGAAGAGTTTGATCGGCCCCGACGCATTGGGTATGACTCCTAGGTCGGTGATGAACTCCTTCACCCAAATTGCTTCATGCGCTGCCTCCAAGGCTGCCATGTACTCCTCTTCACATGTAGATCCCGCCACGACGCTCTGCTTGCAGCTGCACCAGCTTACTGCTCCACCATTCAACATATACACGTATCCGGTTTGTGACTTAGAGTCATCCAGATCTGTGTCGAAGCTAGCGTCGACGTAACCCTTTACGACGAGCTCTTCGTCACCTCCATAAATGAGAAACATGTCCTTAGTCCTTTTCAGGTACTTCAGGATATTCTTGACCGCTGTCCAGTGTTCCTTGCCGGGATTGCTTTGGTACCTTCCCACCAAACTTATGGCAAGGTTTACATCAGATCTGGTACACAGCATGGCATACATAATAGACCCTATGGCTGAGGCATAGGGGATGACACTCATCTCTTCTATATCTTCTGCCGTGGTCGGACATTGAGCTGAGCTCAATTTCACACCTTGCAACACAGGCAAGAACCCCTTCTTAGACTGGTCCATATTGAACTTCTTCAATATCTTATCAAGGTATGTGCTTTGTGAAAGACCTATGAGGCATCTTGATCTATCTCTATAGATCTTGATGCCTAATATATAAGCAGCTTCTCCAAGGTCCTTCATTGAAAAACTCTTATTCAAGTAGGCCGTAATGCTGTCCAAAAGTTCTATATCATTTCCCATCAAAAGTATGCCATCTACATATAATATGAGAAATGCTACAGAGCTCCCACTCACTTTCTTGTAAACGCAGGCTTCTCCATAAGTCTGCATACACCCAAACGCTTTGATCTTCTCATCAAAGCGAATGTTCCAACTCCGAGATGCTTGCACCAGCCCATAAATCGAGTGTTGGAGCTTGCACACCTTGTCAGCATTCTTATGATCGACAAAACCTTCCGGCTGCATAATATACAATTCTTCCTTAAGGAAACCATTAAGGAATGCCGTTTTGACGTCCATTTGCCATATCTCATAATCATAGAATGCGGCAATTGCTAACATGATTCGGACGGACTTCAGCTTCGCTACGGGTGAGAAAGTCTCATCGTAGTCAACCCCTTGAACTTGTCAATAACCCTTAGCGACAAGCCGACCTTTATAGATGGTCACATTACCATCCGCGTTTGTCTTCTTCTTAAAGATCCATTTATTTTCTATGGCTCGCCGATCAACGGGCAAGTCAGTCAAAGTCCATACTTCATTTTCATACATGGATCCTATCTCAGATTTCATGGCTTCCAGCCATTTGTCGGAATCTGGGCCCGCCATTGCTTCTTCATAGTTCGAAGGTTCACCGTTGTCTAACAACATGATTTCCAAGACAGGGTTACCGTACCACTCTGGTGCGGAACGTGTCCTTGTGGACCTATGAAGTTCAGTAGCAACTTGATCTGAAGTTTCATGATCATCATCATCAACTTCCTCTCTAGTCGGTGCAGGCACCTCAGGAACATTTTCTTGAGCTGCGCCACTTACCGGTTCAAGAGGTAATACTTCATCAAGTTCTACCTTCCTCCCACTTATTTCTTTCGAGAGAAACTCCTTCTCTAGAAAGGACCCATTCTTGGCAACAAAGATTTTGCCTTCGGATCTGAGGTAGAAGGTATACCCAACAGTTTCTTTAGGGTATCCTATGAAGACACATTTTTCCGACTTGGGTTCGAGCTTTTCAGGTTGAAGTTTCTTGACATAAGCGTCGCATCCCCAAACTTTTAGAAACGACAGCTTAGGTTTCTTCCCAAACCATAATTCATACGGTGTCCTCTCAACGGATTTCGACGGAGCCCTATTTAAAGTGAATGCGGCAGTCACTAAAGCATAGCCCCAAAATGATAGCGGTAAATCGGTAAGAGACATCATAGATCGCACCATATCTAATAGAGTGCGATTACGACGTTCGGACACACCATTACGCTGAGGTGTTCCAGGCGGCGTGAGTTGTGAAACTATTCCACATTTTCTTAAGTGTGTGCCAAATTCGTGACTCAAGTATTCTCCCCCACGATCTGATCGCAAGAGCTTGATTTTCCTGTCACGTTGATTCTCAACCTCACTCTGAAATTCCTTGAACTTTTCAAAGGTCTCAGACTTGTGTTTCATTAAATAGACATACCCATATCTACTCAAGTCATCAGTGAGGGTGAGAACATAACGATATCCACCGCGAGCCTCAACACTCATTGGACCGCACACATCAGTATGTATGATTTCCAATAAGTTGGTTTCTCGCTCCATTGTTCCTGAGAACGGAGTCTTGGTCATTTTACCCATGAGGCATGGTTCGCACGTGTCAAATGATTCGTAATCAAGAGACTCTAAAAGTCAATCTGCATGGAGCTTCTTCATGCGTTTGACACCTATGTGACCAAGGCGACAGTGCCACAAGTATGTGGGACTATCATTATCAACCTTACATCTTTTGTTATTCACACTATGAATATGTGTAGCATTACGCTCGAGATTCATTAAGAATAAACCATTCACCATCGGAGCATGACCATAAAACATATCTCTCATATAAATAGAACAACCATTATTCTCGGATTTAAATGAGTAGCCATCTCGAATTAAACGAGTTCCTGATACAATGTTCATGCTCAAAGCTGGCACTAAATAACAATTATTGAGGTTTAAAACTAATCCCGTAGGTAAATGTAGAGGTAGCGTGCCGACGGCGATCACATCGACCTTGGAACCATTCCCGACGCGCATTGTCACCTCGTCCTTCGCCAGTCTCCGCTTATTCCGCAGCTCCTGCTTTGAGTTACAAATGTGAGCAACCGCACCGGTATCAAATACCCGGGAGCTACTATGAGTACTGGTAAGGTACACATCAATTACATGTATATCACATATACCTTTTGTGATGCCGGCCTTCTTGTCCGCTAAGTATTTGGGGAAGTTCCGCTTCCAGTGACCACTTCCCTTGCAATAAAAGGGTCTACACACTTAAGGTTCGGTGACGCTAGGGTTGTAGAGATATGAGTATGCAGTAATCCGAAAGTTGTTCGGAGTGCCGGATGAGATCCTGGATGTCACGAGGATTTCCGGAATGGTCCGGAGGTGAAGAATTATATATAGGAAGTGTAGTTTCGGCCATCGGGAAAGATTCGGGGTCACCGGTATTGTACCGGGACCACCGGATGGGTCCCGGGGGTCCACCGGGTGGGGCCACCCATCCCGAAGGGCCCCATGGGCCGAAGTGGGGAGGGGAACCAGCCCATAGTGGGCTGGTGCGCCCCCCCTTGGGCCCCCCTGCGCCTAGGGTTGGAAACCCTAGGGTGGGGGGCGCCTCCACTTGCCTTGGGGGCACTCCACCCCCTTGGCCGCCCCCCCCCCCTTGGGAGATC
>NC_041384.1:35043907-35052444 GCF_002162155.2 Triticum dicoccoides | reverse complement strand
AGGGGGCCTATATAAGGGGGAAGGGAGGGTAGCCGTACCTCAAGTCTTGGCGCCTCCCTCTTCCCTGCTACACCTCTCCCTCTCGCAGAAGCTCGACGAAGCCCTGCTGCGATCATTGCTGCATCCACCACCACGCCGTCGTGCTGCTGGATCTTCATCAACCTCTCCTTCCCCCTTGCTGGATCAAGAAGGAGGAGACGTCATCCGCTCCGTACGTGTGTTGAACGCGGAGGTGCCGTCCGTTCGGCACTTGGTCATCGGTGATTTGGATCACGGCAAGTACAACTCCATCATCCCCGTTCTCTTGAACGCTTCCACTCGCGATCTACAAGGGTATGTAGATGCACTCTTCTCTCGTTGCTAGTTGACTCCATAGATTGATCTTGGTGAAACGTAGGAAATATTTTTGTTTTCTGCAACGTTCCCCAACAGGTAGGAGTAGGACTCCTCCGGCGCGCCTCCTCCTAGGGCCGGCCGCACCCCCCCCCCCTTGCTCCTTTATATACAGGGGCAGGGGGCACCTCTAGACACACAAGTTGATCTTCAAGATCGTTCTCTTAGCCGTGTGCGGTGTCCCCCTCCACCATAGTCCTCGATAATATTGTAGTGGTGCTTAGGCGAAGCCCTGCGACAGTAGAACATCAAGATCGTCACCACGCCGTCATGCTGACAGAACTCTTCCCCGACACTTTGCTGGATCGGAGTCCGGGGATCGTCATCGAGCTGAACATGTGCTAGAACTCGGAGGTGTCGTAGTTTCGATGCTTGATCGGTCGGGCCGTGAAGACATACGACTACATCAACCGCGTTGTCATAACGCTTCCGCTGTCGGTCTACGAGGGTACGTAGACAACACTCTCCCCTCTCGTTGCTATGCATCACCATGATCTTGCGTGTGCGTAGGAAAATTTTTGAAATTACTGTGTTCCCCAACAAAACTACCATTCAGGATGAACAACAGCATCACGATAAGAGGTAGGCTCAAGTACAACCAAAAGGCCATATCGGCTAGGAGAATAGCGGTCAGGAGGAGGGCAAGGTCGAGCCCGAAGACCATAAGTCGGCTGGGAGGAGGAAGATGGTGCACCAGAAGTAGATGGCACGTCAGTACATACACCAATAACACGTCGACGACGGGTATAATGAAAAGGAAAAGTGGTATGAGAGGGAACCATCGGAGGTGATGGAGATGGAGAAGACATCGGTGATGAAGGTGGAGTGTCATGCAATAAGGAAGGAGAAGATACGATAGGAGTAGGTGGTATCGGATCTGCAATAGTGGGACGAGAAGGAGGAGTAGGAATGTGAGGCAAAGAGCGAGGTGTATCAGTAAACGTGAGAAAAGCGATATCCTCTATTGAAAAGGTCGAAGAGGATGGTCACGGGTAGAATGGACGAGAATCATCAAAAGTCACATCCCTAGAAATACGCATTCGTCGACCGACAGGATCCCAACACCGATAACCTTTATGTTCATCACTATAGCCCACAAAAACACACTCGACAGACTGAGCGCTTAGTTTGGTGCGTTCTCGGGGAGGGACAAGGAGAACATAACAAACACAACCAAACATCCGAAGAGCAGAATAATCAGGAGAATGGTCAGAAAGACGCTCTAGAGGAATACCTCCCTGTAGAGCAGATGAGGGTTGAATGTTTATGACATATGTGGCAGTGAAGACAGCCTCAGCCCAGAAATGAGGCGGAAGAGAGGCGGCAATCATCATCGCACGAGCTGTCTCAAGAAGGTGACGATGCTTGCGCTCAGCCACGCCATTCTGAGCGTGAGCACCGGGACAAGAGAACTGAGCAAGAGTACCCTGCTCAGCAATAAAACCACGCAACATTTTGGAGATATACTCGCCAGCAGAATCAGCACGAAACACACGAATAGGTGTAGAGAACTAAGTGTGGACCATGGCGGCAAAACACTTATAAATAGAGAGAACCTTGCTACGAGAAGACATGAAGTAAAGCCAAGTGTAGTGAGAGAAATCATCTATAAAATAATATAGTAGCAATGGCCCCCTTTGGAAGAGAAGGGAGCCGGACCCCCCACATCTGAATGTACTAAATCAAAAGGGCATTGAGACACTGACTCGCTAGTAGGATAAGATAACTGAACTTGTTTACCAAGCCTACAACCCTGACATTGTAAGGAGACATCTCCTGAGACAGGCCCTAGAAGACCACGACGAACTAAAGACGATAGTCGAGAACCACAAAGGTGACCAAGTCGATGATGCCACTGCTGGAAGGAGCTGGTAACTGAAGCGACGAAGGCAGATGGACTGGCGAGTGTGGTGGTGGAGAAAGGAACATTAAGCCAGTCCAACTCCCAAAGCCCCTAAGAATCATGGCGGCACGGGCCAGCCCCAACCAGAGCCTTCGTGTGACGATCCTGGATAGTGCAAGAATCAACGTCAAGAATGACGCAACAACCAGAATCAGGAAGTTGACCCGCAGAAAATAGGTTCATAGTAAGGCGAGGCACATGAGAAACATCTGGAACATAAAAGGAAGAAGTGGCAAGAGTGCCTCGACTCGCAACAGGAAGAGGAGTACCATCAGTTATAAGAACATTAATAGGAAAATTGAGAGATCTACGAGAGGGCAAGATAGAAGAATCGGAGGACATATGAAATGAAGTTCCAGAATCCAGAACCCATGGGGATGTACCTGACTGTGTAGACAGTGGTCACTCAGCACTAGAAGCACCAGTCACAGAGCCTGCGGTACCCGTCGAAGAACCTAAAGAAGCAAGTAGACGCTTGAGCTTCATAATATCTTGCTCAGTCAAGGAGACAGTAGACGGCGCCGAGGAAGAAGCATGAGTCCCAGAAGAAGAATTGCGCTCCCTATTACGCATATCACACTTCTTCTTGAAGCAGTCAGACTCGGGTGACCATCCCTGTTGCAGTAGTCACAATGAGTACGAGGACGAGAGCGGCCTTCATGAGAGCAGGCCTCACTACCCGGAGGAGTGGGCAGTAGCGGGGGAGCACTGGAGCGAGAAGACACTTGAGGAGTAGCAGCTCGAGCAGCAAGCACAGAGGGAACCTGAAGCAAACCAGCACCACGGAGGCGAGTCTCCTCAGCACGAAGCTCAGAAAGCACCTCAGAAATAGGAACACGACCACGAGCAAACAACTGAGCACGTCGAGGCTCAAACTCCCCACAGAGCCGTGACAAGAACTCATAGACGCGCTGAAACTCCAAGACTGACCTCACAGTCTGGCAACACGGGCAAGTGCCACAAACAGTAGTGCGAAGGGAGTCAAGCTGGCGCCAGATAGCAGAACTCGGAGTGTAGAACTCATCAATAGTGGAGTCTCCCTGCTGAAGAGCATGCTCCTGACGGACCACAGACAAGTAGAGAGCATCTCCAGAGGGCTGATAGCGCTGACGAAGATGAGTCCACATCTCAAAGACAGTACCGAGGCCTATAAACTCAGAAGCAAACTGAGGAAAAACACTGGAAGTGAGAACATTTGCAGCACGAGCATCGTCATCACACCACTGAGTGTAAGAAGCCAGATCATCATGATAAACAGAAAGAGCATTTGAATAATCCAAGACCTCCTGGTCATAAGCGGCATCTGCATCATCAGCAGCAACCCTGGCTGCAACCCTATCAGCATCAGAAGCATCTGTGTCAATAGCTGGTAGCATCGGTGGTGGGGTAGGAGCCATAGGAGGCACTGGGCGCGGAGGACATGGGACCTCACTGGAAAGAACACCCCAGAGACGAATGCCACGCATGTGAATGCGCATAAAGGTAACGATCTCAGCATAGTTAGCCCCACCGAATATCATCGGGCAGCGCGGGATGGCAACATAGCCAGATGACGCCAAAGACATGGTGCTCCTTTTCTGTCTTGAGAATAGTAAAGGTCACCCAAGACTCAACTGGCCAAGATGAGAGCGGCGAGAACTAGCAGCTGATCGAGACAACCAGAGAAATCAGCCCAAAACAGTGGAAACCGACGTGCAACCAGTGGGCCAAAATGAAGCAGCAGCAGTCAGCCAGAGGCCCAGTTCCACTCGTCCTCGTAAGAGCACCCAAACCCGAGGGCCAGTGCCCCTCGTCTTCTCACAAACCAGCCACAGAACGCGCGATGGCGGCGGCCGGCTGAGACAACCGGCGAAGAGATCGCGGGGTCGTGGCCGAGAGGAAGCAACGGCCGGTTGAAACGTCGCGGGACCGTCGCGGGGCCGTGGCCGAGAGGAAGCGGAGGCCGGCTGAGACGTCACGGGGCCGTGGCCGGGAGGAAGCGGCGGCCGGCTGAGACGTGCGGGGCGGCGGCCGTCGGAGAAATCCGTAGCCGCGGGTGCCACGTGAGGCCAAACCAGGCCAGGAGCCGGCGGCCGGCAGCGGGGTGTGCAGAGGACACCCAAGCAGGCCAGGGCCAGCCAAGACGAGGCGGGCGAGCCACCGCCCGATCTGGAGGCGGCCGGCGGCGGGAATCAGGTTAGTGGCGGCCGACGGATCGAATGGGATTAGGATCGGGGCGTTCTTAGTGGAGAAAATCAGGACGGCTTGATCTAGGCAGGGGAGTTATGGTGGCATGGGCATGTGCACAGGGGATTAGGAGCAGCAATCGGCTGGACAGAGACGAACAACGACGGGAATTTTGGATCGGGGAGAGCACGAGTGCGCGTGCGAAAAAAAAACCCTAAAGCTCTAATATCATGTTGGAAATATGCAGCTTATATTATTAGGAGGCCAATTCCAACATATATACACATACATGAGAATGCCAAAAGGCTTCAAGAGGATGCCAAGAGACTAGAATGTAAAAGGCCAAAAGACATCACTTAATATAACTCTAACAGTGCCCACATTGTCCCTACCAAATATTGGAAATAGTTAGCTTGCCAAAAAAATTGCCACCTACTTCCTCACCCTCATTTGGCCAACTATCTGGCAAAAATATGTGAGTGGAAGGGGTGGACACCCATTGACAACTAAAATTTTGACAGCAAACCAAACAATGACCAATATTTCGATAGGCAGCCATTTGTTATGGCAGGGCTAGTATGGGAAGCAAACCAATCGGACCCATGTTTTAGCTCGATATTTCACGGCAAATTACTTTATTATTTCAGGGAGAATTCACATATTTTTGTCCGCCAAGAGGATTTATTTCTGATATTAACCTCACACTTAGAAATGAGAAGCTTCAACGTATTTACAATCTTGCATACATGTTGCAATTCTCTTGGTCTTGATATTTTGGGACGCAAAGCTCATAGCGGGTAGAGTCCCCACAGATATCGCCCGGTGCCGTTATCATAAGTATTGCTCACAGGCACTATGTTATTGGACGACCAGGCAAGCTGATAATTAATAATCTATCCATGAAACATCCAGGTTTGTGCATTGCAACTACAATAATTTGGTGAAATGTTGCTCCCAAGAAGGCATACATGACATGCATGCACTTAACCGCCTTGACTCAACTTGAAACAAGCTAATGTCATATTATTTTAACAGAGGAGCCACTTTAGTTTAGTGCAAATTGGCCTGTCTGTTCTTTTCTTAATCCAAAGGTCGGCGCGACCCCATTTATCCCGCCATTGGAGGCCGCGTAAGAAACACTTATCCTGTGACCACTTGCTATGCTTTCTTCAGGCTTAACGTCCAGGTTCAGGTCATTCATGTAAAATATGGCCTGGAACAGCTCAATTACTGCTGATCATGGTGCTAGTTATTGTACTAGGACCAGAAGTTCTAAAGTCTGGGCAGTTTCCTGCAAACCACAAATGTGAAAACCGCGGCACCGCTACCTTCACAGCTCTCGCAATGGCAGGCATCAAGTGTTGGCGCTGTCCATCTACGGAAACCGCATGGAAATTTAGTTTGCAATTCAAAATCCCCCTTGCAGCCTTGAACCAGAAACACACTTCCTGAACGCTGTGATTAATTCGTTGGTCACCTTAGTTTAGTGCAAATTGGCTTGGCCCCAAACATGCAGCTCTTTTAATTAGTCCAAAGGTCGGCGCAACCCGCTTTTAACCGGCATTGGAGGCTATATAAGAAACACTTGTCCTCTCTAATTGATATATCTCCAGGATTCACGTCCAAGTTCAGGCCGCTTCAGTTGGAATTTTTGTGCTAGTTGCTGTAGTTCGACTAGTAGCTGTAAAGTTTGGCCAGTTGTTGCAAAGCCCAAGTATGAAACCTGCAAAATCAAGGGCCCTATACAGCTATGCTAACCTCTAAAATGGGGAGTATCTCACTAGAAAAAACAAATTGTAATAATGGAGTAGATGCAACTGGCAGAAGCAAAGCACAGCCATGTAAGGTCATGTTCGCCTTCTGGAGTGCGCCGCTTTGCTCGCCGTGTGGTCGTTGCGAGTCCACATCTGCTGCCGGCTGCCTCGGTGAGGCTGGTGGGAAGCTGCATGGGATTTTGGCGGCACCAATGACCCTATATCCAAAGAGAGCCTTGCTCAGTGGTTAGGCATACGGTTGTGCAACCTAACGACCCGAGTTCAATTTCTAGAATTGACAGATGATGCACAGTGGTTTTTCCCCGTTTATTGAGTATCAAGCTTGGCCCCTGGTTGGTGCAGAGGCCGGGAAGTGAAAATCTCTCCCATTCTTTGAGTTTTGGCCTGACGAGGACGTGCCGCGCCCTCCTCCCAAGTCACCCCCGTGCGGCGGCTGGGAGGCCCCCAGATCCCGTCGCCCCCCGACTCCCCCTCTCGCCCTCCTCCTCCCTCGCCGCCGCCCGAGGGCGCGACTAGGCAAAGCCTTGCCGTCGCCGGCGGCGGCGGGGACTACGTGCCCTCCTGCTCGTGAGGAGCTGGCGCGGGTCGGCGCCTCCGGGCCGGAGCGTGACGTGCGGCCGGACGTCACGACGGGGGCTGGCGGCGTTCCGCGATCCCATTCCCCATGGCAAGTGACTTCAAGATCTGGGGCCCCACGGTCGTCAGGGACGGCGGCGGCATGACCAGATCGACGGTGGCGCGGCCGGATCTGGGCCCAGGCATGAGCTTGGTCTCAGGGTCACGGTCGGCGCGAGATGGCGAGTGCGACACATCGGCTGCTGGACGGACCTGCGAGATTTCATCTTTGTCTAGTCCTTGACAACCAGGGCAACTCCGAGCGAAACCCTAGATCTCCATGGGATCGAACGATGGCGGTGCTTTTGCGCCGTAGTCCCTCTTCAGGGCATCGTTTTGGAATTTGCTATGGTCGAAGGAACCAGCGAGGCCGGCGGCGTATACCCGATGGTTGCAGTTGCCGTCATCAGGCTTGGGATGCTCCGGGGGAAACCCTAGATCTGGGTCTCCCGGATCGAATGGATGTCATTCTTAGTAGCGCTTTCCCTTATGGGGGCATTGTTTTGGAGCAAGTGATGGCTGGAGGTGACAAGAGGAGCAGTGCTTCATCACACACATTGATGGTGTTAGATCTCGATGGCATGGTGCTCTGGAGATTAGGCGTCTGATGTGCGATGATGGACTTGCGCAGGAGGTCGACGCTGTCTGGCATCATGGTGGCGTCGGTGGCAGCTAGACCGGACAAGGTTCATGATGCAATACAGCTCCGAAAATGGATTGATGGCAGGTGGCTGCGACGGCCTCCTACCCGGCAGGCGTCCTGGTTGAGGAGCACGCCGGACTGGTGGGTGCCCATACCCGGCAGGCATCCTGGTTGGGACCTCAGGTCTTAGATGTTAGGTTTGGTTGTGAGGTCTGTTTGGTACTAGGCTCAGACTATCAGCATCCCTTCATCAGTTGGATAGGAGTAGCAACACTCTTGTTGCCTAGACGGTGGCTTCTGTCTTACTATTATATGACTTTGTAAGATCTTGTGTGAATAATTAATAAAGTGGTTGCATGCATCGTCCAGATACAGAGGCTGGAAATCCTCCTCTATTTCTAAAAAAAATGTGGTTCCTTTGGATGGTGGCGTTCACATCACACTCTATCTCCAGAGGCGTACCTTCCCATCCTGGAGATATGACTCGTGTTCGGCTTTCTTAAGGCTAGGGGGTATAGACGTGCCGAGTCGGATACTGGAGGCTGCAACACACGTGACTTCAGTTAAGAGCATCTCCAACCGACGCTCTATATTAGTGTCACGTTCAAAAAATCACAAGTTTAGCGCGCGCGGAGTCAAAAATAGCACTCCAGCAGACGCTACATAATAGAGCACGCTGTAAAAAGTGTTCAGCGCGCCAGAAGAAACTGGACTGAAAGCTGTATATTTGAGGCGTGAGCTCCGGCGCGCTGAACTTCCCACGCGCGCTGAAAAGTGTCTCGTGCGCCCTTGGCCTCCGTCGGCCTCCTCGCGTGCACCAGCCACTAGCCTTCTCGCGTGTGCCCGCCACCGGCCTCCTCGCGTGCGCATGCCAGCCCGCCAGCCGGCCACGGGCGGCGGGTGCGGCCACGGCCACGGGCGGCGGCGGGCAAGGGAGGAGCGCGGGCGGCGCCACGGCGGGGTGAGCAGGGGACAAGCAGGCCACAACAACGCGAGCAGGGGAGGAGCGCGGCCACGGCGGGGCGGGCGCTGGCGCAGCCAC
>NC_041384.1:35042627-35043144 GCF_002162155.2 Triticum dicoccoides | reverse complement strand
ACGAGCGTGGCCATGACAGGGCGGGCTCGGGTGTGGCCACGGCGGGGCGAGCAGGTGAGGAGCGCGGCCACAGTCACGGCCACGGGCAACGGGACGCAGGCGCGGCCACGGCCACGACGGTGAGCAGGCCACGGCCACGGCGGCGAGCAGGCCACGGCCACGGCGGCGAGCAGGCCACGGGCGGCGGCGCGTGGCCATGATCATGGCGGCGAGCATGCCACGGGCGGCGAGTTGGGCACGAGCGCGTGTGGTTAATTTTGGGCGTCTGTTGGAGATGTAGTGGGGCAGTATATTTTTGGGCGTCTGCTGAAGATGTTCGGTCATCCGGGGCGCTAAAACGCTATTTTGGCGCTATAAAATTTTTTTAGCGTGCGGCTTTGTAGAGCGTCTGTTGAAGATGCTCTAAGGAGTGCTCGTCGACGCCACCGAATACCAAGATCTTGAGCTGTGTGGTGAAAATTCTAGTTTAGACCTTAGGTAGTTGTACCTAGTAATGTGGTGTTTACACGCAGTTTTT
>NC_041384.1:35024993-35042531 GCF_002162155.2 Triticum dicoccoides | reverse complement strand
GGAAAAGGGGGACTCCCCGGCCTCTGCATCAGGAGTGATGCATACAGCCATCTTATTAAAGAAGCAACAAAAAGTGCGTACAAAATTCCATAGTCTCTAACTGAAAACAATAAAAAGCAGCCCACGCAGTTTTTCTAGTTGAAGGCTTTGCTTGGAACTTAATTACGTGACTTGTTCTTCGAGGTGAAAACCCTTTCATGGTTAGATACAGTGACGACAACAGATGTTGATGCTTGACGTTGTGTGTCATTGATCACTTTTGCGGTCCTTTTTCTATTAAGGATAGTGGTAGATGCTTATGCTGCTTGTTGTGTGCCATCAACCATTTCCGTAAGACATTTTGGTGCCATGCCCTTTTATTTTATTGTTCCCTTTTCTCGTAATGGTATGGTTGCGTGCATCTTCAATGTCTTGATTGGTTCTTGACTATATGTTATTGCAAAGGTCGGGTATAATTGGTATTAAGGTTTTGGTTACCGAATGAGGCAATTTTACCGAGGACTGGTAAATGTGGTTACCACGGTTACTGAGAAATACCGAGAATATTTCAAACGGAATTTATGGTTGAATTTTGAATTCAAATAAGTGAATGAATGAACATTCAAACCAAAGACCTCTCAAAAGAGAAATTAGGTTGCTACCAACACGTCAGAACCAACTTTCATGCTATTAATTAGATCCTACGTACTTTGTTATAAATTGAGCGTTTAAATTCAAAAAATTGAAAAAAAAAAGTTGCTTGGTACGAGGATTTACCGAGGGGCACAGAAATGCGCGGTAACCATGGGAAATCTCAAAATTTTGACCGGCAACCAAAACCTTGATTGGTATCAGCTTGGTATAGCGTCGTAGGGACTTGCAAATACTGAAACACCATGGATCGGTTAGGAATGACAGGTTACTGCCTTAATCCATCGTGTGATCATATCCAAAGACGACCATTCTTTTGCCATGCATTTGTAGTTAAATAATTAAGCCTACCTAACCATCAGGTGCGGATTT
Organism: Triticum dicoccoides; assembly: GCF_002162155.2. Taxonomy (NCBI): domain Eukaryota; kingdom Viridiplantae; phylum Streptophyta; class Magnoliopsida; order Poales; family Poaceae; genus Triticum; species Triticum dicoccoides. The sequence continues at coordinate 35,041,529 of NC_041384.1, read as the reverse complement.
CTTTCATAAACTGCGAACTTAGCACAGCTTAGTTGGTCAGGTTTCTTGAGGTGGAACCTGCACATCCATGTTTAAGTCCTACACATGGCATGAGTGTTCGTATTTTCTTTGATTTATTTAAGTATTAATGGGTTTATATTTTAGTGGTAACCAATGTTGATAAGACGCCTATGATAACTTCAACAATTCTCAAATTTTGTTGCCTCAGTCTGTTGGAAATATTCATAGGGATAGGATTTGTGAGTATCTGCGTCTATAGTCTATACTGTGTTTTGCAAAAAGAATTATTTCTGAAAACTTTTGCAGAAACTGCACAAGACAACCCATTTAGTTGTCCTTGGTCTTTAACTGTAGCGTAGCCAACTTCCTCCCAGCTTTCTAGGCGATTGTCCCCAGCTGGAGCGTCATCGAATCTGCTGCATCCTGGAGGGTGCTGCATGTGCCTCCACACTCCCTGCTACAATGTATCGTCGGGTTTTTATACGTGCATGTAGGCAAAGATGTAAGGATCATGTGAGAGAGTAATCTGTCGTTTTGTGCCATTTGGCCATGACGTATCCTTCCTATATAAGCATGGCAATGCAACAGAAGAGGCAGAACCACTCAGTATATCAGCAGTGGGTGACCTAGCTAGCTCAACCATCACCCTCTTGCTCAGCCAGGATGAACAAGGTGAAGGGCCATGGTGGCAAGCACAAGGGGGCAGGATCAGGAGGAGGAGGGATCAGAAGGAAGTTGAGGCGACACACGGCCAGGCTATACATCATCCGGCAATGCGTCGTCATGCTCCTCTGCTACCATGACTGACGTGTGACCCTATGTGGGTGTTGTGTTCTTCTTTTGTTCTACGAGTAGTTTGTAGTTGTAGCTTTATTGTGTATATGTTAGATGGAGGGATGTTGAAGTTTGTGTGGTGTGGTGTGGTTCTCTGAAGTCCTGCAACGGAAAGGATGTGCATGTATCTCTTCTGAGATGTTAGGCCTTGGCATCTTTGTTAAGAATTTGTTCCATCAGAACAGGAAGATCTCAAGAAAAAAGAAAATATTATTTGCCTCTTGGCATCATCCCATTTTATGATATGTACTTTTGAAGCAGAATTGCGAGTCTCTGACTAGTTGCTGATGCATATATGCGCCATTTTGGAATGTTCTTTTTTTCATTCGATTTGATCTGCTGTTGGAACAACATTGCATCCAAGGACATCTCAAAGGCGTGCATTTTGGGAATGACTTTGCTGTGATATCAAGGTGGAACTGGCAAGAGTAGTCTGTAAGTTCAAAAAAACAATTATGGCGCCCATAGCTTTACTCAGAAAATTGGCACCTTGTTGCATGTGTAAGCTGAGTATTTCGCGGAAAATTTACTCTTTGAGTTCAATATTTCAGGGCCAATTCTCGTATACAAAATTTACACTGTAATTGTTTCGGCAAAAAAGCTTTATTTCTGATAGTAAACTCACACATAGAAACAGAAAGTTAATTTTATCTTTTGCACAAGTTGGAGACACACTGAGCGACTGTGTATGAAGAAAATAGCGCGCTATACAAAATAGGGGCGCCCCTGAAAATGTGCTATTAGCGAGACATTGTACACTAATCAATTTAGTGAGACAATTCTCTACCCGCTATAGAATGCTATTAGCGGCGCTATAGCGCGAACAAATCTTGAATTTATAGGCAGGGCCGGCCCTAGCATCTCGGAGGCCCTAGTGCAAACATGGTACAATGGGCCTTACGGTCACACCTTACGTCTCCATGTTCGCTGCTGCACATCACAGCCGCAAGTTCATTCAAACTATCCATATGACACAATAGTAATTTTAAACAAATATTTTATGATCTATCTAGAAGTGGCAATTTGAAATTTGAACAAAAACACAAACACCTTCCATACAAGAACAGTAGAGAAATGTCACAAGATAAACCCCCAGCAACATCTAATCGTCATGTGGTAATGTGGTGATGGTCGATCATCTTTAACATGAAACAATTACTTGTGTGAGAATTTCATGCAAGAGAATCGTCATATAATTCGCAATAAGCAAGAAAAGGCAGACAATCCATAGGATGAACAATTTAGCTATGGACCGGTGCTGGTGTCAACGCCTTAGCGGCAAGCCAAATGTGGTTCATCTTCAGCTCGTCGCCGGTGCCAAGGAGGTCACCACCAGGGCCTTGTCGCCTTGGGTACTTACGAAAGAACCTATCTACTAGTAGTACAAAACTCACTGGCAAAGAAATTAAGGAGATGATACAGCTAAAAATCCATTCATGAGCGTCGCTTGGGTCCCGGCCCCCTGGGGACTTGGTGCAATTAATTGGGAGAGGAAGAAGATTGGACGGGAAGAAGAACGAACCGGCGGCGCTGTCTCACACAAAACGAAGCAATTAGGATTTAATCTCATGGCTGGCTCCACCATCCTTAATGGGTTGCGAGTGCTACCTTCCTCAATTTTTTCCCTTCAAATGTATCAATACATGTGCACAGAGAGGGTGGGCCCCTGGACATGCTGGGCCCTAGGCGGCTGCACTCCTCGCCATGGCTTAGGGCCGGCCCTGTTTATAGGCGAAAGCTAAATCAAACCCCGAACTCTCAATCCCTGAAATCGGCACACCAAACTCTCTAATCCCGGTCTATTTTAAACCTTGAGAGGACTTCCCCGGTATTTGCTGAATTGGGCCGGCCTAGTAGCACAGTCGCTCATGCGCACGCACTAATTTGTTTTTTCTTAGTGTTTTTCTTTTACATTTTCTTTCCTTTTTTTTCATTTTTACACATGTGTAATTTTTCTCAGTACCCAATATACATTTTTAACGCACACATCAAATATTTGATAAAATTTTGATATTTTCAAATACATTATGGAGATTTCTAAATTAAATGTTTTCAAAACTTTTTTGAGTACATGGTAATATTTTTCCAAATACCTGTTTTACATTTTCTTATTGACAATAAACATTTTATAAAACTACACGAACACTCTTTTACATGGTTCAACATTTTAAAATTTGCATGCACTTCTTTCAAAACACATGTCACGTATATTCTGTTAAGGTTATGATACATTTTTTTTACAACACGTAAACATTTTTTTTACATTGTAAAAAAAGTGTCCGCACTTTAAAATTTTGTTCAGGTTTCAGAAAAAAATTATGTTTCAAAAAGTGTTTGCACTTTAAAATTTTGTTCAGGTTTAAGAAAATGTTTATGTTTCAAAATGTGTTCTCTTTTTGAAAGTTGTTGGTTTTTTAAAAGTATTCAAATTTTTCAAAAACGCACTTTATAACGTTCCAAGATTTCAGAAATAAATATGTGTTCAATACTTGTTTGCCCCTAAAAAAGTTTTCAAAGTTTGACACTTTGGTTTCTAATTAAATATTTCCGGCCTCTTATTACGTAAGTCATAGTCGCCTGCTGTAGTGGCTAGCGAAATCAGGTCAACCCTGCCAGGTCCAAAGTTCGACTCCACAGCATGTTTTTCTCTTTCGGATTTATTACGTCGCACGTTAAGAAAAAGAAAGGACGAAGTTTTATGGCGCGTGATAAGAAAAAAACACTCACTTTATGTCTGGTGGGCTGGCCCAGTCGAGTCCGCAGCCAACAATCCGAGACATTTTTCAAAAACATTATTTACGAGATAATTTATGAAATTCCAAAAAATATATTCAAAAATGCGACACAATTCTGAAAATCCGAAAGAAAATTCATAGCATCTGAAAAGCTGTTGTAATTCTGAACATTTTTTGACAAATGTGATTTTCTTAAATAGCGAACAGTTTTTTAAAATGCGAACAAAATTTCAGAATTCCAAATATTTTTCAGAAAACACAAAGTGAATTGAATTCTTGCCAAAAATATAAAACAGGAACATTGTTTTAACTTCTGAAAATTTTTAGAAATGTGCGAACATTTTTTAAACTTCATGAATTCTTGTTGTGTTATAGTGGGCCGGCCCAAATTCTGGTCCGTTAGAGTAGCTGGTCATCCCGGCCGGGATTGTTTTATTCCCGGTGTGCCAAACAGGTCTAGGTCTAAAATAGACCGGGATTACAAGTTCAGAGTGTCAATTTCCGGGATTCAAATTTCAGGGTTTGATTTAGCTTTTGTCTACAAGTTCAAGGTTTATTTTGGATTTTTTCCTTTTTTCAGTGACACAGCTCTTTGCTGATGGGATCCCCTAAAGAAAACTCCTTGCTCATGGGACTACTGGCATTGTAGGAGCATAATATAAATCAGTCTGTCGAGGAAATATATCCAACTTTACATTTTGGGTAAACCGAGCAGAACTGGACCACAGAAATGAGAAGCTTCAAGGTACTTGCAGTATTATTTGGTGAAATGTTGCTCCTAAGAAGGTATACATGCACTGAACAGCCTTGACTCAACCTGAAACAAGCTTAATGACATGCTTTGTTTAACCGTGGAACCACTTTAGTTTAGTGCAAATTGGCTCCGTTGTTCTTTTACTAGTCCAAAGGCCGGTGAGACCCCGTTTAACCCGCCATTGGAGGCTGCGTAAGAAACGCTTATCCTGTGACCACTTGCTGTGCTTTCTTCAGGCTTAGTCCAAGTTCAGGCCATCCATGTAAATTATTGCCTGCAACAGCTCAATTACTGTTAATCATGGTGCTACTTGCTCTACTTGGACAAGCAGCTCTGAAGTCTGGGCGGTTTGCTGCAAACCACACATGTGAAACTGCGGGCGCTCTGCCTTCGCAGCTCCCGAAGCGGCAGGCACCAAGCGTCGAATGGAAATTCGGTTTACGGAATGGGCCAGACAGAAACATGCAATGAGGTATATATCTGCATGGACTGCACTAACCCGCCGATCTAGTATTGTGGTTTTCTGGTCTCCGGACCATGGACCAGTAGCACAAGATGAACATGGTTAGTTGGCTGTAACGATCGTCCGACAGACTCGCGAAAAATGCTGTAGAATACAGGTGAAATGACTTGTTTGCAAGATATATATGATGCTATGATGAACATGATGTTGCACACATGACATCTCACAGTATCAAATTCTTTGACTAAAGCCCGTTTATGACACCTCTCCTACTCCATCCACTTATGGCCATCTGCAAGAGACAAGTTCAGATATATAGTTTAGAAGTGCATTAATTGTCCGTATCTCCAAGGATGTTTGCATTTTCAGAAATGACCAAAACTGCTAATCCCTGTTACCCTGCAAAGATCATTTCGCAGAAATTTCTCTTGCACAGAATGGATGCCTCGAACTGAAACAAGCCTGCAGTGCTAATTGGCCTAACCCCAAACGTGTTGTTCTTTTTATTAGTCCAAAGGTCGGCCCAACCCACGTTTAACAGGCCATTGGTCTTGGTCCTGCCCTAATTGTTGCACTGCCTCGAGGATTATTTTTTTTAGATCACCAGAGTTACTACATGGAGGCCAGCCTCTACCTGCCAATCTGTCAGCAGTCCAGTCTCCAGGATTCACGTCCAAGTTCAGGCCACCGTTGTAATCTATAGCTTGTGTGGACAACTTTTTTTAGGGGATCTTGGGTGGACAACATAGGTGGCAATATTTTGTGCTAGTTGTTGTACTTTGATCAGTAGTTCTGAAGTTTGGGCAGTTGTTACAAAGCACAGCTCTGAAACAAGAGCGGATTTTCTACTCTCGGGTGTACTACACCCGCCTTTACAAAGCCCCGAAAACAATATCAAATGTGATCCAAAACATCTAAAATTTTGCAGCATGAAACACGATCAAATGTTTGACGTTATTGCAAAATTTCATCCACAAATAACATTAGCTCTCTACAATAAAAATAGATAGAAAGATAAAGCACATTTTCAAAATTAAATAATAAAAAGGAAAAGAAAAAAACAAACAAACAAAAAATAAAAAACAGGGGCACCCTGCTCCGTACATGGACCGGCCCAAATGCGCGCACGTTTGGCCGTCTTGTGTCGGCCAACGTGCAAAATAGGGGTGGATCCTATTCCGTGTGGGAGTCAAACACACAAAATAGGGGAGAGCGACCGAACTTGCACCCCCCCCCCTCCCCGCCTGTTTAGTCTATTTCTGGTTTTTTCTGTCTGTCTTCTTTTATCTTTTTTCTGTTTCTTTGTTTTCCTTTTCCTTTTTATTTGCTATTTTTTATTTATCATTTTCTTTTTCTGAATATCACAATTTTTTAAAAAATCATAAACTTGCTAAAAAATCAAAAGTTTATTTCAAATCGAGATCAATTTTCAAAATTGTAAACAAAATTTAAAATTTATGAATATTTCTAAAATTTGGTAACAATTTTATAAATCAGTGAACCTTTTTTCGAGTCCATGAACATTTTCTGAAAGTTGTGCATATTTTTCAAACTCATGGACATTTTATGAAATACATGCACATTTTTCAAAATTCATGAGCATTTTTTAAGTCAGGAACATGTTTTTAAGTTCGTGACCATTTTCAAACTCGTGATTTTTTTGAAAACTTATTTCATATTTTTTGGACTTCACAAACATTTTCTGAATTCATGAGCATTTTTTTAAGTCTTGAACAGTATTTTAATTTTATGAAAGATTTCATAAATTTGCGGGTTTTTTAAATCCATGAACATTTTTGTAGAATTCATGAACATTTTTTTGTGAGACATGAACATTGTTATTGAATTCATGATTTTTTTTTTGAAATCAAAAAGTTTTTCCAAAATTACAAACTTTTTAGATGTATGAACATTTTGTTTTCCAAAAATGGAAAACAAAAAATCCAGAATATGCTAATATTTTAGTTCTTGAACATTAAGAAAACAGAACTATTTTGAAATCCTGAATTTTTTTAAGTAAATAAAAAGGGAGGAAACTTAAAACAAAAAATGTAATGAAAAAAGAAAGAGGCATTGGCCTCCGCAATGGGCAGGCCCAAAGTGTGTGGGTGGGTGCGCGTTTGCTTGTTTCCCCCTGCACAGGTCGCGGAATAGGAGCACTCCAAAATAGGAGATCCCGTCGAGTTCATCATTCAATGGTGTCATCCCCTAAGAACGGTGGACTTGGTGTATGTTAAAGCTTTTGATAAGGTCGAATCACAAGGTGATATGGGTCCTTTATTATTCGTCAAAAACTACTTAGGGAAAGAGAGGATTTTGAGATCCAATAAAACTCCCATGTTATTTGTTGTCTCATTTATTTCTCTCTTTTATATCTTCGTCGTCTCTCAGAAAATACTAGTTAATATGCAAAAGGAAGGTAAGATCATTATACCAGACCATTTCTATGATCAGCTTTCGGATACGAAGGGAAAAACATTTCGATCAAAGTAGAATTTATGTTATGGTTGTACTTCTCTTAGTCATTGCTTGCTCGGCCAGAAACAAATAAGTAGTTTGAAAAGGAAACAATGGGTCAAATCCTGAGTATAGCGATGGTGAGAGAGATAGTAACCATTCAATAGTTTGATCAACCTCAATTCCTAGAGAATAACTAAGAGAAAAATCAATCTGACATCTTGAATTGCTCACTCAACTTTTTCTTAACAAAAGCAATGTACTTTTGATCATCTTCAGTGATCGACATATCATCAATATAGAGAAGAAGCAAGGTACAGCCGTGGCCAAATGTATGAGTGAAAGTGCAGGGTCATGCTCACGAGAAACCAACAGCTTGAATCACAGAGTTGAACTGCTCAAACCAAGCATGAGGTGGGGTAGTATATTAGTCCTTAACGGACACGTCCAATTGAAATATGGGTCTTTGATGTAAAATGCTAGGATCCGAGTTATAATTTTCTCTCTCTATTGGGTTCTTGTGTAAAAACATTTCAATACGTTATATCTAATGCGTCATTATTGGTCCTTTGGGCCCCTTCCTTTATTAGAAAACAAGCCATCAATATTTTCAGTTCTACCATATTTCATTTTACCAAAGTACTTCCTCCGTTCACAAATAAGATGTTCGAATTTTTTCTAAATGAGATGTATATAGAAACATTTTAGTGGGTTTGTTCACCCATGTAAGCCCGTATGTAATCTATATTAAAATATCCAAAGTATCTTATATTTGTGGACGTAGGGAATATGAAGTGTCTAGCGTAGAAATTGCAAAAAGTCCCTAAGTTCTTTTGGTAAGAACCAAGAAAAATAATTAATATTTTAGTTTTTTTAGCAAACAAACATAAATAGAGTTCGGCAAAAAGGAGGTGATCATCCCCTCTATGCCATTGGGAAGGCGGTCATCAAGCATTTGAGTATTTGCAAAAAAAACATTGGGGTTTTATATGCTAAGATTATTTTATCTTTATAAGGACATCTATATGGGGTGTGTTGTGTATCGGTCGGAGGATCTTTATAAAGGTCCATCCACTCGACAAGAGTTAGTGTTGCAGAACCCTTTGCAACAAAGGATGTGTTGTAGTTTTTTCGCTTTCACCTTTTTGCAACATAGTTAATGTCGCGGAAGGATTTTTGCAACATGAATAATTTTGCAAAAACATTTGCGATGAAATAAGATGTCGAACCGTAGTTGTTGTCGTAGCAAAACAAGAGTCTTATTGCAAACCTTCTTTGCAGCAGATACCTTGTTGCAAAACCATATTGTGTGGATAAGGATAGTCTGGGAACTGTAACTGGTCTGAGTTGCAACGTGCGTGGGCCACAGCCACGTGTCATCTGTGAGAGGCGCTGGATAAAACCCATGAGATCGGCTGGTGAAGCAAACCTTTCCCTATATTTATTCCTTTTTAATAGCATAATGTATGTGCACATTTTTCTGGAAGCTTTTAAGCCTATTGTCCAGATGTTGCTGCCTCAAAGCAGTTCTTGTAAATTGCTGCCTCAAAGCTGCCAAAAAAGCTGAGGAGTTATCACCGGCTTAGGAAATCATCAAAAGATGATGGTATTTTGCGGCGTTGCATTGTTCATAGTTGAAAAGAGAGCGAAAAGTATAATGAAAGATCATGTTGCTGTCACTCAAGAGTCTTGAGCGATCATAATAGGTCCTTTGCAAGATTTATAGTGAGATAATATTTTAAATTTGAAATGTATTAGAATGTGCATCAGTAAGTTATTTTGGATGGTATGAGTACATTGAATGCACACTATCATGGATTAGGTAGGAGGACAACATCTATCTCCGTGTTGAAATTGCAATTTATTTGCCCTCATTGCTATAACATATAACTTGAAGAATTGGTTTAGTAAAAATACTAAAATCAATATCATAATTTTGAGTTAAAACTGCAAACTTGCATTTATAATTTGTCGTTCTCACATTCGGGCAGCGATTTGTTTATTTGGGATGTTTCACACCTTGTAAAAGTAACCCTTGTTAATTTATGTCTACTACTAGTCCCACATGTGGGTATAAATATATATATTTATTTGCATGGTCCCATATAACTCACCACTATAAATAAGTAGAAAAGATACACAAGCGCAACAGGTAAGGTAAAAAAATACCCGAATGCATGAATCAACAATGTAGTTTGATGATTAGAAGGACACTGGTATTCCCAGTCCATCAAAATTTAAGTCCTGATGTTTGCATTTATTCTAAAAGAATTTTCAACAATGCACAGAGGAGACATTTGTAAGCGCTTGCATCTGTACCTGTTAAAAAAAACCGGAGACCAAAATAGAAGGAAAAAAAAGAGCCCTGGCCCCGGCCCCAAGAAACGAAAACAAATCTCACAAGGAAAAACTATGGCTAGCGCCTAGCTGGAGTACTAAAAAAACAATAAACGTGAGGAGGCGGAGCGGGCTACGCAGCACGCACGCAGCGTCGCCGCTTTCGAACTCCGGGCGCGGACGCAAGCACGCACGCACGCGTCCGTCCGCCATCCACACCGCACCGCCCCCGCGAGCGACCCAACCCTAGCCGCAATCCCCACCCGCCGTCCCACCCTCCCCTCCCCGCCCGCCGATGCAGACCGAGGCGCGGGTGGGCGGCGTGGCCCTCGACGGCCGCGGCGCCGTCTCGGCCTCCCCCCGCCAGGAGCAGCAGCAGCGCCACATCGGCACCGCCGCGCACCTCGCCGCCGGGGGCTTCGCCGGCGTCGTCAGCAAGACCTGCACCGCGCCCCTCGCCCGCCTCACCATCCTCTTCCAGGTACAATTCCTCCCGGCCCCCTCTTTTGGCTCCGGCCTTCTCGTGTGCACGGACGGATTGGGAGCTCGGAGGGGACAGGGGAGGGTAGTATCTTGCTTCCGCGCCTGCGAATTTGTGGCCCGAGGCGGGATTTTAGAGCATACGATGCACCGGCGAGGACTAATTAAAGCAATCCTTTTGATTTTGCGAGATTCTTTGTCCAGGACATGATTTGACCTTAAAAGGAATCCCGTTTAAATGTGCCCTGACCTCTGATAAGGAATTGGGAGCTAAAAAGGCATGGGGGTAGCAATTAATGTGGTTATATGTGAGCGTGAAGAGGCTTCTGGCTTCACATGTAGGCTCTTGAAAGGAATTGGATGCTGATAATCTCAACTTAGTTCCCTGAGTGCGATTTATAGATTCTTCCCTCCTTTTAACTGATTGGTCGAAACTGTACATCCCTGGTCGACAGTCATGAACTATTATTGTTGTTGTAATTTACAACACTGCACATATAGTGTCCAATCACTGTCCGAAGTTCAACCTTTGGCTGTGAATTTGTTGTACTTTATGCTGTTCATATCATATCTACAAAATCGCAATCTCTTGAAATGGTTCCTGAATGCGAACCCAGTGATATAATTTTTTGTGTCACACAAGACATGACCCATATGTTGATGATAAAGTTTGTTATACGAGCTTGTGACATACTGATCCGACAGGTGGCAGGTATGCATTCAGATGCTGCAGCTCTAAGGAAGTGTAGTATATGGCACGAGGCTTCGCGGATTGTTCGAGAAGAAGGATTTGGGGCATTTTGGAAAGGCAATCTTGTCACCATTGTACATCGATTACCTTATTCCGCCATGAGCTTCTATTCTTATGAACGATACAAAAAGGTCAGCACTAAGTTTCAGTATGTTAACTTGTAAGATTGTTCATGACTTTATGCTTTTTGTTATAGTTTGATGAGTTTTGAATAACGATTGCAGCTTCTCGGAATGGTGCCTGGCCTGGATGACCCAAATTATGTTAGTGTCGTACGTTTACTTGGTGGTGGTCTAGCGGGAGTGACAGCTGCATCTGTAACTTACCCGTTGGATGTTGTTCGAACTCGTTTGGCAACACAGGTATATTTTTCTTCTTTTTGTGAATAATACTTAACCAATCTAACTTCCAGTTACTCCCTCTGTTCCAAAATAGTATAAAGTTGAGTCATCTATTTTGGAACGGAGGGAGTAGAACTTAGGACATCCTTAGATTCAACTTTCACGCAATGCAGCTTTATAGACCAAAGGAACATGATTTAGCAAGCTAAGTAATTAATTTGTTTTGTGCTTTCTAATTTTCCAGAAGGACAGGCCTGGCGCAGTGGTGAAGTATTCCCCACTTGTGCCAAGAGGTCCTGGGTTCGACGCGGCCTCTCTGCATTGCACTGTGCAGGTGTAAGGCTTGCCCCGTATAATCCTTCCCCAGACCCCACCTGGTGTGGGAGCTTCTAGCACTGGGTCTGTCCTTTTTTGTCCTTCCTAATTTTCCGCAGAAACCACTAGGTATTACAAGGGCATCTTTCATACAATGTCTGCAATTTGTAGAGAAGAGAGTGGCAGAGTATTGTATAAAGGCCTTGGGCCTTATATTCAACTTAACCAATGATGTTTGTCTTCTTTTTCTGAATAACACTGAACCAATCAACCAATCTAACTTCCAGTTAGAACTTACAACATCCTTAGGTTCAACTTTCATGCAATGCAGCTTTACAGACCAACGGAACATCATTTGGTAAGCTAACTTTGCCCTGTCTAATTTTCTGCAGAAAACCACCAGGTATTACAAGGGCATCTTTCATACGTTGTCCACAATTTGTAGAGAAGAGAGTGGGAGAGGATTGTATAAAGGCCTTGGGGCCACGTTATTGGTAAGCCACATGCTTCTACTGAGAATGGTTTTTGAGTTGACTTGCCAGTAACTTTTACGAGTTACAGGGAGTTGGACCGGGTATAGCAATCAGCTTTTATGTATATGAATCCTTGAGGTCTCATTGGCAAATGGAAAGGTGAACATCATTATTTAGCTTTGCTGAATATTCCCTTGGCTTCCATTTCTATTATGTCGGATTCGATCTGATGGCTGTGGGCTTATATGCATCAGGCCGAATGATTCCAATGCCGTTGTGAGCTTGTTTTCTGGGAGTCTATCTGGTATTGCAGCGTCGACAGGTAAGTGGCCTTTGATACCTAATCACCTTAATTGTTCTATATCTTACATGACTCAAATCATGTATTTCCAATCTCTGTTGGTAAATGGTACATTCAATATTGCAGCTACATTTCCTCTTGATCTTGTAAAGCGACGTATGCAACTACATGGGGCGGCTGGGGCATCACAAATCGAAAAATCAAGCATAACTGGAACCATCCGCCAAATCCTTCAAAAGGAAGGTCCTCGTGGCTTCTACCGAGGCATAGTCCCGGAGTACCTGAAGGTTGTTCCTAGCGTTGGAATCGCCTTCATGACCTATGAGGTATTGAAAAGCATGCTCTCCAGCATTGATGGGGATGATGAGAACTAAGGTCGCAAAGCAGTTGCGTTGCCTTTTTTTTTGCCGCCCTAGGTTACTATCGTAAGACCAGTGTATGAGAGTGATTACAACATGCCTTGCCAGGCAGTTTTGTAGGTGTTGGTAGGATAAAGCAAGCTTTACCTGAGGTTATGTTGTACCATATAGGCTAATTAAAGAGCAAACAATTGAATCTGTTTTCCTGTGAGTGTTATGCTCTGATTCGTCGTGGAATGTAATGCCATTTGCAAGGAGAAAACTCCAAAGGTTTAATGGATTCTGTGTAATTTCAACTGCGGCATTATGTTTTCGTGGAGCAAATGTGGCTGCAGTTGTATAAAGAGGTAACATTTGACAGTCAACTTGCAGCTGTAACATGGTATATGTCTGTTCGTCAGTTCAGACTAAAATAAAAGTGCTACAAAGATAGAAAGAACATAATGATGGGGTATACATATTAATCTCATCAATCGTAACTCGACTGATTTGCCGAAACAGATTGTGTGCAGCTCAAGAATGCAACAACTACTGAAGATTTTGATTTTTCAGCATTAGGGGCTATTTTCAAAGATATTAAAGTACAACTACGTGTAGGTTTTGCTGATGTATCTGTGGTATCTTGTCCTAGGACTTGTAATGGAGTTGCACACATGTTAGCTGCGTATGGTGCTAACCTGGGAGCTAGTTTGTGTGAGATCTGGCTTGGACATGTTCCAAACTTTGTAGAAGATGCTGTTGCTGGCGATTGCCCAGCCCTGTTATGTAATGGAATGCATTGTGTTCCTTCAAAAAAAAAAGTGCCATCACTTGTCCACCTTCAGGTGTTAGAGCAAACAGGATTCATACACAATGATGTACCTGCAGCGTCACGTTCCAGAACCTTCAGCCAAAACTCGACTGATTCACAGCCAAAATCATCCGTCAGTCGACCCTTGTTCCAGAACCTTCTACATGCAGCTAGAGTATGATTTTGTTTGCCATAATGTTTGCTGACCACCTTTTCTACAAATGCCGCTTCTCTATCCGCCTATGGGGATTAGTTAAGGACTGGCTGCAACTGGTGAGCATTGATACTTCCTCATGGCACCTCTCAGGCAACATCGAAGAGTGGTGGGTGGGCCTCTCCGACACATCTATCCCCAACAGGAAGGCGATGGCCTCGCTCATCATGCTAGTCGCCTGGACCATTTGGAACGAGAGGAATGCGCGAGTGTTCCGTCAGAAGAGTGCTTCGCCGACGGTTCTACTCGCCAACATTAAGAAGGAGGCCACACTTTGGGTATCAGCGGGTGCAAGCAAGTTGGGATACTTGATGACGCGAGAGTAGTTGGTCACCTTTATTTCGGGTGTTGCGGCGCTGTCACTGTTGTAACACGAACATAAACTCTATTCCTCTTATTTAATGAATGAGGCAAATCTTTTGCCTCTCTTCAAAATAATGTTTGCTGACAAGACTCTAAAACGTTCAAAAGAGATATCAACTGCAGTCACTACCCAGCCAACAAACACGGCAAATATCACTGTTCCAACCGGCAATCTGGTACCCATGGCTGCTGCTGCTTCTTCCTCCTCCTCCTCCTCCTCCTCGTCTTACCTTGAGTTATTGGGGAACCCTTCTATCCCTTGCTGCAATTCATCACATTTGTCCTCAGTCCACCGGGACTGCCCATGCCTGTCCTTCGATATACATTTAACTTGTCAAAGGGAGAGAGCCTCAACCAGAGGTCTAGAATTTCTAGAACGCACGGTTGCATGCATTTGTTGCGTAGAAATTCATCATGTGATTTTTGCACAAAATTCAAATACTAATGGAGGTAGTGCACAGTTAATTAAGAAGAGGCATTTGTATCACCACTAGCAGTTCATTGGAAGCCCAATAGAAGTAATATCATGAATTCATAATGCAAGCGACATTCTATCTGCGGCTGCAGTAATGTGCTTTTTTTTTTGGTTGAGAAACCTGCCACTACTTTTTTTTTTCTTTGAGCGTAACCTGCCACTACTAGCATAGGGCCTGGTCTGATTTGTTTTTTTGAGAACTGGGTCTGGTGTGATATGTATATGCCAGTTCGCTTCCAAGTTGGGCCGTCAGAGGAAGAACCACCCTGCACGCAAGTCGCGGCCCACTGGCCCATTTGTGCCACAGCGCGGTTCCTGCGGCTCGCGGGAGAGGGAGACAGCAGCGAACTCCAGATTAGTACCACCTCGCCTAGCGACAGAGCTTCATACCGGTTTATAAGCGCAGCTCTTTCATCTCTCTCGTCCCTTCGGGGACATCCGATAAAATTGGAACGATACAGAGAAGATTAGCATGGCCCCTGCGCAAGGATGACACGCACAAATCGAGAAATGGTCCAAATTTTTTCGAGATTTTGCGCGCCGGTTCCTGAGTTCCTTACAGATAAGCCCCTGAGAACTTTTTGGTTATGCGGTTGTGCCCTTTTCTTTGTATAAGCGGGACATTCCACTCTTTTCTTCTCCTTTCTGTCCAGGCCCCTGGCGTTGATTAGTTGCCCATTAAACCTTTTTTTTTAATTTCGGTGCCTGACTTCCTGTTGGGTGATATTTCACATACGCCCCTGGTCTGTGTTGATTTCTTTTCCCTCAAAAAAGTCCTGCTATATTTGTTGTGCTTTCTCCCTATTTGTTCTTTTACTGATACTCCCCCTTGCCTTTTCTTAAACCAGTTCACCATAGATTTTCATCTTTCCCTATCTTCGGGTGGCTGTGCGGAGCACATTAATAATTACTAAAGGCCTGTTCGTCAATCCACTGCTCCCAGAAATACTAGAATCCAGGGAGCATCTCTTTCTCCACTCCGTATTTTCAACTGAAGCTCGGGCCGCTCCGGGAGCGGAGTCGTGCGGAGCGGCGAGACTCCGAACATGCCCTAAGAGCTGCACGTCCTATGACAGATGACACAAGTATCGCTATTCTTCATGAGCATTGCTATAGAGTCGACATTTTTCGACACGATACTGAGCCGGCGTTTCCATCAGACTGCTTGTAAGGTTGATGCTAGGCTATCTCACGATGCAGAGTTTGTGTCGGCTGCACATCAGGCATATAATGCCATGTGCGTATCAATTTCGATTCATCATCTGCATTACTGTTGCACCACTGCCACAACTCTCCTCTGGCCAACCCAATGAGTACTTGTGAGTTCCCTGTTATCATGATCGCTCATCCTTTTTTGTTTTTGTTTTTTGCGAGTGGATCCTGACCACATATCTATGCGCTGGCAGGTTCTACATCGATCACAACCCAATTTTGCGACGCAGTCTCTCGTATAATTTCCGACGAACGCTCGCGTATATGAACAAAAAAATTGTCTTGTTATACTTTGGCAAGATGCGCACGTACAAAATCACAAGCGGACCACTTGATTTTTTTCTATTAACCATGTATTAGAAATCTTATTAATTCTTACACTAGTCAGTTTTCATTAAACCGTGCCTAATTTTAACATCTCGTTTGTCCACAAGGTAGTGTAAATCAAGAATTTGGGTTGACCCGAAATACCCATCGGGCAAATCAGGCCACTGACTATTCTTTGTATGGGTCCACCAGTGGCCTCTTAAATTGGCCACGGGGGCCGAGTCCAAGGCTAGGTCTGGGTCGGCCGTTCCCATCCTGAGCGTCAAGTCACATATGCTCAAACGGCAAGGAAAAAACCCCGGTTGTAATGGAAAAACTAGCATTACCACTTCAATACCTTGACCACAACACACATGGCAATGTACACATATGCAACACAGCAAGGTATGCTTGGCTTGCAAGCATCAAGCTCCTCAACGACCATCAAAACCCAAAATCTCTTTCCTTGTTTTCCTGGATGTATATATAGTTATCATATACACCTACTTTTGTACAAGTCGGCACATGCAAATGCCAAAATTAGTATGATAGACAAACATTGCACTAGTGTAAAGA
>NC_041384.1:35016140-35024559 GCF_002162155.2 Triticum dicoccoides | reverse complement strand
TGCTCATGGCTGCTGCTGCAGATTACCTTGAGAATTATTGGGGAGCCCCTCTATCCCCGATCGGATGTGATGTTTTTTTTAGCTCAAGCTCAACCCAAAAAATTGAGAAGAAAATATGAATTCTTTTTGTGACAATTTTTGCCAAATGTTTCGAGTGCTTGCAAAATTACATCAATGAATCGAATTGGTGGAAATCGTGGCAAAAAAATCGATGCTAAAAAAATGCTATTTTTGAAAGCGTTTTGGTGTGTTGATTTATTTTCCACGACGAAACTTTGCAACCACCGAAAACATTTGTCAATTGTTGCCACAAAATAAATTCAGATTTTTTCTTTCAAATTTTTAGATTTTACTGTTCATCACGAGCTCATTTGAATTCGTGGGCAGAAGAGGACTTTCATGATGGTTCAGAGTGCATGGTTTACGTAAGCATTTAGGATTTTTTTTGAAACTATGATGATTTTTATAGCAAATTCAGAAACTATACACCCTAATGGAGAAAAATCAAAAGTATCACCCCGTCGGCCTCTTGTTGGCCGAAAAGGGACTTTTCGGCCTCCTGCTGGCCGAAGAGTGACTTTTCGGCCAATAGTTGGCCAAAAAGGACTTTTCGGCCAACAGTTGGCCAAAGAGTCCCTCTTCGGCCAACACCAGCTCTACTTTTTAGAAAATTCATATCAAATAGGATTTTTAGTATTTTAATTTGATTCTTTTTGTATTAGATTAGAATTTTACAAAGTTTCTATAGATATCAAGTTTGACTAGATTTGGAAGTTTGAATTTGAATTTTCATGATTTTTCTCAAATCACTAGATTGCCTATAATTTGAGCTAGGAGTATTCTTTTTAGATGATTCTTTTTGCTACTGGTTCTTTGTGACTTTGTTTATCAGTAGCAATCAATTGGTGAATTTTAGGATTATTTAAAATTAGGTTTTTACGTCATTCCCTCCCTCCATTTTCTCCCGCCATTTTATTTCTCGCCATTCTCTCCCTCCATTTTCTTTCCCGCCATTCTCTCCTGCCATCTTCTTTCCCGCCATCTTCTTTCTCGCCATCTTCACTTCTCAACTTATAAAACGAGCCTCATGGTGTCCACGATCGTAGATAACATCGTCTGGCACGGTCTGTGTCTCCTGCGTCGGTGCTGCTGGTGGAGTGTGAAACACTGTCTGAGAGAAGTCATAAGTGTTTGCAGCTTCGTCATCATCATCGGAGAGTGTTTCACACTTATGACTTCTCTCACACAGTGTTTCACACTCCACATGAAGGCATCATCGTCATCCTCCGTCGATGCAGCAGTCCTTAGTATGGCGGGAGAGAATGGCGGAAAATAAAATGGCGGCAAAGAAAATGAAGGGAAAAAGATTGCGGGAAAGTTTTTTTTTGTCATGTATAAAACAACAATGGTTGTACAGGATTTACAAGGCACTTTTAAATATAAACTCCTATGAAGCTCAAAACAAGTTTTCTAGTAGGATAAAAGAAATAAAATACAATAAAATACTACAAATAAAATAGCTACTGATAACTAAACAGAAACAAAAAGAATAAGTCAAAAAACTAAAGAAAAAATTTAAAGCAATTAAAATTAAAAGAAATAGCATAAAACCTAACAAACACTAAAACAGAACTGTTTTCATAAAAACCTAATTTTAAATAATTATAAAATTCGTCAATTAATTACTACTGATAAACAAATTCACAAAGAACCAGTAGCAAAAAGAATCATCTTAAAAAATATTCCTAACTCAAATTATAGGCAATCTAGTTATTTGAGCAAATTCATGAAAAAATTAAATTCAAACTTTCAAATCTATTCAAACATGATATCTACAGAAACTTCATAAAATTTCTAATCTAATGCAAAAAGAATCAAATTAAAATACTAAAAATCCTATTTGATATGAATTTTTTTAAACAGTAGAGCAGGTGTTGGCCGAAAAGTCCTTTTTGGCCAATGGTTGGCCGAAAAGTCCCTTTTCGGCCAACAGGAGGCCGACGGGGTGATACTTTTGATTTTTCTCCATTAGGGTGTATAGTTTCTAAATTTGCTATAAAAATCATCATAGTTTCAAAAAAAAAAATCAGCATTTAGGGCCTCACTTTTGCTAGGTGCGATTGTAGATGCTCTTATCATGTACAGTGCACAACTCAAAAAAGAAGAAGAGGCATTTGCATCATAGCTAGCACGCCTTGAACTTGATGAAGCTCTTTTTTTTTGGAGAAACTTGATGAAGCTCAGTTGCAGTAACACCATGAATTCATAAGATCAAGAGGGACATTCTATCTGCGGCAACAGTAATATCCTCTATTTTTTAAGAAACCTGTCACTACTTTTTTGTTTTGCTCGAGCGTAACCTGCCCTTTTTTTTTTGAGGGTAGCGTAACCTGCCACTGCTAGGATAGGGCCTGGTCCGATATGTCGTATGTGCCAGTTCGCTTCCAAGTTGGGCCGCCGCAGGCGCGGGCCACCGGCCCATTTGTGCCACCCCGCGGTTCCTGCGGCTCGCGGGAGACAGCTGCGAACTCCAGTTTAGTACCACATCGCCAAGCGACGGAGATTTGTACTGGTTTATACAGGCAGCTCTTGCGTCTTTGTCGTCCCTTCGGGGACACCCGATGGAATTGCAATTACAAAGAGAAGGGGCCAGCGGCCCAATCAAAAGGATGCAACTTATTTTTTTTAGCTTATTATATGCGGCTATGCCCTTTTCTTACTGTTTGCTTCTCTTTTCCATCCAAGCCCCTAGCATTGATTACTGGTCCTGCTTAACCTTTTTATCTTCCAAAATGACAAGTTCCACACGTAGGGTGCGTGGCACTCCGGCCCTGATGTTTTTCGATGGCCCTTCTGTGTCACACGTCTGTTCCATGTTATCATTATGGCCACTCATCCTTTTTTTTCCTTTCTTTGTGGGGGTTCATGACCACCTATCTATGCGATGAGACATCGATCACATTGTCAGGGTTAGGAAGCAATGATAGTCTCAGCCTCAAGTGACACATGCTCAAACGGCGAGGGAAGAAAAAATGCGGTCGTGATGGAAAAGCATCACCATTTCAATACCCTGACCACTGTATATATACATATGCAGCACAGAAGGGTTATGCTTGGCTTGGAAGCATCAACCTCCTCAACCATCATCAAAACCCCAAATCTCTTCCCTTGTTTTCCTGGATGTACATATATAGTTACATTACATATACAGCTCACTTTTGTACAAGTCGGTCGGCACACGCAAACGCAACCAAGAACCACTCAAAATCCAAGACAAGGAAAACAAAAACCCAAAAACCAGCCAGAAAAGGGAAAGGAAACTGATTTTTATGTACCCGAAAAACCAAGCCAAAACTGTGGTATGTATGTGTATATATCACGCGCTATGTATGTACATCACCAGAACCGTTCAGGCTTCGAACGGGGAGCCACTCTTCTCCTGGATCAGTGGCGGCAGATCCATGTCTGCTATGTCCACGTGCACCATCAGCCTGGCGATGTCGTCCACGGAGAACGGTATGCTGCATCAAGAGATGAACGGCGATTTTTCGGAACGAATGAGGAAAGCAGATTCTAGCATCCCAAACAGGGCCAGTGAAGTGAACAGAAAAGAAGGGGGAGGCTGGTGCTTTGCTTGGAACCTGAAATCATCGTCCAGGAGGAAAGAGTTGATGTCGTCTTGCACCGATGGGCTGCTCGATCCTCCGATCATCTTGGCTCGCATGCTCGCAACGACCTGCGGTATCAACGGATCATTATTATCCACTCCGGGAAATGGTAAGAGATGCAACCTGCATATTCGTGCGAAGATCGTGTGTGTTGGGAGTGGCCTACATCTGATGGGATGCCCAAGGTTCCGAACTTGTCGTCGCAGTACATCGTGCTGATCCGGTACAGTTGCTGCATGCTGAGTGCCTATTCGCAGGACAGAGACGTAGTATCCAAGAAAGTTAATGACATGAGAAGGATGATTATGATTGTTAAGAAAACAGTAAGGATCACTAAGGTCCAGACTTACCGGGCAGAAATCATCAGTGATCTCTTTGAGAGACTTGTTGTGCTTCTCTTCGAGTATTAAGAGCGTGACCGCCTGCCGAATATGCTTCAGTTCATCCCAGGATGAACCTGCATACTGTTTTACAGATGAAGGTTGATTACCAACTGCTTCCTGTGAGATCTCTAGTGAAACAATGGGGGAGAAATGTTGTCACCTCTTCCGTTAGCCAATGGCACCAATGCTCCAGCTCATCCAAGCCTGCTTTGACATACTCCCCATTACTGAAAGAGCAGCACTCACGCCGAAGCAGGAGACTGTAATTGATCCAAAAATATATCATTTCAGTTCATCTGTCCATGGCACTAGTTTTGCCCATACATGAATGAATGAAGAGTAGCAGTACATATGCTGCATGTACCTGTTAAATAGTTGCACATTGATGAATGAAAATACTTGGGTGAACAACTTGCAGATCAGGAATGGAGGCACCTGCAAATGCGTTTCCGCAGAAGAATGCGAAATGAGACGTGTTTCGAATAGCAACGGTAGCCAGTGATATAGCTCTGGTGCGTACGTAATTTGATTTTAAAACGTTGAGGGAATTCGTCAGGATCTTGATAATGCTCTGCCAATGTGCCATGGAGGCTTGTTGGGCCATGTCTGTTCCTTGAGGGCCTGTTCCTCTGGGGCTGACGATGAATGTTCTCGGTGCCTAGACAAGGTATTTAATTTCATCACTCAGTCTTTGATCTTCCATCAAATGCTAATGAGAATTAGCAGACGTGCAGTGCATACCTGAATACACAGCCCAAGCAGAGACGACAGCTCCTTCTTGAGGTCGTGCCTGATCACTCCATAGACCTTCTCCAACAATGCCGTGAGCTGTTGCTTGAAAGCAAGAGCTGGATACTTGGCTTCAACCTGGGAAATGTCAGTCAGCGCACCGACCAACCGCCCATCGGAAACTGAACGCTCAGGATGACCAGGAGCTTGGTTTTCCTGGAATTTTTCAACCCGATACTGAGTACATAATTCCAAGTTCATTGATAACATAAGCTAATGATGAAGCTGAGAAGTTCTGCAACATGATTACCTTTGGTGAGTTGAGGGACGATGGTCTTCGCCTCTGACGCGCCAAAGCAGCTGAACCACTGGTTTTCAGTGTCCTTTGGAGAAGCAGCAGCAGTGTGCACGAATTGGATAGCCAATATGCTAATTTTTCATTGCTGTCTCGCGCCTTGCAGGAGAAGACAAAACATCATGTCTCCATATTTCTTATGTCCATAAGAAGTGCCAGTTATGTGTACCATTGTAAATGTCACATACCTCAATTGCAGCACTTATCTTCTGAATAATGCGGTCAAAAACAGTGGTTCTGTCCTCTTCAAATGATCTCCAGTGGACCAAACAGCGGTAGATGAGGTACGCAGCGATAGGCCTTCCGGTTGAGAATCCCAGATCTTCAGATATGCACTTGATCAGCAGCTCCTAGATTTTCAGGAGCATTAGAAACGTCCAAAGGCGCATCACATGAATTGTGATGGTGTTCCAAGCTTATCCAAGAGTTCGGAACCTGAATCCTACCTGCTGCTGTTTCTCAGCTTCAGCATCATTTGAGCCAGGCAGTTCAGCATTGTCATCCTAGTTAAGAGATCCCACAGGGTCAAATTAGCATCGCGTCCCACTAAAAATATTGATCAACCTAACTGTAGGACCATACATACGTCATGAATATCGCCGTTCCTGTCCACTATCACAGGCTTAACGGCACCATTTGTTGTTTTCTCGTTCAATGGAGTTGCCTGTCAACATGCAACAACATGTTTTAGTAATATTGATGATCATGATTATAGATGGAATGCTTTTTGATCATGCGTACCTGAAGATCATGTGCTCTGTGGTTTTCGCTAGATGGTGACTTGACAGAAGGGATGGATGCAACAGCCTGTCTAAGCATTCTGTTTTCCGCTTCGAGGTCGGAAGCTTTCTCCTCCATCCTGCTCAACGACCGTGCAAAATATCCGAATTCATGATCGTTAAACTCGCAAGAAAGCCAGCATGCATTGTGCAGCACGGTAAATATGCAAACAAAAATTGCAACCTTTTGACGGAATCTTGCAGCGTTTTGTTCTTAATCTCCTGAACTCCAAGCAACCTAGCCAGTTTTTCATTTCTCAGTTCAGCCTTTGCCAGGGCCTTCTTGGCGTCAATGGTGGCCTGCATTTCTGCTCCCAGCAACCCCTGCAGCACACATAAAAAATTAAAAGAGCAAGAGCACGTTAGTCTCTGCATTTATCTGAACTAGCCACAGATCAGAGATTCATATGACTGAACCATAGCACATTGTACAATCTCTGGATGGAGCATTGGCATGAGAGATCACCTTGAGTCGGTCAACTTCGGCGTTCCACGAGTTAACCTTGTCAGCATCCTCCACCCATACCACAGTCTCCTTGATCACCGGAGGCGCCTCCGCTATCGCCTTGACCGCCGCCTCTCGCTCGGCGATGACCCTCACCTCCGCGTCCTCGACGGCCTGCTGCAGCACATCCACCATCTCATGCAGCCTGCAGATCTCATCCAGCCTCTCCCTCTCGACGTTGGCCTGCACATTTCAGCAAATTCAGATGACCAACCAACCACTCAAGCGACAGGAGTGGAAGATGAAGAGGGGTCAGGGTATGACCAGTCTGAGCTTGCCGAGCTGCCTCCTCGCAATGCTCTGCCTCCAAGCGCACTGGCAGATCACCGAGGCCCTCTTCATGGCCAGGTAGCTCCACAGCGCCCTGCGCGCGCGCCATTGCGCCTTTTACAAAATGTTCATTGTCAGAGAACTGCGACACACACCAGTACAACAACTGCAGTTGAGTGCATCATGTTAGTCACCTGGATGTACACGGCTGCTCTGGTCCGCCGCCGGAGGAGGAGGTCGCGGCG
Organism: Triticum dicoccoides; assembly: GCF_002162155.2. NCBI lineage: Eukaryota > Viridiplantae > Streptophyta > Magnoliopsida > Poales > Poaceae > Triticum > Triticum dicoccoides. The sequence goes on along the minus strand of NC_041384.1, from coordinate 35,017,625 downwards.
AGCCGCCATGGCCCGGAACGCGGCCTGCACGGTGACGGCGGCGGCGGCGCGTCGCTGCAGCCGCGACTTGTGCCATGACAGGTAGGAGCGGCGCAGGTTCTTCTGGACCAGGAAGGCCAAGAGGAGCAGCAGCGCCGGGCGCCCCGCCACCTGCCACCTTGCCAACCAGCTATGCCTCTGAACAAAAGCCTCTGCGAAACACAGACCAAGGATCGAAACGGGTCACGAGCGAGCTCGATCGACGGCGGACACCGATCAAGAACGGCCGGAGATCGATGATGACTCACTGAAGAGAAGCTGCAGCCAGGCGATGAGACGCCGCGCCGGGCTGTCCTGCGCGCGCGCTGGACCGGTGACCGCGGCCAGCTCCCTCCTCCGATCTCCATCCATGATCGATCTCGATGAGGTTCCTTCTTCTTCTTCTTCTTCTCAAGAAGTTGCGGGCAGATCATGGACACATGGGTGTGAGATCTGGGTGGTCAACAGACAGAGTTACACGATCGACGAGCAGGTGGGTGAGCATGAAAAGATGATCGGTGATGCCTGCCTGCTGGCTTACCAGCGTGTGAGATGAGATGAGATGCGGGCCTCGATCTCATGAGCAGAGATCGCACCGTCTTGCAGCAGCCGGCAGCTTCATCCTGCCAGTCTCTCCCAGCTTAGGATGGCTACTTTCCCTTCCCTTGCCTTGCCCTGACCCTGACTTCCTATTCAAGATGGAACAATGACGTGCCACCTCAAAACATTTTTTTATCAAGGGAGAAAGGGGCAGAGAAGATCTCTGCTTCCAGACTGTCCAAGGAGCGTCAGGGACGCGAGGAGCTGCTGGGTCTGGACAAATTCAGAATTCGTACCGAAAATCTAGTCAAGTTCTTCGATTTAGATTCGTCAGATTCAGAGCAGCCATGGGGGATCAGGGGATGGGTACCTCTCTCAGAAGAAGGCGACGGGCTCAGCGGCTATGGGCGGACGTCAGGGCGGTCCGGCGGTGGCTCCGGGCGGCCAAGCGGGGCCGGCGAGGCGACGCCGCGACGGCTGGGCTGGCGGCGGATCGAAATGGGAGCAGTCGCAGGTCGGCCAGGGGGCTCGGCCAGCTCGGGAGAGGCACTAGTGGGTTGACCCCTGTGCGTCGGGGACAAGCTAGCAGAGGAGCAGCGCAGGAATGTTGCTGGCAAGTGGCAACCACCCCAGAACATTATTTACAAGGAAGAAAAAGGGAGAAAAGGGGTGAAGAAAATGTCATGGACATCCACATTGCCATGGGAGAGCTTCAGACTTGAGTGGTGCGCGTCGACAGCGAAATCCACATTCTGATTATTTTATTTAGCATACGTACATGGAAGCAGAGACTTCTTGCCTCAAAGAACCATACGTAGGGTAGGAATTTGGCAAAGTTTCGGCATCCGGTGTGCCGCTCACTGGCCTCGCAAAAATGCTAGACGTACGGGAAGCTTTTACAAGAGTTAACGGACTCCCCTCACTAAT
>NC_041384.1:34985688-35015747 GCF_002162155.2 Triticum dicoccoides | reverse complement strand
ACAACCAATCAACACACCCCACCTCAGCATAGCCTGTAAAGGTCCTGTAAAACCCCTGTAGATGTAGCATGCTGGCCTCGATCTGGTGTGCTGCCACCGCCGCGCTGCGCTACGGGGAGGCTACGACGAAAATCGTGGAGCCCGGGAGGCAGGAGTGGAGGTGGTGGGGATTAAAGACCGGGCGCGGCGTTTTGGCTATCGGTTGCATATGTACTCGAGGTGAATAGTAAATTTGTATAAATAATAAAAAGAATTAAGAATTCTGATTATTTTTTTGTGATACTAGATGCTTATGTACGTGAGTGCGTGCCAAATTACATGGAGTTTGTACATTTCAGTAGCTCTCAGTAAGAAAGACAAATTTTGAGGTTGTAAGAAAGGTTACCGTTCACGTATTGTTATGACCGATTTTGTCTTTTTTGCCATGAGCTCCCAGATGTCCGAACAAGCTGAAAATTTGGCACTAACATCACGCATTAGAACATCTTCCACCTAAAAAAGTTTAAGATTTTTTTTAGTTTCTTTTTGAACTTACTGTTCACCGGGTGCAGATGAGCATGGACACTGAATTGATCTCATCTTATTTTTTTCAAACGGAGTATCAATCGCTATTTAAGACGATGAGTATGCAATTGAAGCGGGTGGCCAGGGAGATTTTTACCCAACATGAGTGGCAGCAAAATCTCCGGATCGAGGCACCATCTTCTTCAAACATAGGCATGGTGTCGGTCCTATATGACTCTATCGTTGCCTATATGTCTTTTTTGTCAGGATTTTGGCGTTTGGCTGTGTGCATCTTAGTTATGTAGAGACCAGACGTTACTTATCATGTTTTAAATAAGTTTAATGCTACATTTTGAGTTTATAAAAGTGTCTTTTTAGTAAAAATATATATGAAGGAATTGATTTGGACCATAGTCTAAATGAGAATATAGACTATCCGATATAGATGCTCTTAGAGCATCTACAGTCAGACTCCTCAAATTGCCCCGGCGGACACAAGACCACTGATCGGACAAAAGAGAGAATGGAAAAAGTTGACCCAGCGAGACCCCTTAAAGCCTCCTTGAATGTCCGGGCTGTCTGACATTTCTCATATTGTCCTCATGTATGAGATGAGTTATGAGGAATGCCCTGGCGTGTCCGGTCAGTGATTCTGCATCCACCACATTACACTTGGCCCACCACATAGCATCTTTTTTCTTTTCTTATTATTTCTAAAAAATAAATAAACTGATGTGGATTTACCGTGCTTGTCAACTAAACTTAGTACTATTTTTTCATGAAAATCGTTCAAATTTTCCACTGTCAAAAAGACTGCGTCAAATTTGTAATGGAGTCCTAAAATACATGCGAGACTATAACAGTCTATGTATAGACAATCTGCTAAAAAAAACTACTTGTGTATGTGAGGAAATCTTTTTAAACCATTGTGTATATGGAAATTTAGACAACGAGTGAACGAGGTGTACACATTCTGTTGAAGAATGCTGTAATAATAAATACTACATTGGATCGAATAATGCATCTCAACTAGACCGATTTATTAAGGCACGTTAGGTAGGTAGAAGTGACCCTCACATCTCATCATGCAGCTGGAATGAATGCTTCGGGCATTTTATTATTATTTTATACAGAGAAAGCACATTTTATTTTCTTCTTCGTACTACAAAAGAAAATGTTTAGTCTGTCTGTCACAGAATTCGAGCTGTGGGCAGCTAAAACCAACGTAGTTGGTACATTCTGTAAAGTGGAAAGAGGAACCGGGTAGTAGGGTCACAGCCAGGCAGGCGATGGAGATGCAGCAGCACGGCTGGCTTCCATGAAAAAGAAGAAGAAGAAGATGCAGTATACGTGTAGAACAGGGAGCAACTAGAATAAAACCTGAGCTTCAGATGCAAAAATAGAAAAATGAAAATCTGGACCGTCAGATGGAAAATGAATGACACATATTTCGAGGACTAGTTCTGTACCCACTGTTACATGATTCTGTGCAAAGAAGTCCTCTGTTTTTGATTAATTTGCTTCATGTACATGGAGCATGTGCTAGTGCCTCCTTCGAGCATCCTTTCTTCTTTCTCCTACCGACGGGCGACGGTCTTGATCCGACGAAGCAAGGAGACTACACCCACTGGTGGTGCTCCCTGCCTCCTCACCCTTCTACGATCTAGCAACAGCTTGACCATATCACATGGTAGACTGCGACGTGCGCAGCTTCCCCGCCTTCTATGAGGTGCTTGACTTCGAACGCGTGGGTGGCCCCAACTACTCCGGCTCCAAAGTCACCTGGCATTGCCTCCCGGCAGCCCAGCATCGCGCTCCACATCATCATCTTGGACTTGGCTGCGGTCGACACGGTCTCCATAGCAAGGCAGCAGGATCCCCACTCACGCAACGGCCCATGAGGCACAAACCCGACCTTCTCCATGTAGGACTACAACGACTTCATGATCGGACCGTGCCCGACCATTCTCCACACACCTAGTTCCACCATCATTGATGCCGGGGAAGAAAACTCCAGTCTTCAGGTATGCTTGTCTATGAGGTTTCTCCCAACTTTCAAGTTAATTCTCTAGCATAATATGATCTTTTGTCCAGCTTCTACTTCAACATTCCATATCATAAAATGTTAACATTCCGTAAAGTGAAAAGAGGAACCGAGCAGTAGTTGGTGTGGAGGGATTATTTGTCGCTTGGCTCCCCCCACCCCCTCCAAATTGGTCGTGGTTGCTCTACTCGCTATAAGCAAGCACAAGGGAAGCAATCATATTCTAAAAGCAACTATAGTAGAGTCATCAGATTAAGGGCCTGTTTGGTTCCAAATAAGTCACCAACTTATAAGTCGAAAAGTGAAAAAATGACTTATTTTGCCAAACAGACCCAACTTAGAAGTCACCCCAACTTATAAGTCATAAATTGCTCCATCTCAACTTAAAACCTATAAGTCACCTCCTTTTGCGTGGGTCCCATCACCTTTACATAAAAAACAAGGTGGGAGGCTGGCTTCCATGAAAAAGAAGAAGAAGAAAATGCAATATACGCGTAGAATAGGGAGCAACTAGAATAAAACCTGAGCTTCAGATGCAAAAATAGAAAAATGGAAATATGGACCGTCAGATGGAAAATGAATGACACATATTTCGAGGACTAGTTCTGTACCCACTGTTACATGATTCTGTGCAAAGAAGTCCTTTGTTTTTGATTAATTTGCTTCATGTACGTGGAGCATGTGCTAGTGCCTCCTTCGAGCATCCTTTCTTCTTTCTCCTACCGACGGGTGGCGGTCTTGATCCGACGAAGCAAGGCGACTACACCCACTGGTGGTGCTCCCTGTCTCCTCACCCTTCTACGATCTAGCAACAACTTGACCACATCACATGGTAGACTGCGACGTGCGCGGATTCCCCACCTTCTATGAGGTGCTTGACTTCGAACGCGTGGGTGCCCCCAACTACTCCCGGCAGCCCAGCGTCGCGCTCCACATCATCATCTCGGACTTGGCTGCGGCCGACACGGTCTCCATAGCAAGGCAGCAGGAATCCTGATACGTCTTCATCGTATCTACTTTTCCAAATGCTTTTGTCCTTGTTTTGGACTCTAACTTGCATGATTTGAATGGAACTAACCCAGATTGATGCTGTTTTCAGCAGAATTATCATGGTGTTATTTTTGTGCAGAAATAAAAGTTCTCAGAATGACCTGAAAATCAATAAAGAATATTTTTGGAATATATAAAAATACTGGCGAAAAAACAAGGCCGGGGGGCCCACACCCTGTCCACGAGGGTGGGGGCGCGTCTAGGCGCGCCCCTGCCTCATGGGCCCCCTGACGCTCCACCGACCTCAACTCCAATTCCATATATTCACGTTCCGAGAGAAAAAAAATCAGGAAGAAGGATTCATCGTGTTTTACTATACAAAGCCGCCACCAAGCCCTAATCTCTCTCGGGAGGGCTGATCTGGAGTCCGTTCGGGGCTCCGGAAAGGAGAATCCGTCGCCATCGTCATCATCAACCTTCCTCCATCACCAATTTCATGATGCTCACCTCCGTGCATGAGTAATTCCATCGTATGCTTGCTGGATGATGATGGGTTGGATGCGATTTATCATGTAATCGAGTTAGTTTTGTTAGGGTTTGATCCCTAGTATCCATTATGTTCTGAGATTGATGCTGCTATGACTTTTCTATGCTTAATGCTTGTCACTAGGGTCCGAGTGCCATGATTTCAGATCTGAACCTATTATGTTTTCATGAATATATGTGAGTTTTGATCCTATCTTGCAAGTCAATAGTCACCTATTATGTGTTATGATCCGTTAACCCCGAAGTGACAATAATCGGGGATACTTACTGGTGATGACTATAGTTTGAGGAGTTCATGTATTCACCAAGTGTTAATGCTCTGTTCCGGTACTCTATTAAAAGGAGGCCTTAGTATCCCTTAGTTTCCAATAGGAACCCGCTGCCACGGGACGGTACGACAAAATATGTCATGCAAGTTCTTTTCCATAAGCACGAATGACTATATTCGGAATACATGCCAACATTACATTGATGAGCTGGAGCTAGTTCTGTGTCACCCTATGTTATAACTGTTGCATGAGGAATCGCATCCGACATAATTATCCATCACTGATCCAATGCCTACGAGCTTTTCATATATTGATCTCTGCTTAGTTACTTTTTCGCTTCCACTGTTACAATCACTACAAAATCAATATTATTACTTTTGCCACCATTATGTTACTTCCATATTACTTTGCTACTAAATACTTTGCTGCAGATATTAAGTCTTTTAGGTGCGGTTGAATTGACACTCAACTGTTAATACTTGAGAATATTCTTTGGCTCCCCTTGTGTCGAATCAATAAATTTGGGTTGAATACTCTACCCTCGAAAACTGTTGCGATCCCATATACTTGTGGGTTATCAAGACTATTTTCTGGCGCCGTTGCCGGGGAGCATATCTCTATTCTTTGAGTCACTTGGGATTTATATCTGCTGATTACTATGAGGATCTTGAAAGGTGAAAGAATCAAGATTTTTCCCTCAACTACGAGGGGAGGCAAGGAACTGCCATCTAGCTCTGCACTTGATTCACCTTCTGTTTTGAGTAAACTTGCGACACTTACTCCTGCTATTCATTCTGATATGTCGCGTGTTATTGATGACGCCACTTCTGCTTTGCATGATACTTATGATGAAACTACTTGTATGCTTGATAATACTGTGCCACTAGGTGAATTTCTTGATGAAAAACTTGCTAGGGTTAGAGAGAATGAAATTATTGAAACTGATAATATTGATGAAAGTGATGATGAAGATTCTCCCCCTAGATATGAATTGCCTGTTGTGCCTGAAGGCTATGTTATGGATGAAGAAACTGCTAGAGACTTTCTTGCTTGCAATGATAGATATGATCTTAAGAAATTATTAGCTAAGCTGAAAGAAAAATCTTTGAATGCTAGAATGAAACATGACCCTGCTTTTGCTACTTCACCTATCTTTATTACTGATGAGGATTATGATTTCTCTGTTGATCCTGAGTTAATTACTTTGGTTGAATCTGATTCTTTTTATGGCTATGAATCTGAAACTGTTGTGGCACATCTTACTAAATTAAATGATATAGCCACCCTGTTCACTAATGATGAGAAAACTCGCTATTACTTTATCCTTAAGTTATTTTCGTTCTCATTAAAGGGTGATGCTAAAACATGGTTTAATTCTCTTGATCCTGGTTGTGTGCATAGTCCCCAGGATATGATTTATTACTTCTCTGCTAAAAATTTCCCCGCTCATAAGAAACAAGCTGCCTTAAGGGAAATATATAATTTTGTGCAAATTGAAGAAGAGAGTCTCCCACAAGCTTGGGGGAGGCTTCTCCGATTACTTAATGCTTTGCCTGATCATCCTCTCAAGAAAAATGAAAGACTTGATATCTTTTATAATGGACTAACTGATGCTTTCAGAGACTACCTGGATAGTTGTGCTGGTTGTGTTTTCAGGGAAAGAACTGTTGATCAAGCTGAATTGCTATTGAATAATATGTTGACTAATGAAAATAATTGGATACTTCTTGAACCAACTCCTAAGCCAACTCTGAAGAAAAGGGGTATTCTATTTCTCAGTCCTGAATATATGCAAGAAGCAAAGAAATGTATGAAAGAAAAAGGTATTAAAGCTGAAGATGTTAAGAATTTACCACCTATTGAAGAGATACATGGTCTTGATAACTCGACATAGGTAGTAAAGGTAAATTCTCTCTATAGATTTGATGAAGGTGATATTCCTCGTTATAAGTCTGCTAGCCAATGCTTGGATGAGTTTGATAATTTTATTGTTAAACAAGAAAACTTCAATGCTTATGTTGGTAGACAATTGAAACGCAATGGCTATATGATTGAAAACTTGAGTGATAATATGTCTAGAGTTAAAGATGAACTTAAACTTATTAGTAAACATGCTTCTATTGGTTACCACTCAAGTAGAACAAGTACTTCAGGCTCAGAATGATTTGCTTAATGAATTAAATAATAAGAAAAATGATAATGCTGTTAGAGTTATGACTAGAGGGGGTAAATGACTCAGGAACCTTTGTATCCTGAGGGCCGTCCTAAGAGAATTGAGCAAGATTCTCAGAGAACTAATGTTGATGCACCTAATTCTTCTAAAAGGAAAAAAAAGAAAGATGATACGACTTTGCATGCTTCTAGTGAACCTGTTGTAGACACACCTGAGAATCCCAGTGATATTTCTATTTCTGATGCTGAAACACAATATGGTAATGAACATGAACCTAGTGATAATGTTAATGATGATGTTCATGTTGATGCTCAACCTAGAAATAACAATGATGTAGAGATTGAACCTGCTGTTGATCTTGATAACCCACAATCAAAGAATCAACGTTATGATAAGAGAGACTTCGTTGCTAGGAAGCACGGTAAAGAAAGAGAACCATGGGTTCAGAAACCCATGCCTTTTCCTCCTAAACCATCCAAGAAAAAGGATGATGAAGATTTTGAGCGATTTGCTAAAATGATTAGACCTATCTTTCTGCGTATGCATTTGACTGATATGCTTAAAATTAACCCTTATGCTAAGTACATGAAAGATATTGTTACTAATAAAAGAAAGATACCAGAAGCTGAAATTTCCACCATGCTTGCTAATTACACTTTTAAAGGTGAAATACCAAAGAAACTAGGAGATCCAGGAGTACCAACTATACCATGCTCCATTAAAAGAAACTATGTTAAAACTGCTTTATGTGATCTTGGAGCCGGTGTTAGTGTTATGCCTCTCTCTTTATATCGTAGACTTGATTTGAATAACTTGACACCTACTGAAATATCTTTGCAAATGGCTGATAAATCAACTGCTATACCTGTCGGTATTTGTGAGGATGTGCCTGTTGTGGTTGCAAACGTTACTATTTTAACGGACTTTGTTATTCTTGATATTCCCGAGGACGATAGTATGTCGATTATCCTTGAAAGACCCTTCTTGAATACTGCAGGGGCTGTTATTGATTGCAACAAAGGCAAAATCACTTTTCATGTTAATGGTAATGAGCATACGATACACTTTCCGAGGAAACAACCACAAGTCCATAGTATCAATTCTATTGGAAAAATTTCAACGATTATTATAGGAGGTTTTGAATTTCCTCTTCCTACCGTCAAGAAGAAATATGATATTCTTATTGAAGGAAATATGCCCTAGAGGTAATAATAAAGTTATTATTTATTTCCTTATATCATGATAAAAGTTTATTATTCATGCTAGAATTGTATTAACCGGAAACATAATATATGTGTGAATACATAGACAAACAGAGTGTCACTAGTATGCCTCTACTTGACTAGCTCGTTAATCAAAGATGGTTATGTTTCCTAACCATGGACAAAGAGATGTCATTTGATTAACGGCATCACATCATTAGTTGAATGATCTGATTTACATGACCCATTCCATTAGCTTAGCACCCGATCGTTTAGTATGTTGCTATTGCTTTCTTCATGACTTATACACGTTCCTATGACTATGAGATTATGTAACTCCCGTGTGCCGGAGGAACACTTTGTGTGCTACCAAACGTCACAACGTAACTGGGTGATTATAAAGGTGCTCTACAGGTGTCTCCAAAGGTACATGTTGGGTTCACGTATTTCTAGATTAGGATTTGTCACTCCGATCGTCGGAGAGGTATCTCTAGGCCCTCTCGGTAATGCACATCACTTAAGCCTTGCAAGCATTGCAACTAATGAGTTAGTCGCAGGATGATGTATTGCGGAACGAGTAAAGAGACTTGCCGGTAACGAGATTGAACTAGGTATTGGATACCGACGATCGAATCTCGGGCAAGTAACATACCGATGACAAAGGGAACAACGTATGTTGTTATGCGGTCTGACCGATAAAAGATCTTCGTAGAATATGTAGGAACCAATATGGGCATCCAGGTCCCGCTATTGGTTATTGACCGGAGACGTGTCTCGGTCATGTCTACATTGTTCTCGAACCCGTAGGGTCCGCACGCTTAAGGTTACGATGACAGTTATGTTATGAGTTTATGCATTTTGATGTACCGAAGTTTGTTCGGAGTCCCCGATGTGATCACGGACATGACGAGGAGTCTCGAAATGGTCGAGACATAAAGATTGATATATTGGAAGCCTATATTTGGATATCGAAAGTGTTCCGGGTGAAATCGGGATTTTACCAGAGTACCGGGAGGTTACCGGAACCCCCCGGGAGGTACATGGGCCTTAATGGGCTTTAGTGGAAGAAGAGGAGAGGCGGACAGGGCTGGGCCGCGCGCCCCTCCCCCCTAGTCCGAATAGGACAAGGAGAGAGGGGGCCGGCGCCCCCTTCCTTCTCTCTCTCTCTCTTTTCCCACCTCGCGAATCCTATTCCAACTAGGATTGGGGGAGAAGTCCTACTCCCGGAGGGAGTAGGACTCCTCCTGGCGCGCCCTATGATGGCCGGCCGGCTTCCCCCTCTTGAACCTTTATATACGGAGGCAGGGGCACCCCTAGAGACACAAGTTGATCCACGTGATCATATTCTTAGCCGTGTGCGGTGCCCCCTTCCATCATAGTCCTTGATAATATTGTAGCGGTGCTTAGGCGAAGCCCTGCGACGGTAGTACATCAAGATCGTCACCACACCGTCGTGCTGACGGAACTCTTCCCCGACACTTTGCTGGATCGGAGTCCGGGGATCGTCATCGAGCTGAACGTGTGCTAGAACTCGGAGGTGCCGTAGTTTCGGTGCTTGATCGGTCGGGCCGTGGAGACGCACGACTACATCAACCAAACGCTTCCGTTGTCGATCTACAAGGGTACGTAGATCACACTCTCCCCTCTCGTTGCTATGTATCACCATGATCTTGCGTGTGCGTAGGAATTTTTTTGAAATTACTACGTTCCCCAACAGTGGCATCCGAGCCTGGTTTTATGTGTTGATGTTATATGCACGAGTAGAACACAAGTGAGTTGTGGGTGATATAAGTCATACTGCTTAACAACATGTCATACTTTGGTTCGGCGGTATTGTTGGACAAAGCGGCCCGGACCGACATTACGCGTACGCTTACGCGAGACCGGTTCTCCCAACGTGCTTTGCACACAGGTGGCTTGCGGGTGACAGTTTCTCCAACTTTAGTTGAACCAAGTGTGGCTACGCCCGGTCCTTGCGAAGGTTAAAACAGCACCAACTTGACAAACTATCATTGTGGTTTTGATGCGTAGGTAAGATTGGTTCTTGCTTAAGCCCGTAGCAGCCACGTAAAACTTGCAACAACAAAGTAGAGGACGTCTAACTTGTTTTTGCAGGGCATGTTGTGATGTGATATGGTCAAGACATGATGCTAAATTTTATTGTATGAGATGATCATGTTTTGTAACCAAGTTATCGGCAACTGGCAGAAGCCATATGGTTGTCGCTTTATTGTATGTAATGCAATCGCGCTGTAATGCTTTACTTTATCACTAAGCGGTAGCGATAGTCGTGGAAGCATAAGATTGGCGAGACGACAACGATGCTACGATGGAGATCAAGGTGTCGCGCCGGTGACGATGGTGATCATGACGGTGCTTCGGAGATGGAGATCACAGGCACAAGATGATGATGGCCATATCATATCACTTATATTGATTGCATGTGATGTTTATCTTTTATGCATCTTATCTTGCTTTGATTGACGGTAGCATTATAAGATGATCTCTCACTAAATTATCAAGATAAAAGTGTTCTCCCTGAGTATGCACCGTTGCCAAAGTTCGTCGTGCCCAGACACCACGTGATGATCGGGTGTGATAAGCTCTACGTCCATCTACAACGGGTGCAAGCCAGTTTTGCACACGCAGAATACTCAGGTTAAACTTGACGAGCCTAGCATATGCAGATATGGCCTCGGAACAGTGAGATCGAAAGATCGAGTGTGAATCATATAGTAGATATGATCAACATAGCGATGTTCACCATTGAAAACTACTCCATTTCACGTGATGATCGGTTATGGTTTAGTTGATTTGGATCACGTGATCACTTAGAAGATTAGAGGGATGTCTATCTAAGTGGGAGTTCTTAAGTAATATGATTAATTGAACTTAAATTTATCATGAACTTAGTCCTGATAGTATCTTGCTTATGTATGTTTGATTGTAGATAGATGGCCCGTGCTGTTGTTCCGTTGAATTTTAATGCGTTCCTTGAGAAAGCAAAGTTGAAAGATGATGGTAGCAATTACACGGACTAGGTCCGTAACTTGAGGATTATCCTCATTGCTGCACAGAAGAATTACGTCCTGGAAGCACCGCTGGGTGCCAGGCCTGCTGCTGGAGCAACACCAGATGTTATGAACGTCTGGCAGAGCAAAGCTGATGACTACTCGATAGTTCAGTGTGCCATGCTTTACGGCTTAGAATCGGGACTTCAATGACATTTTGAACGTCATGGAGCATATGAGATGTTCCAGGAGTTGAAGTTAATATTTCAAGCAAATGCCTGGATTGAGAGATATGAAGTCTCCAATAAGTTCTATAGCTGCAAGATGGAGGAGAACAGTCCTATCAGTGAGCATATACTCAAAATGTCTGGGTATAATAATCACTTGATTTAGATGGGAGTTAATCTTCCAGATGATTGCGTCATTGACAGAATTCTCCAATCACTGCCACCAAACTACAAGAGCTTCGTGATGAATTATAATATGCAAGGGATGAATAAGACTATTCCCGAGCTCTTTGCAATGCTGAAAGTTGCGGAGGTAGAAATCAAAAAGGAGCATCAAGTGTTGATGGTCAACAAGACCACTAGTTTCAAGAAAAAGGGCAAAGGGAAGAAGGGGAACTTCAAGAAGAACAGCAAGCAAGTTGCCGCTCAAGAGAAGAAACCCAAGTCTGGACCTAAGCCTGAAACTGAGTGCTTCTACTGCAAGCAGACTGGTCACTGGAAGCGGAACTGCCCCAAGTATTTGGCGGATAAGAAGGATGGCAAGGTGAACAAAGGTATATGTGATATACATGTTATTGATGTGTACCTTACTAGAGCTCGCAGTAGCACCTGGGTATTTGATACTGGTTCTGTTGCTAATATTTGCAACTCGAAACAGGGACTACGGATTAAGCGAACACTGGCAAAGGACGAGGTGACGATGCGCGTAGGAAATGGTTCCAAAGTCGATGTGATCACGGTCGGCACGCTACCTCTACATCTACCTTCGGGATTAGTATTAGACCTAAATAATTGTTATTTGGTGCCAGCGTTGAGCATGAACATTATATCTGGATCTTGTTTAATGCAAGACGGTTATTCATTTAAATCAGAGAATAATGGTTGTTCTATTTATGTGACTAATATCTTTTATGGTCATGCACCTTTGAAGAGTGGTCTATTTTTGATGAATATCGATAGTAGTAACACACATATTCATAATGTTGAAGCCAAAAGATGCAAAGTTGATAATGATAGTGCAACTTATTTGTGGCACTGCCGTTTAGGTCATATTGGTATAAAGCGCATGAAGAAACTCCATACTGATGGACTTTTGGAACCACTTGATTATGAATCACTTCGTACTTGCGAACCGTGCCTCATGGGCAAGATGACTAAAACACCGTTCTCCGGTACTATGGAGAGAGCAACAGATTTGTTGGAAATCATACATACAGATGTATGTGGTTCGATGAATATTGAGGCTTGTGGCGGATATCGTTATTTTCTCACCTTCACAGATGACTTAAGCAGATATGGGTATATTTACTCAATGAAACATAAGTCTGAAACATTTGAAAAGTTCAAAGAATTTCAGAGTGAAGTTGAAAATCATCTTAACAAGAAAATAAAGTTTCTACGATCTGATCGTGGAGGAGAATATTTGAGTTACGAGTTTGGTGTACATTTGAAATAATGCGGAATAGTTTCGCAACTCACGCCACCCGGAACACCACAGCGTAATGGTGTGTCCGAACATCGTAATCGTACTAGATATGGTGCGATCTATGATGTCTCTTACTGATTTACCGCTATCGTTTTGGGGTTATGCTTTAGAGACGACCGCATTCACGTTAAATAGGGCACCATCAAAATCCGTTGAGACGACGCCTTATGAACTATGGTTTGGCAAGAAACCAAAGTTGTCATTTCTTAAAGTTTGGGGCTGCGATGCTTATGTGAAAAAGCTTCAACCTGATAAGCTCGAACCCAAATCGGAGAAATGTGTCTTCATAGGATACCCAAAGGAGACTGTTGGGTACACCTTCTATCACAGATCCGAAGGCAAGACATTCGTTGCTAAAAATGGATCCTTTCTAGAGAAGGAGTTTCTCTCGAAAGAAGTGAGTGGGAGGAAAGTAGAACTTGACGAGGTAACTGTACCTGCTCCCTTATTGGAAAGTAGTACATCACAGAAACCTGTTTCTGCGACACCTACACCAATTAGTGAGGAAGCTAATGATAATGATCATGAAACTTCAGAACAAGATACTACTGAACCTCGTAGATCAACCAGAGTAAGATCCGCACCAGAGTGGTACGGTAATCCTATTCTGGAAATCATGCTACTAGATCATGATGAACCTACGAACTATGAAGAAGCGATGGTGAGCCCAGATTCCGCAAAATGGCTTGAAGCCATGAAATCTGAGATGGGATCCATGTATGAGAACAAAGTATGGACTTTGGTTGACTTGCCCGATGATCGGCAAGCAATTGAGAATAAATGGATCTTCAAGAAGAAGATTGACGCTGACGGAAATATTACTGTCTACAAAGCTCGACTTGTCGCAAAAGGTTTTCGACAAGTTCAAGGGGTTGACTACGATGAGACCTTCTCACCCGTAGCGATGCTTAAGTTTGTCCGAATCATGTTAGCAATTGCCGCATTTTATGATTATGAAATTTGGCAGATGGATGTCAAAATCGGATACGTGTTTACATTAAACGGTGGAGCTGTCAGTTGGTGCAGTTCTAAACAAAGCGTCGTGGCGGGATCTACATGTGAAGCGGAGTACATAGCTGCTTTGGAAGCAGCAAATGAAGGAGTCTGGATGAAGGATTTCATATCCGACTAGGTGTCATACCTAGTGCATCGGGTCCAATAAAAATCTTTTGTGATAATACTGGTGCAATTGCCTTGGCGAAGGAATCCAGATTTCACAAAAGAACCAAGCACATCAAAAGACGCTTCAATTCCATCCGGGATCTAGTCCAGGTGGGAGACATAGAGATTTGCAAGATACATACGGAGCTGAATGTAGCAGACCCGTTGACTAAGCCTCTTCCACGAGCAAAACATGATCAGCACCAAAGCTCCATGGGTGTTAGAATCATTACTGTGTAATCTAGATTATTGACTCTAGTGCAAGTGGGAGACTGAAGGAAATATGCCCTAGAGGCAATAATAAAGTTATTATTTATTTCCTTATATCATGATAAAAGTTTATTATTCATGCTAGAATTGTATTAACCGGAAACATAATACATATGTGAATACATAGACAAACAGAGTGTCACTAGTATGCCTCTACTTGACTAGCTCGTTAATCAAAGATGGTTATGTTTCCTAACCATGGACAAAGAGTTGTCATTTGATTAACGGGATCACATCATTAGTTGAATGATCTGATTGACATGACCCATTCCATTAGCTTAGCACCCGATCGTTTAGTATGTTGCTATTGCTTTCTTCATGACTTATACACGTTCCTATGACTATGAGATTATGTAACTCCCATGTGCCGGAGGAACACTTTGTGTGCTACCAAACGTCACAACGTAACTGGGTGATTATAAAGGTGCTCTACAGGTGTCTCCAAAGGTACATGTTGGGTTGACGTATTTCTAGATTAGGATTTGTCACTCCGATCATCGGAGAGGTATCTCTGGGCCCTCTCGGTAAGGCACATCACTTAAGCCTTGCAAAGCATTGCAACTAATGAGTTAGTTGCGGGATGATGTATTGCGGAATGAGTAAAGAGACTTGCCGGTAACGAGATTGAACTAGGTATTGGATACCGACGATCGAATCTCGGGCAAGTAACATACCAATGACAAAGGGAACAACGTATGTTGTTATGCGGTCTGACCGATAAAAGATCTTCGTAGAATATGTAGGAACCAATATGGGCATCCAGGTCCCCCTATTGGTTATTGACCGGAGACGTGTCTCGGTCATGTCTACATTGTTCTCGAACCCGTAGGGTCCGCACGCTTAAGGTTACGATGACAGTTATGTTATGAGTTTATGCATTTTGATGTACCGAAGTTTGTTCGGAGTCCCGGATGTGATCACGGACATGACGAGGAGTCTCAAAATGGTCGAGACATATAGATTGATATATTGGAAGCCTATATTTGGATATCGGAAGTGTTCCGGGTGAAATCGGGATTTTACCGGAGTACCGGGAGGTTACCGGACCCCCCGGGAGGTACATGGGCCTTAATGGGCTTTAGTGGAAGAAGAGGAGAGGCGGCCAGGGCTGGGCCGCGCGCCCCTCCCCCCTAGTCCGAATAGGACAAGGAGAGAGGGGGCCGGCGCCCCCTTCCTTCTCTCTCTCTCTTTTCCCACCTCGCGAATCCTATTCCAACTAGGATTGGGGGAGAAGTCCTACTCCCGGAGGGAGTAGGACTCCTCCTGGCGCGCCCTATGATGGCCGGCCGGCCTCCCCCTCTTGAACCTTTATATACGGAGGCAGGGGCACCCCTAGAGACACAAGTTGATCCACGTGATCATATTCTTAGCCGTGTGCGGTGCCCCCTTCCATCGTAGTCCTCGATAATATTGTAGCGGTGCTTAGGCGAAGCCCTGCGACGGTAGTACATCAAGATCGTCACCACGCCGTCGTGCTGACGGAACTCTTCCCCGACACTTTGCTGGAACGTAGTCCAGGGATCGTCATCGAGCTGAAAGTGTGCTAGAACTCGGAGGTGCCGTAGTTTCGGTGCTTGATCGGTCGGGCCGTGGAGACGCACGACTACATCAACCAAACGCTTCCGTTGTCGATCTACAAGGGTACGTAGATCACACTCTCCCCTCTCGTTGCTATGCATCGCCATGATCTTGCGTGTGCGTATGAATTTTTTTGAAATTACTACGTTCCCCAACACTTATTGTTGGGGATGTGCATATCCCCGTTGAGGTAACGTAGTGTTATTCGAAAATTCTCTGGTTTCATGCGATTCGGAATGAGTTTGTTAACAAGACTTGATCAACCTTGTTAGTGGATTCCTTTTGATGAGCATGAGATGGATGAAGTTAGAAAGCACAACCTTCTGTACCCTCTTTTTACTTTTTGTTATTTATATTAAATAAAGTAAAAATAGTATTTTCTGTCTATTTTCTAAATTATCCTTGCAATAAAAAATACCCCCAAAATAAAAGTTCTCCAAATGCCCTGAAAATTTAATATGATTTTTTCAGAATATTTGAGAATTATTTGCACTGAGAACACACTAGGGGGACCCATCATGTGCCCACGAGGGTGGAGGGCGCGCCCACCCCCTGGGCGCGCCCCCTGCCTCGTGGACCCCACGTCGGTCCCCTCCACTTATTCTTGCACCCACACAATTTGTCTTCCTCCAGAAAAAATCATCCACCAGCTCAAACCCGTGTTTTAGCTCATCTTGCTGCCATTTTCGATCTCCTTGCTCAAAGCTCCATTCACAAAACTGCTTTGGGGGATTTTTCTTCGGTATGTGACTCCTCCAATGGTCCAATTAGTTTTTGTTCTAGTGCTTTATTTATTGCAAATTTTTGCTGCTTAGGTGACCCTGTTCTTGAGCTTGCATGTCAAATTTATGTGGTCAAAAGTAGTTTTAATGCATGATATGTCCTCTAGACACTTGTAGGAGTAGTTGCTATCAATTTTGTTGAGTTTGGTTCACTTTTATTTTAAGTTACTAAAAATTTCAGAAATTTTCGGAAAAAGATGAAGAGATTTTTGAGGGGCTCATCGAGCCGAAGCTCGAAGGATACGCAAAGTGAAGAAAATAAGAAGCCCAAGTATAATCTCCCTCGTACTGCGGAGGTTCGGCCATGTGAATGGCCTTGTGATGAGTTCTTGAGAGAAGCCGGGATTTATGAGGATTTTTATTATTTGGCTGAGAATGCAGGCCTCACCGACTTCCTCCACGACTAGCATGAACAGTATCTCCTACTCACCAATATTTTTGTGCAAAATTTTCATTTCCATGCTAGGAGATCGCCACCTTTGGTGGAATTCTATTTATATGATGAGCATAAGGAGATGTCACTTTATGATTTTTGTCGGGTTTGTAGGATACCCTTTGAGGGCAGCATAGAGGAACCACATTGTAATGATGTGGAAGGCTTCATTGATATGATTGCTGTAGGGGAAACGAGGAAGGTTTCCGATGCAAGAATTACTAGCATACATTTTCCTGTCCTATGTTATTTCGCAATATTTGCTAGTAGATGCTTAATTGGTCGCGGGAACTATGGAAATCTTAGTGCCCTTGATATTCTTATTTTGCGCCATGCTTTGTTTCGCGATACCACTTTTAGTTTATGCGCTATTGTTGCTAAACGGTTAAATCTGAACCGTACAAAGGGTCCCGTCTTGGGAGGCATCTTCGCCTCGCGCCTTGTTGCACACTTTAACATACCTATTATGCATTATGAGAAAAAGAAAAAGTTACCGCCTCATGTTTTTCTAGATTATAAGAGCATGGTAGCACATGATTTTATTGTTAAGAATAAAAAGAAGATGCTTAACTATAGATTGATATTTGATAAGAGTTACTTTGAGACTATTACCTTGCCTGCTCCCTCTTTGTTCAACATATTTTCAGGCACGTACCTTGTTTTGTCGGAGGCCGTTCAGGCATACTAGAGCCTGACATCAGCTCCAGAGCCAGAACCACTATCTGATCCTCACCGCCAGTCTGTTTATCACTGGGATCCAGAGGAGATCGCTAATGCTACGTCTTGAGTTTGCGTTGGTTTTCCCCGAAGAGGAAGGGATGATGTAGCAGAGTAGCGTAAGTATTTCCCTCAGTTTTTGAGAACCAAGGTATCAATCCAGTAGGAGGCCATGCTCAAGTCCCTCGTACCTACACAAAGCGATAGCTACCCGCAACCAACGCGATTAGGGGTTGTCAATCCCTTCACGGTCACTTACGAGAGTGAGATCTGATAGATATAATATTTTTGGTATTTTTGGTATAAAGATGCAAAGTGAAAAGTAAAAGCAAAGTAAAAGCAAAGCAAGATTAAAGTGATGGAGATTGATATGATGAGAATAGACCCGGGGGCCATAGGTTTCACTAGTGGCTTCTCTCAAGAGCATAAGTATTCTACGGTGGGTGAACAAATTACTGTTGGGCAATTGACAGAATTGAGCATAGTTATGAGAATATCTAGGCATGATCATGTATATAGGCATCACATCTGTGACAAGTAGACCGAAACGATTCTGCATCTACTACTATTACTCCACTCATCGACTGCTATCTAGCATGCATCTACAGTATTAAGTTAAAAATAGAGTAACGCCTTAAGCAAGATGACATGATGTAGAGAGATAAATTCATGCAATATGAAATAAACCCCATCTTGTTATCCTCGATGGCAACAATGCAATACGTGCCTTGTTGCCCCTTCTGTCACTGGGAAAGGACACCGCAAGATCGAACCCAAAGCTAAGCACTTCTCCCATGGCAAGAACTACCAATCTAGTTGGCTAAACCAAACGGATAATTCGAAGATACTTGCAAAGATAACCAATCATACATAAAAGAATTCAGAGAAGATTCAAATATTATTCATAGATAGACTTGATCATAAACCCACAATTCATCGGTCTCAACAAACACACCGCAAAAAGAAGAAGATTACATCGAATAGATCTCCACAAGAGAGGGGGAGAACTTTGTATTGAGATCCAAAAAGAGAGAAGAAGCCATCTAGCTACTAATTATGGACCCGAAGGTCTGAGGTAAACTACTCACACTTCATCGGAGAGGCTATGATGATGTAGAAGCCCTCCGTGATGACGGCCCTCTTCCGGCGGAGCTCCGGAACATGCCCCAAGATGGGATCTCGTGGATATAGAAAGTTGCGGCGGTGGAATTAGGTTTTTGGCTCCTCTTCTGATCGTTTGGGGGTACGTAGGTATATATAGGAGGAAGGAGTACATCCGAGGAGCACCGAGGGGCCCACGAGGCAGGGGGCGCCCCCCACCCTCGTGACCACCTCTTTGACTCCTTGGAGTAGGGTTCAAGTCTCCTGGATCACGTTCGGTGAGAAAATCACATTCCCGAAGATTTTATTCCGTTTGGACTCCGTTTGATATTCCGTTTCTTCAAAACACTAAAATAGGCAAAAAACAACAATTCTGGGCTGGGCCTCCGGTTAATAGGTTAGTCCCAAAAATAATATAAAAGTGGAAAATAGAGCCCAATATAGTCCAAAACAGTAGATAATATAGCATGGAGCAATCAAAAATTATAGATACGTTGGAGACGTATCAGGCATCCCCAAGCTTAATTCCTGCTCGTCCTCGAGTAGGTAAATGATAAAAAGAGAATTTTTGATGCGGAGTGCTACTTGGCATAATTTCAATGCAAATCTCCTTAATTGTGATATGAATATTCAGATTCGAAAGATTCAATACAAAAGTTTATATTGACATAAAAATAATAATACTTCAAGCATACTAACAAAGCAATTATGTCTTCTCAAAATAACATGGCCAAAGAAAGTTATCCCTACAAAATCATATAGTCTGGCTATGCTCTATCTTCATCACAGAAAGTATTTAAATCATGCACAACCCCGATGACAAGCCAAGCAATTGTTTCATACTCTAACTTTTTCAAAACTTTTTTAATCTTCACGCAATACATGAGCGTGAGTCATGGATATAGCACTATAGGTGGAATAGAATGGTGGTTGTGGAGAAGACAAAAAGGAGGGGAAGATAGTCTCACATCAACTAGGCGTATCAACGGTCTATGGAGATGCCCATCAATAGATATCAATGTGAGTGAGTAGGGATTGCCATGCAACGGATGCACTAGAGCTATAAGTATATGAAAGCTCAAAAAGAAACTAAGTGGGTGTGCATCCAACTTGCTTGCTCATGAAGACCTAGGGCAATTCGAGGAAGCCCGTCATTGGAATATACAAGCCAAGTTCTATAATGTAAAATTCCCACTAGTATATGAAAGTGATAACATGAGAGACTCTCTACTATGAAGATCATGGTGCTACTTTGAAGCACAAGTGTGGTAAGAGGATAGTAACATTGTCCCTTCTCTCTTTTTCTCTCATATTTATTTATTTATTTATTTTTGTTTGGTCCCTTTCTTTTTTATGGCCTCTTTTCTTTCTCTTTTTATTTGGGCTTCTTTGTCCTCTTTTATTTATTTTTCGTCTGGAGTCTCATCCCGACTTATGGGGGAATCATAGTCTCCATCATTCTTTCCTCACTTGGGACAATGCTCTAATAATGGTGATCATCACACTTTTATTTTTCTTACAACTCATCAATTACAACTCGATACTTAGAACAAAATATGACTCTATATGAATGCCTCCGGCGGTGTACAGGGATATGCAATATGACAATGATGAATGTGTCATGATGAACTAGATGGTGGAAAGTTGCATGGAAATATATCTCGGAATGGCTATGGAAATGCCATAATAGGTAGGTATGGTGGCTGTTTTGAGGAAGGTATATGGTAGGTGTATGATACCGGCGAAAAGTGCGCGGTATTAGAGAGGCTAGCAAAGGTGGAAGGGTGAGAGTGCCTATGATCCATGGACTCAACATTAGTCATAAAGAACTCATATACTTATTGCAAAAATCTAGAAGTTATCAAAGCAAAGTATTACACGCATGCTCCTAGGGGGATAGATTGGTAGGAAAAGACCATCGCTCGTCCCCGACCGCCACTCATAAGGAAGATAATCAATAAATAAATCATGCTCCGACTTCATCACATAACGGTTCACCATACGTGCATGCTACGGGAATCACAAACTTTAACACAAGTATTCTTTAAATTCACAACTACTCAACTAGCATGACTTTAATATTATCACCTCCATATCTCAAAACAATTATCATGCTTCAATCTTTTCTTAGTATTCAACACACTCAAAAGAAAATTTCACAAATCTTGAATACCAAGCATATTATTATTAAGCAAATTACCATGCTGTTAAGAGACTCTCAAAATAATTTAAGTGAAGCATGAGAGATCAATAGTTTCTTTAAAACAAATCCACCACCATGCTCTAAAAGATCTAAGTGAAGCACATAGAGCAAAATTATAACGCTCAAAAGGTATAAGTGAAGCACATAGAGCAAAACTACTTAGCTCAAAAGATATAAGTGAAGCACATAGAGTATTCTATCAAATTTTAATTCATGTATGGCTTTCTCAAAAGGTGTGTACAGCAAGTATGCTTGTGTCATACTAAGACACAAAGACACAAATAATACAAGACGCTCCAAGCAAAACACATATCATGTTGGTGAATAAAAATATAGCTCCAAGTAAATTACCGATGGAGGTGGACGAAAGAGGGGATGCCTCCCGGGGCATCCCCAAGCTTTGACTTTTTGGTGTCCTTGGATTATATTGGGGGTGCCATGGGCATACCCAAGATTAGGCTCTTTCCACTCCTTGTTCCATGATCCATCAAAAGAATTCACCCAAAACTTGAAAACTTCACAACACAAAACTCAAAATAGAAAACTCGTGAGCTCCGTTAGCGAAAGAAAACAAAACACCACTTCAAGGTACTGTAATTAACTCATTCTTTATTTATATTGGTGTTAAACCTACTGCATTCCAACTTCTCTATGGATTATAAACTATTTTACTAACCATAGATTCATCAAAATAAGCAAACAACACATGAAAAACAGAATCTGTCAAAAACAGAACAGTCTGTAGTAATCTGTAGCTAGCGCAAGATCTGGAACCCCAAAAATTCTAAAATAAATTTCTGGACGTGAGGAATTTATCTATTAATCATCTTCAAAAATAATTAACTAAATATCACTCTTCAAATAAAAATTACAGTAGTTCTCGTGAGTGCTAATGTTTCTGTTTTTTACAGCAAGTTCAACAAGACTTTCCCCAAGTCTTCCCAACGGTTCTACTTGGCACAAACACTAATTAAACACAAAAAACACAACCAAAACAGAGGCTAAATAATTTATTTATTACTAAACAGGAGCAAAAAGCAAGGAATAAAAATAAAATTGGGTTGCCTCCCAACAAGCGCTATCGTTTAACGCCCCTAGCTAGGCATAAAAGCGAGGATAGATCTAGTTATTGCCATCTTTGGTAGGCAATCCATAAGTGGCTCTCATGATAGTTTCATATGGCAATTTTATTTTCTTTCTTGGAAAGTGTTCCATGCCCTTTTTAATGGAAATTGAAATCTAATATTCCCTTCCTTCATATCAATAATCGCACCAACCGTTCTAAGGAAAGGTCTACCAAGAATTATAGGGCAAGAAGGATTGCAATCTATGTCAAGAACAATGAAATCTACGAGCACATAATTCCTATTTGCAATAATAAGAACATAATTAATCCTTCCCATAGGTTTCTTAATAGTGGAATCCGCAAGATGCAAGTTTAGAGAGCAATCATCAAAATTACGGAAATCTAGTAAATCACACAAAGTCTTGGGAATAGTAGAGACACTAGCACCCAAATCACACAAAGCATAAAACTCATGATCTTTCATTTTAATTTTAATAGTTGGTTCCCAATCATCATAGAGTTTTCTAGGGATAGAAACTTTCAACTCAAGTTTTTCTTCATAAGATTGCATCAAGGCATCAACAGTATGTTCGGTAAAGGCTTTATTTTGACTATAAACATGTGGAGAATTTAGCACGGATTGCAACAAGGAAATACAATCAATTAAAGAACAACTTTCATAATTAAATTCCTTGTAATCCAATATAGTGGGTTTAGCAACATCTAGATTTTTATTTCTTTCAATCCCACTTTCATCAATTTCATCATTAAGATCTAAATACTCCGAATTTTTAGAACGCCTTCTAGGTAAAGGAAGATCATATTAAGTTTCGTCAAGATTAATATTGCAAAACAAAGATTTAATAGGGGACACATCAATAACTTTTAGATCTTCATCTTGATTTTCATAGGAATTGGAAGAACACGCTTTAATAAAGGCATCTTTGGAAGCACGCATCCTGGCGGTTCTTTCCTTGCACTCATCAATGGAAATTCTCATGGCTTTGAGAGACTCATTGATATCATGCTTAGGAGGAATAGATCTAATCTTTAAAGAATCAATCTCAAGAGAAATTATATCAACGTTTCTAGCCAAATCATCAACTTTAAGCAATTTCTCTTCAAGCAAAGCATTAAAATTATTTTGTGAATTCATAAACTCTTTAACACTATTCTCAAATTCAGAGGGCATCTTATTATAATTTCCATAAGAGTTGTTGTAGGAATTCCCATAATTATTAGAAGGATTACTAGGATATGGCCTAGGATTAAAATTCCCTCTATAAGCGTTGTTACCAAAATTATTCCTACCAAAATAATTCACATCCATAGATTCATTGTTATTCTCAATCAAAGTGGACAAAGGCATATCATTAGGATCAGAAGAAACACTCTTAGTAGCAAATAATTTCATAAGTTCATCCATCTTTCCACTCAAAACATTGATTTCTTCTATCGCATGCACTTTTTTATTAGAAGATCTTTCAGTATGCCATTGAGAATAATTAACCATAATATTATCTAGGAGTTTAGTAGCATCTCCTAAAGTGATTTCCATAAAAGTGCCTCCCACGGCCGAATCTAAAAGATTTCTAGAAGCAAAATTCAATCCGGCATAAATTTTTTGTAGAATCATCCACAAATTCAAACCATGAGTAGGGCAATTACGTATCATTAATTTCATTCTCTCCCAAGCTTGTGCAACATGTTCATGATCAAGTTGCTTAAAGTTCATAATATCGTTTCTAAGAGAGATGATCTTAGCGGGAGGGAAATACTTAGAGATAAAAGCATCTTTGCACTTGTTCCAAGAATCAATACTATTTTTAGGCAAAGACAAAAACCAAGCTTTAGCATGATCTTTAAGCGAAAAAGGAAATTGCTTCAATTTAACGACATCATTATCGACATCTTTTTTCTTTTGCATATCACATAAATCAACGAAGCTATTCAGATGAGTAGCGGCATCTTCGCTAGGAAGGCCAGCGAATTGATCTTTCATAACAAGATTCAACAAAGCAGCATTAATTTCACAAGATTCAGTATTAGCAAGAGGAGCAATCAGAGTGCTAAGGAAATCATTATTATTGGTATTGGTGAAGTCACACAATTTGGTAGTATCTTGAGCCATCGTGACAAACAAGCAAACTAGCACACGAGCAGACAAAAGCAAACGGGCAAAAGAAGCAAATAGAGAGGGAGGATAGAGAGAGAGAGGGCGAATAAAACGGCAAGGGTGAAGTGGGGGAGAGGAAAACGAAGGCAAATGGCAAATAATGTAATGCGAGAGATAGGGATTGTGATGGGTACTTGGTATGTTGACTTTTTGCGTAGACTCCCCGGCAACGGCGCCAGAAATCCTTCTTGCAATGTCTTGAGCTTGCGTTGGTTTTCCCCAAAGAGGAAGGGATGATGCAGCAGAGTAGCGTCAGTATTTCCCTCAGTTTTTGAGAACCAAGGTATCAATCCAGTAGGAGGCCACGCTCAAGTCCCTCGTACCTGCACAAAGCGATAGCTACTCGCAACCAACGTGATTAGGTGTTGTCAATCCCTTCACGGTCACTTACGAGAGTGAGATCTGATAGATATAATATTTTTGGTATTTTTGGTATAAACATGCAAAGTAAAAAGTAAAAGCAAAGTAAAAGCAAAGCAAGATTAAAGTGATGGAGATTTATATGATGAGAATAGACCCGGGGGCCATGGGTTTCACTAGTGGCTTCTCTCAAGAGCATAAGTATTCTATGGTGGGTGAACAAATTACTGTTGAGCAATTGACAGAATTGAGCATAGTTATGAGAATATCTAGGCATGATCATGTATATAGGCATCACGTCCGTGACAAGTAGACCGAAACGATTCTGCATGTACTACTATTACTCCACTCATCGACCGCTATCCAGCATACATCTAGAGTATTAAGTTAAAAACAGAGTAACGCCTTAAGCAAGATGACATGATGTAGAGAGATAAATTCATGCAATATGAAATAAACCCCATCTTGTTATCCTCGATGGCAACGATGCAATACGTGCCTTGTTGCCCCTTCTGTCACTGGGAAAGGACACCGCAAGATCGAACCCAAAGCTAAGCACTTCTCCCATGGAAAGAACTACCAATCTAGTTGGCTAAACCAAACGGATAATTCGAAGAGACTTGCAAAGATAACCAATCATACATAAAAGAATTCAGAGAAGATTCAAATATTATTCATAGATAGACTTGATCATAAACCCACAATTCATCGGTCTCAACAAACACATCGCAAAAAGAAGAAAATTACATCGAATAGATCTCCACAAGAGAGGGGGAGAACTTTGTATTGAGATCCAAAAAGAGAGAAGAAGCCATCTAGCTACTAACTATGGACCCGAAGGTCTGAGATAAACTACTCACACTTCATCGGAGAGGCTATGATGATGTAGAAGCCCTCTGTGATGACGGCCCTCTTCCGACGGAGCTCCGGAACAGGCCCCAAGATGGGATCTCGTGGATACAGAAAGTTGCGGCGGTGGAATTAGGTTTTTGGCTCCTCTTCTGATCGTTTGGGGGTACGTAGGTATATATAGGAGGAAGGAGTACGTCGGAGGAGCACCGAGGGGCCCACGAGGCAGGGGGCACGCCCTAGGGGGGGGCGCCCCCCACCCTCGTGACCGCCTCTTTGACTCCTTGGAGTAGGGTCCAAGTCTCCTGGATCACGTTCGGTGAGAAAATCACGTTCCCAAAGATTTTATTCCGTTTGGACTCCGTTTGATATTCCGTTTCTTCGAAACACTAAAATAGGCAAAAAACAGCAATTCTGGGCTGGGCCTCCGGTTAATAGGTTAGTCCCAAAAATAATATAAAAGTGGAAAATAAAGCCCAATATAGTCCAAAACAGTAGATAATATAGCATGGAGCAATCAAAAATTATAGATACGTTGGAGACGTATCAGCCAACCAGTGGCAACCCGAGGACCCTCCTCAGTACACCGAAGAAGGCAGCTTTGACCCGTGGGCATAGACCAACTTAGGCCAAAAGCCTAAACTTGGGGGAGTACGTATTTCTCACCGACATTACATTCATGTTCACACACTCATGCCAGTTGTCGGCGCTCATACTTCTTCCTTGTATCATCCATGCTAGTTTATTTTCTTTTCTGGCATTCTTCTTTTGTGTTTGAAAAACCTTAAGAAAAAACAAAAAAATTAGTTGTAGCTTTTAGCTAGTTACTTTCCATGCTTGTAGTAGTAGTAATTAAAAAGAAAACCCAAAAAGATTTCTCGTTCTTCTTTTGCTTGTTGGGAGCTTTCCTGTGTAAATAGTTTTGTTTCTTTTTTTGGGGGGTCGAGAGGAGAAGACCATAATGAAAATGTTGAGTGGCTCTCATATGCATTATTGTTGATCTAACAAAGAGCCCATATTACCTTGTCTTCTCCCATGTATTGAATGCTTGCAGATTTTAGCTTAGTCCAATGCACGTGCACTATTATTACTATTATCCACACCATTCGATCGTGCAAGTGAAAGGCAATAATGACGATATATGATGAACTGATTGAGATGAGAAAAACAAGTATGAACTCGACCTTTCTTGTTTTTTTTAAAATATGTTTAGTTCATCGTTCCTGATTCAGCCTATTATGAATGAAATATGTTTGCAATGACAATTAGAGATTATAGTTTCCCATGCCATGCTTAATTTGCTAGGAGTTTATAATGGTTTACCTTGCGTGCCAACATGCTATTAAAATGGTGGTGATATGGTATGATAGGGTGGTATCCTCCTTTGAACGATTCGAGTGGCTTGACTTGGCACATGTTCACGCATGTAGTTGAAACAAAATCAACATAGCCTTCACAATATTTATGTTCATGGTGAATTATATCCTACTCATGCTTGCATTCAGTGTTGATTAATTTTAATGCATGCTCATGACTGTTGTCGCTCTCTAGCTGGTCGCTTCCCAGTCTCTTTCTAGCTTTTACTTGTACTAAGCGGGAATACTGCTTGTGCATCCAACTCCATAAACCCCAAAAATTATTCCATATGAGTCCACAATACCTTCCTATATGCGGTATCTACCTGCCGTTCCAAGTAAATTTGTATGTGCCAAACTCTAAACTTTCAAATAAAAATTCTGTTTTGTATGCTCGAATATCTCATGTATCAACTAGGGCTGTCTGTATCTTCCATGCTAGGCGGGTTATTCTCAAAAGGAGTGGACTCCGCTCCTCACTCACGAGAAAATGACTGGTCACCGGGATGCCCAGTCCCATGCTCAAACCAAATCAAAATAATTGCAAACAAAACTCTCCCAGGATTGTTGTTAGTTGGAGGCACCCGTTATTTCGGGCAAGCCATGGATTGATGCTTGATGGTGGTGGGGGAGTATAAACTTTACCATTCTGCTTGGGAACCGCCTATAATGTGTGTAGCATGGAAGATATCAAGATTTCTCGATCGTTATGTTGACAATGAAAGTATACCACTCAAAATATTATTTATCTCTATTTCAAAATCGAGCTTTGGCACCTCTACAAATCCCTGCTTCCCTCTGCGAAGGGCTTATCCATTTACTTTTATGTTGAGTCATCATCCTCTTATTAAAAAGCACCAGTTGGAGAGCACCACTATCATTTGCATGTATTATTATTAGTTTACATTGAGTATGACTGTGACTGGATCTCTTTTACCATGAATTACAATTTTCAGTCAGCCATTGATCTTCAGGGGTGCTCTGCATTTATGTTTTGCGGTCTCAGAAAGGGCTAGCGAGATACCATCTTGTTATATCATATTATGATTGTTTTGAGAAAGTGTTGTCATCCGAGATTTATTATTATTGCTCGCTAGTTGATTATGCCATTCATATGAGTAAACATGAGACCTAAATGTTATTATGAATATGGTTAGTTCATAATCTTTGTTGAAAACTTGAATGCTGGCTTTACATATTTGCAACAACAAAAGAAAACAGAGTTTGTAAAAGTTTCTCTTTATCACTTTCAGTTTATCAACTGAATTTCTTGAGGACAAGCAAATGTTTAAGCTTGGGGGAGTCGATACGTCTCCATCGTATCTACTTTTCCAAAAACTTTTGCTCTTGTTTTGGACTCTAACTTGCATGATTTGAATGGAACTAACCCGAATTGATGCTGTTTTCAGCAGAATTGCCATGGTGTTATTTTTGTGCAGAAATAAAAGTTCTTGGAATGACCTGAAAATCAACGGAGAATATTTTTGGAATATATAAAAAATACTGGCGAAAGAATCAAGGCCAGGGGCCCACGCCCTGTCCACGAGGGTGGGGGGCACGCCTACCCCCTGGGTGCGCCCCCTGCCTCGCGGGCCCCCTGACGCTCCACCGACCTCAACTCCAACTCCATATATTCACGTTCGGGGAGAAAAAAAATTAGGGAGAAGGATTCATCATGTTTTACGATACGGAGCCACCGCCAAGCCCTAATCTTTCTCGGGATGGCTGATCTGGAGTCCGTTCGGGGCTCCGAAGAGGGGAATCCGTCGCCATCGTCATCATCAACCTTCCTACATCACCAATTTTATGATGCTCACCGCCGTGCATGAGTAATTCATCGTATGCTTGCTATACGGTGATGGGTTGGATGAGATTTATCATGTAATCGAGTTAGTTTTGTTAGGGTTTGATCCCTAGTATCCATTATGTTCTGAGATTGATGTTGCTATGACTTTTGTATGCTTAATGCTTGTCACTAGGGCCCGAGTGCCATGATTTCAGATTTGAACCTATTATGTTTTCATGAATATATGTGAGTTCTTGATCCTATCTTGCAAGTCAATAGTTACCTATTATGTGTTATGATCCGTTAACCCCGAAGTGACAATAATCGGGATACTTACTGGTGATGACTATAGTTTGAGGAGTTCATGTATTCACTAAGTGTTAATGCTTTGTTCCGGTACTCTATTAAAAGGAGGCCTTAATATTCCTTAGTTTCCAATAGGACCTCGCTGCCACGGGAAGGCAGGGCAAAAGATGTCATGCAAGTTCTTTTCTATAAGCACGTATGACTATATTCGGAATACATGCCTACATTACATTGATGAGCTGGAGCTAGTTCTGTATCACCCTATGTTATAACTGTTGCATGAGGAATCACATCCGACATAATTATCCATCACTGATCCAATGCCTACGAGCTTTTCATATATTGATCCCTGCTTAGTTACTTTTTCGTTGCCACTGTTACAATCACTACAAAATCAATACTATTAGTTTTGCCATCGTTATCGTTACTTCCATATTACTTTGCTGCAGATATTAAGTCTTTCAGGTGCGGTTGAATTGACAAAATCAACTGTTAATACTTGAGAATATTCTTTGACCCCTCTTGTGTCGAATCAATAAATTTGGGTTGAATACTCTACCCTCGAAAACTGTTGCGATCCCCTATACTTGTGGGTTATCAATCCCCACTCGCGTGACTCATCGCTCACTGAATGTAGGCGGAGCATGTGTGCTGGGGTAAATTTCTTGTCTGGCTGTGATCAGACCGTCGGTGGCAGTGTCCGCGGGTGTTGTCCTCTTCCTGAAGACGCCGTTGTGGCTACTCCTAGCCCTCCATTTGCTCCAGGTGAAAATCTTGATCCTTTGGTTCGGACGGTGGCGGTGCTCCAGTATCGTACCCTTCCTAAGGCACAGTGTTGGAGCTCATGGGCGTCGGCAGCGCTCCGGTGTCATACCCTTCCTAAAGGTACCATCTTGGAGCTCATGGGCGTCGACAATTAGCTTGGTTCCTCGGGGTGGCTAGTTCACGGTGGAGGGATCTGTCATCCCCATAGTGGTGCCTCGCGGTGACTAGTTCATCGTGGAAGGATTTTTTCATCCCCGTAGTGGTGCTTATTGTACATCTTTTGTTCACTTAGGGTTGATGTTGCCGATCTTCAGTGCCCTTGTTTATTACCTTGGGTGTGCAGTGTCGTGGTGTATGTTTCACCTGTATGTGGTTCGTTGCTTTACATATAAAGCGGGGCAAAAATATTTGTAGGCATTGAACGCCTGTGCCCGCCGATCATTGTTCAGTCTGACTCATCCTTGGCGATGTCCACTTTATCTTCAGATTCTTTGGTTCCGTTCAGCCTATGGGCAGTTAGCTATAGAGGCTAGAAATTTGATGCATGGTAGGTAGGGAGTTTATTTCTTCGAAAATTTCTCAAGAACAAAATAGAGAATAAGGAAGCACAACTTATTGGCCACACAGAGGACCCCTCCGCCTCCGCGTACTGATGAGCTCTTGTCAGCTGATTGTAATCCTATATTGACGGAATAAAAC